>NW_019212944.1:0-308508 GCF_002532875.2 Varroa jacobsoni | reverse complement strand
ATAGATCTAGTGTCTTCAAGTGTAAAAAATCTTTTAATTTTTTAAAAATATTCGGCCACAGATTGTTCCGAAGCCAGGGCCAGGTTGTTCAAGCAAGCACCGAAGTTGCAGTATCCTTTTGTTTTAATCATTTTGGACAAAGTCAATTTTCATTTTATGTAGGTCAGAAAAGCTAAAGAAGGCCATCTTCGTATAGGCAGCAGTTTACATATTCGGCGTAGCCTGAACGCCTAATACGCTTCTTTTTAAGTGGTAAGGATAAGTAATAACTACTCTGGTTTAATTCTTAACGTTATTAAAATCGCTCACAAAAAATTAGTAGCCCCAAATACAGGCAAGCCTTTGACGCTATACCAAAAAGGAGGTGATTTCGTAGAGCTACTAATACTAGAAGCATAACACATCCATCCGGTTTTGAATTCCCAATAATTTTCGCTACCAACCATGCCGTTACTTGCCCATATCACTGCTAAAAACGTTACTTACAAGCCTGTAGATAAAACGAAAATGGAATCTGTTATTCCGCAAGCGATAATGGTTAGACGAGTACAATCGTATTATTGCAACGTCAGATTATACGCAATTGGAATAGCATCAATATAGAGCCTATTATCTAGTAAGGATGAAGGACGCTTACTTACCCGGCCATAAGGCTTTCATTATGAGGGTTTAATTTCGGCATAAATAGCATGCATTTAGAATTTGATTTTGGGTCAATGAAGTACCGAATCTTTGTGAGTTTCCAAATTTTAGAGTGTTGCAAATGCTTCTGTGAGTCTTCTATTGCTATCTGACATACGCCTCGCATTACTTTTGCGAATAGATACGTTAGCATTTTCGCGGGGCTTTCTCTTTCTCTGCCGGCAACGTCGATGGAAGGTTCATCACTACGGGCCTTTCGCGCTCGTTTCTGCTGAAGGAAAGGGAACGCGGATTCATAACAGGCCGCCGACGTGGCCGGTGATCCTATATGCATGAATTGCCTGTTTGAGTTTTGAGGGATTCGATCCTACGGGCCACTGAGTCCGTTAAATTTGAGACAACTGTTCTAATTTCTTCTGTGATCGCGCTACGATTTCCATCGTAGTAGACTTATATCTGTGGGCTTATAAGGTTAACAGGCTTCCTGTGTCAATTTCTACTTTGGTTTTTGACACCTTTTGTTTATGATACGTGTTTAAAAAACTTTCCACCTTTTGAAACCATCTCGGTAAATATCTTCCTTTCTTTTGCTGTCGACGATCTCGTAACGCCTAAAACTCCGTGTTCTTTTATTTTGTAGTTACGTAATTCTCCGCAACATTGGAACGCTTTCTGGTCCTGCATTTGGAAACTGCGTAGACGTTCGCGCTTCTCAACGCTAAATATAACCCCTAAGTGTTGCGAGGTTGGTGTACGTATGTAGTGGTACGCTGTAAAAACACCTGCTGACTCTATCTAATTTGAGTCGACAATAACTTAGAACATTTTGCTAAAACGACCTAGACAATAGATATCTAACCCTTAACGTTGCATCGACTGTAAGTTTAGCTGTCAATCGAAAGTTACAGTTAGACCTATCGCATTTACCGAAAGGTGAAAATTTCTTGAAAAATTGAGATCAGATAAAATCACATACTGACGAAACAACAAAACCTTTTCTTTCTTCTATTGTGACTCTACGTTTGTCTAAATCTAAATAAATTAAATATAAATCTCTTAGCGCTTGCATTCGTTTCGCCCTAGAATCCACAAGTGATCGTTTCCCTCTGAAGGTAAAAGAACTATGCCCATGAAATGGTCAATATTTTTCATAAAGCCACAAGTATATTAAATAAATATTTAGATACATTTATTAAAATCAAAATTAACTATTGGGTGTTGCAACTAGAGCGTGTCAATATACAGAACGAAACAAAGCTGACTGTTAATATGCACTTCCATGAGGTTAAATAATCCAAAAGGCACTGAAACTTTACCCTCTTGAATCAACGGCGGCCAATCGAAGGTGGCCAACACCGGACAACAACTTTGCTTCCTATTCAGACGACATATTGGGGAAGATGTGAAATCTTCCATCGATCACAGCGTACTTCTCCTTATTCATAGATAGGAACCTGCCTTACACACGCTTTATTGTTAACGATGAAGCACACGATTAAGCAGATTGTACGGCAAGACAACGTTTGCCTACTTGTGTCTATGTATAGTTGAAGTTGTAGAAAATCGCTAATGCCCTCCTCTTATCGTTTGGCTGATACATCACCTTTAAGCAACCGGTTCCTACCAAGGGGGTGGTTCGCTGCTATAAACTAGAGTTAGGAAATACAAGGATACGAAAGTACGTTGAAGGGCATAAATGTTTATATGTCCGCACACGACCATAACTAATTACAACGTGAACGTAAAGAACACCGGATAATTTTTTTGGGCTTCGTCTCGTATTTAGCTTACACAATTCTCGGAAGCTAATTATCATAAGGTGATTACGTGCGAAAAGCCAGCTGTTCCCTCATTGGCAGGTCTAATACGCCTTAAAGGGACAACTGACAGCAGAACAGCCGTTAAGATTGGGTCCTTCAAGCTCAATCTTGGCTAGGAATCCTATATGATCTATATAACAGCATCGTAATTATCAGGACATACTGTCGCTGAGGGCTAGTCAATAGCATTTTTAGCAGCTCCCTCCATACGCACCGATTCAACGAAACTTTCTACCTTTGGATCTACCGAAGGGAACAAACAGTGTGCAGAACTGTTTTGGAGCTGGACGTCAACATAGCATGGGAAAAAAAAAACTATATTGGTAAGGAATAGCAAGCAAGGGGAGCACAATCGTTTACTTGGCCGTATCATGATTGTCGCCGGTGATTAAAACAAAAAAGGAATGTCCTGAGAAGATTTATAGGGATGAAGAAAATGGGGGGTTGTATATATGAACTGTCGACTCAACACGAAACTATAAAAAAATCAGATAAAAAAAATCGGATGTTGACACCAATTTTGCTGAAACTCGTTATCTTTTCATCGTTCATTGAAAGCAAACTCAGCTGGTAAGGCTTGGAGTTTTAGAGAAACAAGCGGTCTTAAAATTGACCGTCAGGTCGAGGTAGAACATAATGTTGGCATGCTAAAAGCGAACCGACCGATTTTGAGTTGAGTGATTTTTTAATTACGCGCTGTTTGCAGACGGAATTCGGTTGGTAGGTCTTCAGCAGAAGCTGAGTGGTGCAAACGTTTCGAATCAAAATTCAGCAATATGTCGAACGACAGAAACGCATTTGCTGCAATCTAAGACACGAAAGATTTTCGTGCGATTGTGGTCTGGCGTATGTGGTCGCTTCGGATGATTCAATTTCTACTAATAGGTAAAAAAAAAAAAGGGAAGCTAGAGCCCTGAAGGCTAATAATGCCCCATAGGTGCTACCGAAAATGAAACAATGAATTCAGTCAGCTATCGCCAGTTCCTCAAGAGACACATAAACCGTTGACGCTGCAATGAGAGACATGCAGTCGTGTTATTTGATGAGTATGCCTCAATTACTTTCTGGGTTAAGCAAAACATTGTCCAACGTTGGCATTAACCTACTAATTCTCCCGATCTAACTCCGTGTGATTATGAAGTTTCCATGACGAGCAAAGAGTGAACCTATGCCTCACGATATCTCACTTTAAGAATCAGCAGATGGAGAAATTGTGTATGGAAACGCAAATGGTAAGTATATGACTATTCAAAAGCTGCCAGAGCGTTGGGATAAATGCAAAAAACTAATATGTCTAATACATATGAGAAAGCCTTGTAAGTTACGACCGCCTTCGTACTCAGGTGTTCCCTAGTGTCAATACTAGAGATAGGAAAATTATCGCAACCTAACCTAACTAGATTCGAAACACTCTTTATTAGGAAATGGAACAAGGAAAAGGTCTGCGTAAGCAATATCTAGCTCATGCTTAAAATAGAATTAATATACGATTTTTAAAAATTGAGGAGTGAAACGTGGTTAAATACGACTGACCCTATCGTGAGTAGAAGATGAGCTTTTGCGCAATCAATCGGACATTATTTCTTTATTCCGCTACAATGTATGTGATAGTAAGAATTTTTTTTTTGCCTATGGTAAGATATCCAATGTTATGTCTCACCCATAAAACTAACTGAACTAATGTCCTTTTTAAGTGGAGGTGCCGATGCCTTTTTTTTTTTTATAGCTATGGCTGCAGCGCACGTAACATGTGGCAGATAGAGCTTCAGTAGCAAATGGATGATTTCGATCATTCGAGTATGCCGCTTTATTTACCTCAAATTTACACCTATATACTATATACGTTCTTCTATATATATATATATATATATATATATAAGAACGTATGCCCCACTGTCCCATTGTCTTCTAACATGTAAGTAAAAAGGAAAACAGATGACAAAGAAAAAGCAAAGATAGTTGATTTTATCACGAAGTGCGTAAAGTTTTAGCTCGCGCACTACATTGATCCATGTGAGAGACGGTCATTGATGAACACACACAAGAATGTATTCACAAACACTAATTTACTTGGTATACGATTTTTTTTTACATTAAACACCACTCTACAGCCTGGGGGATGCATTCATTGAATCGCCACCTATGAGACATACGGCATGACAGACTTTCTCATATAAATTAGATATCACCATTTTTACATACGTTTCTTTTCGTCGACCGTAATTGTTTGCCGCATATCGTGCCGAACGTTAGGAAACGCCCGGCAGAGTCTTGCACACGCAATGAGTACGTTGCTAGATGCTTATCCAACGTCATAGGATCTTTGATTAGAAAGCGTAGTTATGAGTGATGCGAGCACTTAATTGCGAGACGCTTCAGTATTTCCTTTATTGAAAACGCAGTATATAGAAAGAAGTGTTTTGGGGGGGAGGGGGGGTAATGGGCGAAAAATGTCGCCGGTTTTTTGTTATCGTTTTCTGCTTTCGCCTATCGTTTTCTTCCTTGGCTCCGTCATTCAGTGTCCGAATCGTGCCCGTCGTTTTTTGCTCACTTCGATGCAAAGTCCTTGGGGAAGATAAAGAAAAGATGGTGGGATTTGGGCAAGCTTTGCTCATCAGTGTAGTAGTAATCAATGGCAAGCAGCAACGGACCGAGAAAACTGAAAGAAGGATACATGTACGAAGGAACTCACTGTGCAAGATGAAAACAATGAGGAACGACAGACGGTGAAGGGAGAAATGCACGCCGTTGAATTATTGTCTCGAGATACACTAACACATCGTACAGATTATGAATGTTCGACGTTGGCAAAAACACGAGCCCGCAAGCACACAAGCACACAGTAAAGATTATTCAGCGATCTTTTTCGGGAACTGCATACACGAGGTCATAGCCGAGAAAGCGCGTAATCGGGTTCTGACAAGGCAGCTTGCTAACCCCGTTTAGGCTAATTTCTCAAAAGAGATTCACGAATTTTTACGTACGGTCGATACATTTAGGCATCTTTTACTTCTTTTCATGAGTCCACTTCATTTGTAGCCTTCATACTTTTCGATTATTCAATATTCGGCAGAAGTACGATACGATTCCCCGTTCAGATGAAACGGATATTCAGCGAAACGCTTGTTTTAAATTAACTAACAATTCGCTTATTCAGTGCCTGCGCTTCTAATCCTCAATAAGCCCGATGGGATTGGCGAGGTTTATGTGCGACACTTGATGTTTAGAGGTTCACAACAATAATAGGAAATTGGTCCTTGTAATAAGTGTGAGTATCAATGTGTTTCATGTAAGGACAGTTGTTGATTGTCACGGTGTCTGGGGAATCGACTGCTTAATGGTAATGTACCGAACACTTGACGTTCCAGTCCGACCTGTTGCCTTATAGGATTTTTGTTGCATGGCATTAGTGTTTGCAACAGGAAAAATACCGACAACGAGAACGCACGAAGAAGAAGAAGAAAAAATAGGCCAAGAAAAAGGCGAGATATGGTGATGCTTGGTAACTAAGTCGGTTTCAGGGAGAGACTGCCTTTCTTGTACTTTGCTGCTGCTGCTGCTGTTGTTGCTCGAGATAAATAGCCTATCACACAGCAAAAACTGACCAACCGACAGAACGAACATGCACTCACCCACCTTCCGCTTACTCAATTTGCGCGCTCACAGCGAACACTCACGAACACATAGAGCCGCAGACATACGCCCACAAAGACGCACAATAATCACACGCTGTCGGCATCCATGAGATCGCCTACGGAGGCGAGGCCCAGCTTCTTCCAGGCACCGCCCCTAAGGCTGGCCGGGCTTCAGTATCCACTCGATGGAGCGAGGTTCGCCATCGACAAGGCCATCATCGCTTCCATTCTATGGCGAAGGGGTGGCGCGTCCCAGCTAGCGGCTGCTGATAGATGTACGAAAGGGTTTGGGAACAAAAAAAACAAGGGAGCAGAACTCGCGAAGCTCATGATAAATACAGATAAAAAGTTGTTTTCTTTTAAGTTACTATCGTATTTAATAGTGGGGCGTCGGGTTTGTTAGCTTGGACTTCGCCGTCGACTTCTGCCCCATTCATCGTACCTGATTGTTTTTAATTATACAGTTTTGGTTCAGGCTGCTTTAGGCTACGTTTGAAATCCTTCCAGTGAGATGGATTCTACAATGAAACATCAAGCTGCCAATATTGTTGGCCATCTATAATCACCACGAACGTGGTGCACATAAAAACGCGCGCCAACTAAGATGCTACCGAGTAAGACCCTTTCCCTAGAGAAGCTTTTCATATCGGCACAAGGAAGCGTAGTACCTTAGCGACAATGCAGTAAACGAGCGACTTAGCGTGAACACAGGATCACGCATCAGGATATACCTCGAGAAGGTGGTCATAGAACTTGCCCACTCCTTAAATGGCAGGTGACAACCGAAAGATGTCTCCTTTAGACAACTGGACGACACCAACAAGGATCGAGCTGCTACAGTCCAATTTTCATCGCATCGATAACGCTTTGAAGCATGGACCGAATGAAGCGGCAGGTTCATATTAAAAACATAATCGTAGTACTGTCATCCTTTTTGTAGTACGATTTTCATGACTTACTATTCGCAACATGCACGATAGGTGTATGTAAACACCCGAATAAAGTTCCACTGTAAACGTAATCTGATTGATAAAGGTCTTGACAAACAATCTACTGAACAACACGTGCTTGCTCTAGCGTTATCTAGAGAATATTGTGAGAAATGAATGTACGTGTAAACCATTGTCTCGTCTCGGGGTTTCCGCTGTATTTTATGTAGTCTACGTCGCATCTTAGTTTGCTTGAAGATTGGGTTGTTGAATATTGTAGCGCTCTTGGATATTTGCTCTCTGTGCACAGGTCTTCAAATGGTTTCTTTTTAGTTTAGCATCAAGGACTTGCCCCCTAGGAGGCTGACCGGGTTGGGCTTCGTTGGATTTATCTAATATTTCTCGAACAGACTTATAAAACGGCATGGCAACTATACAAGCAGCGATTCACATTGAAAATAATAGCGGCATGCCTGTTAGTTGTGGTTACGGTGGCGACGAGAGGTACCTGAGCTACCCAGACCACGCCGCCTTCTGATGTGATTACTTGAAACTGCCATTACTAAGCAATTATAAACGACCTACAGCTTCAAATGCTCAACAGGTTCGTATTTTTTGCAGTTCAATGTGAACATGTACTTCTACTGAAGGGGCCAGCTAAGAGCGGCTTGTTACGAAAGACATTGTTTTAACATTTAAACAGACAGCTCGTGAGCTTGCTTCGGGTAGTTCAGCTACTCGTATTAAGAATCCTCGTTTGAGGAGTTCCTTGACCTTAAGTTTCGCCCTCGGTGTCAGTGTCTAAGCCAGGGTCAATAAAAGCCCTTACTTGTAGAGCAATACTATAAAACACATTGAAGATAATTGCTATTCATCGAACAACACAATGACCATGTATATATATCGTCGGAAGTCACTCGTTCACTGAGGACAATAGGGTTCATTAACTAATACGTTGCACAAACAGTGGAAATGGTGTTTTGTGGGAATAATAACAATCATTAGGAAGTCTAGTTATAAGCTGGAGTTCGCTGTCATCAGTTTATAGATGTTTCGAAGTATAAACATTGAGTTTTTATCTAAGGATACAAAAGAAAGGAGTTTATTGATTTCCTTTTTTCCTATTACCGCTCTTAGGGCAGAGGCTAATGGATAGCTTTGGAAAGCATCCAAGGTATAGAAATGCTGTCTGCGGCTTTGATGTGGAAAGCTTTTATGATTAACATTTGGTCTTCGTTACTCGGCTATGATTCGCCTACCGTTCTTACAGTTTCCAATATGATATGTCCTACAGCAGCTCCTACTCTTTCCTCTCAGAAATACTCTTTTGCTAAATAAAGACATTCTGCATTGCTTGCGATCGACTCTTCTTCAACGTATTGAGCTTCCTTCAACATTATGCCAGCCAAAGTAACAAATGGGACGCTACCTCCTGGTACAGGTCCTGTTATTTTGTTGTAAACAGGCCAATACTGGTAGGTGTATGGCTCAGTTCGAGGCACATACGACTGCAGCTTTAGCTATTAAACTGAATACGCTGTAGTTACCCATCGTTCATACCTAATTATGATAAACTCTGCAGGTGTTATAAACAATAACGACACTAGCAGCATTGAAGATATTGAATGCAATAAGATTGTTTTTCACTTGACAGGGCTAACTTTAACTTACAAGTTATTCATTCGGTATCTAGCAGATTAGTTAGTGATATAATATATGTGTATAAGAAGACAGACTTTTCAATTTTGGCCAAATTAGCTCTTTCTCGCAAAATGGTGCAAAGATCGTATACAAAGCAAGTGGTGTCGATACGTATGAAGCGTACTTGCCACCGACAAGGGCAGTCGCATTCATAGTCAAATTTTTTACTTAGCATATTTTCTATTTATATTAGATCGGGCAAAACGAATTTCATTTTCGATGAAAACATTGTTTCCTCGACTTTCGGACATTTTTCATCTACAGAGAAATGTGCTCGAATTTCCACGGTCCTGCTCCAACCTTTGGCGATTAGACGCATTAAGGGGCGTCCACTAAGATGATATGACTGATACGGCCATTTTCGGAGATCTATCGCTTATGTCCAATTGCTTAGCGTCGAAAGCGAGCAAAGTTTGACTATAAACAAGTGACAAAAAAAATGAAGCTTGGGGTCTCTCGGAATTCTTCGAATCGTATCAATCGGATGCTGCGGGCCAATGAGATCGCACGATCTGATCGAATGGAAAATTGACAAACTCAGATAGAACGCAAGAACACATTGCGCCAGGTGTAAAAAAACTGCTTCATGAAGTGTACATAATTAGTAAATTCGAGGAACTAGTGAAAAAAACACATGGTCTCTGGCTGAAATAACAAAAAAACTGCATAGATTTACAAAGCTCTTCTTACAAAGTCGTCTATATCGTTAGCTACGGTACCCTTTTATTTTACATTACTCTCACGTTCATATTACGTTATGTATTGAAGATTAAGAGTAGCAAGCCAGCCATGTTGTCGCAGCATGTTACTAATATTTTTTTTCTAATTCGCCTCAGAAACCAAGACTCACCGAGGCTTATCTTGATCGTTTGTCATTGCCTTTTAAAATGCCTATCTGGATTTTTTGGACAAATTGGCACGGAAAATATAGCAATACTAAATATTTATTATATATACCTTAATTTGTACTAGCCGCATGAATAACGTATGTGTGTGTGTGCTGCATATAAGAGCTTCAACAGGCCGGAAACTTGGATTTTGATGCAACCGCGGCAGATTATTATAAAAATTAGTTAATTATTGGTTTGGTAATTGTACGACCACAAGTAAAATTTAGAGCTCTATATCCAGACAAAGCTGTGATCCAGTTCTTTTTATGCATGTTTAACATAAATTTAACAGATATCAAAAATATAATTCTGCCAACAGAAGGATTCTACAATATTCAGTTCTTTTTTTTTTTTTGAAAGCGTGCTAGGAAGGTAAGTAAATCTTTGTAGAAAAAAAACACGACTTTCAACGGGTCAGATCTAACTTTGTCGGAGGTGAAAAAGGGCTAAGAAACTTGAAGAAAAGCTGCAACTACCCGCCTACTAGGACCAATATACCATTTTCGATGGCGGAACGCTATTTTGATCCTATCAATACTTTAGGAAGTTACATTCCCTATAATGCGTATGGAACTTGAGTAAAACCTGCCGCGGGTGACGTTAGCACAGTGGGCAATAAAATGACGCATCGAACACAGGTGACTTTTAACTCTAAATTTACAAAAACGGGCGCTTGTTGCTGTAAACTATGGCTTATCGATAATTCCCGCCCTAAAACATTTTATAAATAAAAGTTCTAAAGTTCTTTACGTTTCGAAAGACATGAAATTGCCTCCTGAAGCTGAACAAAGCTTTATTTCGACCATTGTACTGAACGCTGTATTTCTCCTAATAGTTTAAAACGGTATATTGTTTCTATATACACTAACGTCTACGGTGTGTATGAAGCACTCAAAAACTCGAATCTTTTCTTATCAAAAACTTAGCTAAGAAAAAAAGATGAATTTTCTTTGAATGAATAATTGGTGGTAAAAGCCCGCTAGGCTATTTCCGCTAAAAGTTGAAAGCGTACAAAGAAAAATCGTCGTTTTTAACTCATAGTCGTCTTGATCATAAGTGGGCTACAGAATCGCTTAGGCAGAAGGCGATTCGATAGCCCGCTTAAGCCAGTGCGATCGTTGGTAAATAACAAGCGATCTTCAGCAGTTCCTCATAAGCACTAACTACCAGAGCTACGAAGGTAGCATAATAATCACTCAGGTACTCGTCGGTCGTTGCATAAAATACTTCGTTTTCAAAGTCTGCGTCGTGGATTATTAGAGGTTTTTTTTGTAGGCGATTTCCTTAATTCTAGATAGTGTTTGTGGACTGAAACCTTTTAGATATTGTCATGTTAACTCTTTACAGATATGACGGCGTTCGAAGTGGTAATCCAGGCCCACAGAAGGTTAGACGTAGTTATATCTTGTCACCTAGTTTCTTTTCGGTTTTTGTTACAAACGATTAAAAAGCAGATCTTCATGAAAACGTAAAAGTGTTTTTTTTTTCTATGGTAATTAGATTGTTTGTTTAGTTTTTTGTTGGACTGTTAAACTGCGGGAGTTCTCCACTTGCGGTTATGTTAAGACAGCAAAATGTCCGCATATTCTCCGTTCGCTAAGCGTACTTTTTCTTTGCTCATAGCGTGTAGCTGCAGTCAACGGAAGACAACCACTATCTGTGTACAACTGTTACTGCCATTTATTTTTTCATATACAATTGATTGTTTCCATCGTGATTGTAATGACGTCTATCCAAATTCATTCAATTTCTAAACATTTAAATAATCAAACGTTATGTTGCCGGTTTGAGGTATAGACTTGAGTGCTACTAATCATTTTAGAATTTTCTACACATTGTCGGGATCTAATTTCGAATAGTGTGCATAAAGTCTACTGTCAAAGGTCAGTCCCTTTCGGCGCAGTGAGTACGTCCAGATGCAGACGATCAAGAATACGCCCTGCAGCAAAGATGGCACATATCCGTTCTTGTCCTTGTATGCTTTACAACAAAGTTCTTTGCGCTGTAACTTGCCACGCGTTCAACACAATATGTCTCGTTAATGTCCGCTTTTTTGAACAGTTATCGAGCAGAATTTCCCACCAGTGAAACGAGCCAGCTGGTTAAGTTCTTATCTACTGGTCGATTCTATTATAACAAGACCACATTAATTATCAAAGCTGTTGGAAAGTTAGACATCGGCCAAATCATGTGACAGCTTTCCGGTTCGTGCGCGACCGCTGCAGACCTTCAGCAAGCTAGGACTAGTGAAGCGGCCCCAGATAGGACGCGACTAACCTGCAGAACTAAGCGAAAACCATCCAACAAGAGTAGTACACGTAGGCTATATACGTATGTAAGCGGCCATCATCGTCAAGTTACTTCTGAGCCACTGGATTTGCGCTGTTTCCCAATCGAAGTAACCCTCACGCGGGTATATGCAGCTTTAAATATTCGCCCAATAGTAACGCGTGCTACGTTTTCCAATGATATGAGCAGAAATGAATAGACAGTAACGAAATAAAGCCCATCCACTTGCAAAAATTGTCAAGACATTGTATAAATGCGTGCAGAATTGAAGAGACGCATACATACGCCGTGCGCCCGCACATGTATTACGTATTATACTATTTGGAGGGAATATATCGATTGGTTATTTTACACACGAACCGTATCTATGACATTATGGTTGATTATTGTTGGTGATTTAGTAATTTATTTAACACAATTCGTTGATTTGCTGCTGGCCGCTTCGCAGTGCCAATTGTCCTACGTAGCAAAAAAGGAGTGAAAGGCCACACGAAGTTGGGCTGGAAGCCCGGAAGTGATGTTGGGTCTATGTGACTTACGTTTGAATGAGGTTTTGTTAAGACACGTAGAAAACGACTAAAACGAAACTGAAATGCGTAGAGATTGCTGCTGAGTTACCAAAATTGTTACCAAACCAAAACCAGAGTTGTGAAAATTGATGAAGTTCGCAGATTTCTTCGCATAGAAAAGATCAGTTTGAGTGGCAAATTCAATGTATTGACGTTTACGTAAGGGTTAAAATTACTTTGCGGTAATTTCCGATGATAGTGAACTTCAAGTAGATTAAGGCTGGGGAATATAATTATATTCATTGGTGAAAAATTATTGAATAATAGGTTGAAGTCGAGGGCGGGACATACGGCTATGGGCGGGTTGCCCATTCAGCGTCATTCACAGAGCCGGCACAGCTCTTCTTTGAAAGAAAGAGAAATTACTAATCAAGTGAGATATATTGATACGGATAGATGTGATCGTACCTACAGTGTACCTACCGTCTTAAACAAATCGATGACGATTTTTGCCCGTAGCAGTAGTTATCCAATGTGTCAACTTCTACTCTCTCTTTCGAACTCTCTTTGTCGTGGCAGTCAAAGCGTCAGTAATTCTAAACATCTGACTTTTAGAAGGCATCGCAATTTTTTAACCCACAATATGACAGAATTTCCTGAACTTTGAAGCATGTAGTGGTAGTTCTAACATTTATCATTAAGCTTATTATGCATACATACGGTAACGTAGTTCGCTGCGACTAACTACCAAGTGAACTGGTAGCCGTCGGTATACGAAAATCAGCGATGTATAGGATTCTGTAACTGGTAATTAATTCAATTTGGTAATTTTTTTCGGGCTTCTTCCCCCATAACTACTCTAACTTTAAACAAACAAATTGATAGCCTGCGGAATATTCTTCTCATCCTAGGACCTCCAGGTTACGAAGCGTTATTTAAAAGCGACACACAAATTGGCATTTCTTGCAGTGGCGTTTGTCAGTTACGATGGGGTCCCGTTGGCGTCGCGCCCCTGTCCCTGTCTCAAAATCAATGCGACCATCAGAAACAAAATCAAATCAATGACTTACATCGAAATCGTCGTTGAAACGAGGCGTCCGCTGAGAAAGTTCAACCTTTTCCTTTTTCTCTGATCCGTTTGCTTCGCTCGCAAAATATCGAAATGTCGGTAAAACCTATCCGTTCTGATCATCGAAAGAAGGACGATAGTGTTTCGATGTAGCAAAGCTGTATGTTCGCTAGGTTTTAGATCGTTTCATTGAGATTTAACTGGAACCAGCGTAATTGCTCATTTTACATGTAATTATAAGAAAACAAAGACAATTACTCTTTACGAAACGATAAATGATTGATGGCTGATCTTTTACGGGGTATTTACTAGTTTTTAGTGCCAGCATTTTCGGGGTGTTCAATAAAGAACCCACAACTTGGTTCAGTAGGAATATGTAATCATGGTAGCAATGCGCTAACGCACTTGGAGCATGATATTTGTTAATCCTAATAATGTCTTTAATTTAACTTTTCAACGCATATATAGTTGAGGAACTTGACGCTTTACGGAACATCTGCTAGTTTAATTCTAACAACAAAGTTTGTGTTGACTTTTGCGCTGGTTAGAGTCGATGGCTATTTACAGCACAGAGATAAACGAGGAGCTCATATAGAGAACTTAGTGCGGGTTTCATTGGGTTTGAAGTTGCATGTTTTAGCTTTTAGAACCGGTACCGCTGTTAGATATTTCATTGTCATTCGGCTAGCCGTGCCACTATGTATTCCTAAAATTAATAAGTAAATACGTCACCCATAAGCTTATCATAAAGGCACTATATAGGTGATGCCTAACGACAACACCGGACGTAAAATTCGAAACGTTTAGTATTATATAATCGTCTGCCCTAACTAAAATTTCGCGCTAGGCCAAAATTCTGAATTCTGAACCTATTTTATAGGTTAGATAGGATGTACACTAAATATTAATAAGTTTTACGCGCTAAAGAAAAATAAATAGTTCCACCTGGCGCAAAACGCTGTTCTACTATGGCGTCCAACGATATTAAAGGAGAACTTTGCGATATATGAATATGCATAGTTACTTCGCTATGATAAGTTTATTTTCTTTGTTGTTTTCAATTATTGTTTCAATCAATTTTTGTTTCTTGAGAGCTAAGAGATTGCTAATATACTCGTATGTCCTATGGAGTGGCTAAAATCTGGAATTACCTTAAGCAAAAGTATAGACACCTTTCTTCTTCTGCTTCGTTCCGCTTACCTATCCAGCGTTGCCCCACTCTGTGTGTAAAATGCTATTTGTTATCACGACGAACCAAAATCCAGTTGGTTTGGAATTAACCAATCCATAACGTAAGTAAATTAGGACCATGTCAGCGCGACGACGCCTGTTTACCCGAAAACGAAGAAGCTTGTTCGGCCTTCTAACGCCTTCTCCAGGGTAATGTTCCGTCAGAAAGAAGGTCTACCTGTCGTTCTAGCATTAGTCACAGCTAAGACCGGCTAGATTTCACTAGAATATATATTTAGAAGACTTTAGACATAGGTTGGAAAGGCAGTACATGAAATCTCCTGTTGTTTAGAGAATGTTTGACATGATCAGCCAGGACCAGCGTTAAGAAGTGTTTTGGAAAAAAGATTGGACTAAATCATAAGTAGTTCGCCTGTTTGCTTCACGCACTCGCTACGGCTTCTCTGACGATGATAGACGACGAAGGGTTGTACCGCGAAACGACGGGGACCAGATACAAGTAGTCTACGGCGATCTAAGCAGAAACAAGATGTGGATGTGAGGAAGTGAACAAGTCGAGTTTTAATAATCGAACACGTAATCAAAGTAGATAAATTGCCGATGACATCATTATTTATTTATCGGTGTTGCTTGAGGTTCGTAAGTGAAGGCATAGCGGGGTCAATGTAGACGAAGAAAAAAATTAGAGCTTTAAAAATGAAGTCCTGATGAGGATCTGAATGGAAAGCGATAGGAGGGTACAGCTGTTGCATGTGTTTACGCCATACGTTACGCAGCTTCCCCCGCCCATTAACCAACGTATTCAGGACACAGGCTCTACTGAAGATGACTGATTAAAGGAAAATTAGACGTAGACACACATGAGCATGATGTTATAATGGGTACGTCTTTCATTTTTTTTTTACAAGGCAACCAGTCAGCGGTAGGTCGATACTACTTGTGATCTTAATACGATACCGCTCATTTCTCACTCTCTATACACTTTTCACGTCCCCTCGCAATCTTCGCCACAATTATCTACAAAAATTTATTGTCCCAAGATTGCTTCCGCAGTAGAAACAGCTGCTAGTGTTCAGGTACCTTTTGCAACTTCTATTGCTTTAATTCCTGTTCTTCCACAGTCAGTGGTCATACACAGAAAACACCTTTGGGGAAATCTTTCTCACAAAAAAAGTATTTTTACAGTCAAAAGAGGCATCTCAAGCTGAGAGTCAGCCAATATATAAAAATAATGGTTAGCCGGCTGAAACAAGCTTCGTCAGTCTGGCTTATTCAAAGCGTTCTCTCGAGAACTGTGTGAACGTTGAAACGCACGGCGACGCCGAGCCAAAAGTAGTTTTTGCTTGGGGACTCTTTTTTGAAGACAAAAAGCACGTGCCTATAAATTGGAGAGCTTATGTAGTTTTCGTTGCGCTTCCATATGAACCATATTTATTGCTGTTTCTTTATATATATGAATAGGAAAATACAACTAAATCCGAACGAGTTTATGGATTATATATTTTAATCAATAGCGTATGCTTCTTTGGCCTACTGAACGAGTATTGGGAACCGTGTAGTGGAAGTGTTGCTATTAAGCGCTTTTAGCTTTTCTCGAAACTATCAAAAATTATTTTTGAGGTCTGTCGTTGAGGGTAGCGCCATTTCAGTATAGCTATATGATGCCTCCTGTAAAATGCAAATGTATGAAAAACGCTTGGAAGATTACCTTCGATCTACGCAGCGCTATGTGTGTAAGAAAATAAAAAAACTATTGGCAGAAAAAACCGTTGATACCAAACCAATTTTTAACACACTTCCACCAATGGTGCTAGATAGTAAATACATGTATTCTATACTAAACACGGCTCGTTTTTTTTTTTTTTGGATTACCAGAAACTATTAATCTCTCGGATTTACGTATTCTCAATCCCAGACGGTGTTATAATCTTTTGGACATTTATAGCTCTTTTCGATAAATCGGTAAAGAGAGGTATCTTAAAATAGTCTATGATCTTACCATCACGTATGGGCATGGACTAGCGAGATGGTCTTGGCTCTGTGAGAACCTCTCAACAATTCGTGCATCTGAGATAAAGATTAAACGACCAGTGTTCTGCGCGCGAGTTTCTGCTAATCATCTCTGTTGATATCTCCTGGTAGGTCATGTAGAGACGGCTGCAGGACATGCCTCTATAGTACCGAGTTCCTTCTCCAAGGGATGCGACGACGGACCCTTAGACGCACCTTATCGATGCACTGGTATTGAGCTTATTTCGGCAGGAATTCGAATCGATTATTACAAAATAGTTCCGATAGTTCAATATCATTGGCTCAAAGATATCGTCCATACTCGATCATGCATTCGTTTATCCGTGACGCATTTTTCATAAGAACATTCATTACGTTGATGGAAATATGTACGCATATACGTATTTCCTTTAAAGGATATGTTCTAAGTTTAAAAAAAGGCTATCCAACATCAACAGCACCGCTTTTCAGTTGCCCTTTTCACGAGACTGAAGACTGAGTTACTAACTCCGGTGGAGAAGAGTGTTCTCAGCAAAAATTAAGTAACTGTCAACATTTGATCAACTGTGGTGGCATCAATGGTTAAACTGAACCTGATCGTTTTGATTGCAAAATATTCGGAACTCGTATCATCAGGTGACTCCTGCTATGATAAATACTAGGCTAAGTTACCATTTAGCGAGGTTTAATGTGATGCTCCGAAAGGATACATTCTCTGGTAGAAGCAAGTAAACGGTTTTTCGCGGATGTAGGTCAACAGTGCATGTCAGCCGCATCAATGTCTGCACGATGGAACCTAGCAAGAAAATTTATATTCAGTGATGCCGTTTTCAGCGGGGTTTCCCGCCCAGTTTACTCAAGCTGATAACTGTGTTCTTAGGCAGTATTTATTTTCGAGGGAATATAACTGTCAATAAAATTATATCTGTTAACTTAGTTAGGACGTATATTATTTCGATGTCTCGAATGAAAGCAAACAGGTAAACGTTTTTGATTTTCAATTTTCGCTTCCTCTTTACTCTTACACAAAGTATTTCGCACCTCGTTCGTTTCGGTAAACAGAACAAATCACGTTACGCTGGGATTCAGGTCGATTGATGTCAGCAAATGTCTGCGTGATCCGCAAATTAGAACTTAACATAGGGCTGAAATCACTGGCGTTGAAAAACGTAAAAGCGGGGAACGCGTCGTAGAAAATCAAAATGGCGATGCTCTAAACAGCTAGACAACTGTGTGGAGATTATTTCCACATAGCTCACCTAGAAGTTTACTTGGAGCTTTATTTTCGAAGCATCGTCTAATACGTTTAGAACTGGTCAAAATAATATTAAGAATATGATTCCGTTATTTTTGCTGTTAATAGGTGCAGATCAGACCAGCCGCTAGCGCAGTAATCTCGGTTCTACTGAAACGGGATTCTGAACCCCCTGAGTCTTATCTTAGTTTTAGAACATTCGCACCCATAGTTTTTGCCTACAATTTTCGCCTCAAAGGGGCTAAGCTCGCCGTGCAAGTAAACCCGCCAAAAAAGAATTTCCGGTATAGTGTAAGATATTGTATGTGCGTGCTGTATCATGCATTATGGTCAAGGGTGCCGAACGCTGTTGTCGAGACGTGAGACAGACGCATGTACGTGCTGTCAGACGAATCTGCTAAGCAACCGCAACTAATATATACTACAACGATTGCCCCGGTGCAAGACATACTTGCTAATAATAACCGGACACCTATAAAATCCGTAGTATTTGTCTCTATTTCGCATTTTTCTATGCGCTATGACCGAAGAAAAAGTTTTACTTCTTGATTACTAAACATAACTAGTATTTGATTTGCTCGCAGATGACACGGGTATCGTGCCCCCATTTAATTTTGATCAGCTTCATCGAGAGACCCTGGCTTCGTGTACAATACGAACAGGATTAATGCCACGAAAAAGTCTACCTACTTCCTAATGAATTGCAAAATAACAGCGAAGTGAAGTTGTTATTTAAATCAGTTCTCTTTAATTAGAGAGAATTATTCCCATCGATGAATTTCCGCTTAGGGACAGACACTAAGATCATTAAAGTGAACTTCGCTGTCTCCAGAAAGCTATGACCTAGATGTGCTTTTTTTCCCCATTTTCAACGATCGTGCTTTCGGTAGATGATAAATACAGGTAATGAGATGATGATAAGTGTAGGACTATTATGAACGCATTAAGCGGCTGTTATCAGCGAGATGGAACAGCTTAGGAATGAACGAGAATATGAAGTGGATATTGGCGTCGAGAGAATTTCAAGGGCCCTAGAAAAAAAAACACGGTATCGTTTCAGATAACGGAAAACTTGTGGTAATTTTGTGGACTATGAAATCTATTATCTGATTAGCTGCTCTTGATAAAAATCATTTTCGTAATCGCAAGAAAAAAGATCGTTTGGATAAGACAACCGCCCGTCTGTATCCCAGCTGATCATATGAATAGCGTTCTAAAATTAAATATGTGTAAACCTCTTTTATTATAGCAATTAAATAAGTCATGGATAACCGAGACCTGCTCCCTGTTCGTGTTTTACGATAGTCTCGTTTAGAGGGGTTAACATAAATCTAGCAAGCGATGTACAACTAACCCGCCATTGATCGAAAATTTATTTCGCTTTCCATCATGACGTTCGCTCATGCGTCGCCGCGGATCGCGTCCTCCTGGAACAATTCCCCTTCATTGCATAGCTCAACCACCAACGCCCAGAGAAGTCTGAAGGAACTCTCAATTAAGATCTCACTTCCTCCTCATTGGCTATTCGGGTGTCTCCTAGAGACTTTGTCATAGATAGCTCTCTACTACGTACTCTACTCAATCGGGTGACGAATGACACGTCGACGACGTTGCTCGCGGCCTGCCTGCCTGCCTGCCTGCCTGCCATGCGGTGTGACCGGCAGGCACACTTAAGGTTGAATAGCAAAAAAAATCTGTCCACTGCTTTCTGTTTGCTCAGAATATAGTAATGAGATAAAAAAACAAAAGTTGATATCATCTTATACATATATGGCCGATATCAAAGTAAAGAGAACTTGGGAAGGAAGGCAGGTCGCTTCCTATCACATTCATGATGGAAAATACAATGTGTGCAACGGACCTCTAATACCTTCATTGCAACGAACAAACAGTTTTAGAAGAAAATTTTATATACGTAATCTCATACCGCATTGTTCACTTCCAATATGCGCAAACTAGGATTTTCTATGAAAGTCTCAAACCAAGTCTTCCCATCAGCGTTCTTGCTTTCTGCAAGCTATGACGATTGGCAAGACAAGCTAAGGCAACCTGAACAAAACCCAAAGTTAAATATTTATATATGTATAAAAAATGCTTTTTTTTCCTACAATGTATATGAAATATTAGACAGATATTTTCGTCCATAGATAGTCGAAGGCAGTCAGAGCGGGCACGCCTCTTTGAAAACGATAATCTGTACTGTATTTCCGGTTGCTAGATAGAGCAGAAACCTAGTTAATTGATTACTATATTTAGATACGTAGCTCTCATTTTCCTCTATTATTTTTCGTAATTGCATCTAATCCGTGTGTATTGATTCTCTTGAATATACATTGGACAGTAAGATAGATAGCTAACGACAGGCACGCTAGACACGGTACGTTCACTTGCCTCTCTAAAAATAACGTGCGTATTTGTGCTATGCAGCTGAACGTTTGTCGCTGATAAGTGGTCAGGGAAACCGACTGGCGCCATTTATTTTCTTAATGAAACTCTTACTTATGTAAGTACACTTCATATAACTCGTCTTCTTCCTAGACATTTTCCATTGTAGACATTGAACAATGAGAGATGGCGTTCTTTGTGACGCGTTTCCTATAGACCAATGATCGCAGCGGAAACGAATGTGCTTATGAGTGTTCTGGGACATACAACTGAGGCAGTCTACCATGAATGAGCACTTCAGGGAGCGTTACCTATCCCCGTGATAGCTTAGTGGGTAACGTATTCGCCTGCTAATCTTAGGGACACGTTGTCCTACAGCAGCTGTCTGATTAAATGCTTTACTAGAGTGATACCAGACGTAAAGGTCAAAATATAGGGAGAGCAGTACCTGTAGACACGGACTCGGCCGCCAACAACGTGGCTCACAATGTCGCCGTTTCGTACACAGCCGCAATCACTGTTATTAAGTCACGCTTTTTTTTTCTTGTCACGGAGCATATAGACGCGTACACTAGAATGTTCGTGCATGCAGTCAATGGTCTGCCACAGTTTTTTTTTTTTATAGTAAGTGTTGTCAAATAACGGCGTGCCAAGTCTTCTTGCTGCGCACATTCTAATTGGCAGGTGTGAGCGGCCATACTTGTCTATATTTTTGTTGTATTCACCCTAATTTTCCCCACGATATGTTTGTACCTGTAAGATAAATTTGCATATTTTAAAATGGGTCGCTGGTAACTGGAACAACTATGTTCCCAAGTAGAGTTAATCTTCGCCGCAAAACGCCGCAGTTGAACGGTACTGGAAAACGTATTAGACATTTGTGAAGACTTTTAAGATGGCACATGTTGGGTATCTGCTTATTTTTCGAAATCTTTATGTCGTCCATTAAGGATTCTTAAGCCAATAACTTAATTTTAGCTTTCATCTTCTTTGCCGGCTTACGCTGGTGATATCGATAAGATTTCATCAAGCATCTAGAAATGCTGGTCAGATCTTATCGATACGTGTGTGTGATAAAGATGAGAGCGCCATGATTCGATGACCAGTTATTATTGGTCAAATAGATTATGGCCATTGCGGGACGTCATATGCTCGCTAATAGATTTCCTCCTTCATACTAGATGCTATCGATTGTAGAAGGCACAATCGTCGAAGGTCTTCGGCAATCAGCTGCTCAAAATGCATTAAAATGTTTGTGTTACAGTTTTTCAATAGTGCAATGACTCCAACGTAGAAATTGTATGGAGTATTTTACTGTGTTACAACTGGTGACGACAACATATTAACCTTGCGAATTTTCATACAAAGTTAGCTTCAATTTTCTTCTAAATACTTATACAGGGTATTTGATCGATTTTGTAAAAATCAATTAAACTATATACGTGCGTGTATTAAGATGAAAAACTTCTTTCGAATGGCATATTTGTAAAAAAAATACATCTCTATGTGTTAAAAACGATCATGGTTAAGACAATAATGATCTGTTCATTCCCGATTACGCTATTATTTTCTTGCCAATATCTTTTTAAAAAAAATCTGTTATTTTCTTTTTGCTGCTACTAGCCGTATATGCTGTTGTTAAATGGTGTTCTTATATCCGCGTTGGCTCGAGAAATTTTGCGCGGCACATGGCAAATTATCGTCGTTTGTCCTACAACTAACGTCTGTACTAAAGCCGCTGTTTCTTCAGACCTTATTTTTTGCATGGACGTAGATACGAAATCTATGCCAGTAGTGACTATATACGTAAGCTATAAAACTACACATGACTCGATAGTACAACGGGCTGTTGCGGAATACCGGGGTGCCTGATGTATGGATTTGTGAAAAGTAATTTTTTCTATCAAATAAAGTACTTTTTATAAAACACATACAAGTGATTTTGAGCAGTTTTAGTTATTGCTTTATTTAGCGAAGACGCAGTCTATTTCTATTAAATCTCGAGCTTATTGTTTTCAACACTTAGTCGGCTGCATCCAGCTGACATGTGTAACGTCAGCCAGGTATTCCCTAAGTCTGAGTCCGACGCCGTCAAAGAAAGCATTTTTGCCGCGTCAATGGTCAGGTAAAGCGTACAGCTGGCGCCGCATATCATTCTACTAAACAAATGAAATAATAACATGCCATTTTACCTTCAAAAGGGTGCGCATCGTGGTCAGCAACTCTAGTGGAGGCCAAACTTTCTGTAACACTTCCTGCAAAGCGATACGCCCTCCACCACGGAAGGTTCGCCCCGGCGACACGGATTCAAGAAAGGCAAATCAGCGTTCGCATCAAAGCAAGATACGATGTGTTTTGACGAAAATTCCATGAAGACTAGCCGGTCTTTGACGATCCATGAGACTCAGCGCTTCATCTAACCCCGTCTTTCTCTAAGTTAGCGGGAAATTGTCCCATTGAGCATATCAAGCGTACAACACAACCTCTTAGCGATTCTAAAATAATACTATCAACTAAATCGCCGTTGCGATCAAAATTTGATGGTCGAGCAAACGTCCCAACCTAAACGAAGGGCCGTCGGATCCTGTTGGCCAACAATATAAAAAACCTTGTGGCGGCAGCTTTATTTTTGACAACACCGACCATGGCCATAACGGTGGCCTCAAAGCAGATAATATTTCTATCTTCCAAAAGCTTAGCTCTACTTACGACGACGCCGAACGCGGTGTGGGCATAGACTGCGACTACGAATCCCACACTAAGCATTCCAGCCGTACATATTTTCATGGGTTTGCCCCTCAGATCATAGGTATCATAGGTACGTACGTTCAGACTGAGAACACGCAGATGGAACCGTTTTGATTAAATGATTAAGTGTATTTCATACCGCAGCATATATTGAGAAAATGATAGGCTTTCGGACCGCTTACGGGATATATAAATATAACAGTTGGTTGAACAGGTGGTACCGCTAGAAAAGAGAAAGAAGCCGGTTCCGTCTGTGGTCGCTCAAGTTATATTGCGGGATCAACTAGAAGGAAATAGAGGGAACAGAAAGGCAGAAGAAAAATTAATTGCGGTCGTTGATTGGTCTTGACAAAGTTACGAATATGGTTCCGTGTCAACTTGTCATCATTGAACAGTAAACAGTAATCTGCCCACCATCTGTAAGAGGACTGTTTATAACTACAATAGATTTTATTAGCAATCTATCGTAAACCGTACAATTGGAGGAAGTGTTCACATTTTTCTTATGATATTATTGTTGTTGTTTTCTGTTGGTCGGGATTTGCTTTGCTGTAATAACAACACTTGACCGCGGGTAGGCAGTTCAGGCTGATCGAGTGAAGCGAGAAAATCCGACGAGGCAGAATCGGGGACTGGGGAAATTCCGCGCAGCAGAATGGCCCTATCCGTAGCTGCTTTTCGTGCTGTTGTTGATTTGTCAATAGAAATTGCCGAGTGTGGACATTGTGCATCATACTGTGATGAATGCTGCACACAGCATAAACAACTATGTTTTCAAGATAGATCAATTACAACACTGACTCCTGCGGGTCTGCCAATAGCGCTCTACGGGATGACTAAGACAGCCTCGTCAAGCTGCATAGGTTTCGAAAATCAGCTGTTCCTCCAATGGAATGTCGACGTCGTGCATCCCATCACGTAAGCGTCATCAATGATGTCATCGTGTTGATCGATAGAACGCAAAGTCGTTGGTTACCCTCTTCGAAATAAGTACACTCAAAAACAAACACAATATAAGCTTCCAGAGTTTAAAGACAACGTCGTATTATTTATGATTGTATTCAACGGTCCCGCGCCTATACTTATTTCAAGTTCTAGTACAAATCTTACTATCGTTATAAGGTTCGAAACGAAGGGCCATTACGTAACTAAAGAGTAAATGAACATTTTTAATGATTCGTTCTGCAAAGGCTAAGACGGCTTGCCGCCGAGAAAACATTCGTCGATCCATTATGATATAATTCGACTTCTGTCATTTTAGTACTTTTTATTATCTTTACCTTGTGAGATAGTACGATGATAACACGCTCGGTTAATGATTTTAGGTGTGCGCGAAGTGGTCTAGACTCAAAACCTTTGCTCTGTGCCGGAAATCAGCCATCTGAGACAGCGCTTGACGGAAGTGCCAGATGTAATACTTTCAGTATGTATTAATTTTAACGGTCACTACTCAATGGACTACCTTGTAACATCGATCACGGTGCCAATATGAGTCCAAGCAAAGCTAGCCTACTTCAGACAGAGTTATAAAGTCTCGAAATTTAAATCATAGCAACAAATACAAATAGCATGACTTTGAAATACGCTAACAGTTTTTTTTTAACTTTTCTTTTTTCGCTATTTCCATTGCGTGAACAAGTCCTCAAGTACATACAACGTCAAGGACCTTCTCCGACTAGAGAGTTTGGTGGGGGGGGGGGGGGGGGTTGAGTCTTCTTAAATTTACCTTACACTTCCCCAACAGATTTATGATATGGCATGGTAGCGATATTCCAAAATTGAGATTGGAACCAGCAAAGCCCGTACGCTCATGGTTACTATGGCAACGCGTTCAGAGTGCATGGACCACGCCACTCCCGAGATGAATAGTTCTGCCGTTTAATCCGTCGCTGTGTCAGCGCGGAACTCGTTCTTCTAACGGACTAAACTCTACGAAAAAAAGAAAAAAGCTTTACCCTTATGGTTGAACGCTTTCTACACTTCCGTCTTCAATTAATAGGAGCATCTTGAATATCTACAAGGTATAAGTTAATTCAAACAAAAATTAGATCCTATTGATAAAGCATGATCGATAGAGTTGTATTACTGTCTCTCGTTCACAGTTACGTAATAGAAACAGTGTATTCTATAAACGAGCTACACGGTGCTGCCCGTTAAAAGCATCAATAGAATCAATTGAAAATCAACTTTAGTCGATCACGAGTGAAGCAGATTCCTCACAACGAGTTATATAGACGATACGATATTTAGATGTTGAGCTTAATCGCACGGGTTGGCGGCCACTACAAAATATGGGCATTTCCCATCAAATCAAAAGCTGCGAAGCTTAGAGAACGTGAATGGAGGAAAGTAACGACTATGATGAGTCTTACCGGATCGGAAATTACTAATAGGTATGTACATGCGTGCCTGAATCAGTGTACAAAATGACTGTTTCTTTTGGCCCAATCATCTGTTCAACCTTCTGCTTATATGAGAATCCGGCACTGTATACGGCACTGTTATAGGTCGATCAATCGTTGTTAAGGTTTAAGCACTTTTTGTGTAGACAATATCCGTAGCAATAATTAGTTGCTCTTTTAAAAATCTTTATCACATTAAAGTTTATCAACTTTTATTACCGAGTCATAAACCATACGATGGGCATGCAGTTACTTCGCATGAGTGAAAATGTACACATGCGTGAACCATGACAATGGCACCCGCATCCCTCAGTGCAATCAACAGGACGACAAACTCGATCCGTTTAAATTAAACTGCAGGACCAAATGAATTGAGTAACGAAGTTATAGGTCGTATTTTTTTTATAATATGAAGTTGCTCTCAACACTGCACAGCGACACAGATATAAAAGACCAGAATACATTCCAATCGGCTGTGGGAACGTGGCATTGTTTATTACTCTATATAGAAATTGCAGGATATTCCGCTTAACTTTAAACCATTATACGAGGTTATTTAACTAAGTATCATCACCACATTCGCCTTAAAAAGGAAAATATACGAACTTGGCATCTACGATTGAATTGAGTTTTCCCAATAGTCAAGTTTCAACTGTATGCCTGCACATGGCTCTGAGAAAAATCAGTATCGCGAGATAGGATAGGTTCCTCCTGCGCGCTGTACCCAGTTAGCTGAATATGAACACTCGTGCTAAAGCTATGGGCAGTAGGAAAAGGTGCATAAAAGGCATGCTCGTATAAGTAATCTATGAAGGAAAGCGATGGGGCACATCTTTTTGCGAAATGAAACATGTATGAAGAGCAATAAAATTTTTAAAAAGCCAGATTTTAAGAGATAATTAATGGAATATTGCCAATCTCGTGTCACAATTTGATGGCTGGAACTTCGGTAAAAGGATTCTCTGGACAATGTCTAGAGATCAAAATGAATTCTCGTAGTTTCTTTTAGTTGGGCCGTTGAAGTTGCGGTAGCAATTTTGTTCTTTCACCTCCTCTGGATTCGCTGCCAATGGCTACAAACTCCGCACTTAGCTTCCCTAAGAAAGTCAGCGGACGGAATGAAGTGATTAAGTCTACGTTATGAAACAAAGCCTTTTACAGGTGATTGTCTAGAGGAAGTCGTTCACTGCACCAGCGGCTCAACTCGTGCCTAGGTTCCCTATTATATTCACTCGCTGTTATTTCAGTATTAAACATTCACAAACCTTAGATGAAATTGTGTGTAAAAATTTTATTAATAGCTAGAGAAAGGATCAGCGATCTGCGTAAAGGGCGGGTTGTAATCTATTCAATCTATCGTAGGGCTTAATAAAGGTATAAAAACAGAAAAAAAAAAAAAACAAGAACGATACTGAAATTGAGCAAAACTTGATTTGGATCGCGTGAAATTTTTATTTCAGCCGATTCAGTGCAGAGAGGATCAGTTTCAGCTTATTTAGTCCTCTGTTTCATCGCTGCGTACAATTACATATAAACAACAGTTCGGTGTTTTTAATAGCAACTTCTGGTGGTACGAGTTGCGTTCTCGTTGTAAGTAACCGATCTATTCGTTTAACTAGACATCTTTGGCGACATTGGCCACTCCGAGAAATGCGTATCTAGATGTGCGTTATCAAAACGACAAATATATTTAAGAGTGTGTGCGCGTGTTTTCGTTCCTTTATTATCATCAATCAGATTGCACTCGCACTCAATCCTCTCCGCAATATCTTGTCTAGACATTGAACACTTTGCTGAGCCCTGTATGTGCCTTCTTTCCTCCCCTTTCGGCATGCGACTGCTGATGCAATAACGGTCGTAACAATTGCGTCGTAACGGTTAACACACGCGTACATACTCACTTCGCTTAGATCAGTGGCGTTATGATGAGGCCGAACGAGATAATAGAGCCATACGCGAGCTACGGCGAGAGGCCTAGGGGCAAGGGAATTATTTCACACTGAATTGAGTACCACTGACATTTTACAAAAGCCACGTGAATCACATTTGCCTCAAGTACCTAATTTTAGCATATGAAGTGTGTCTAAAAAAAATAGGCTTACAGCGGCCGAAAGAACAGGATATCGAATACCATCATAATGCAATGCCGGGAACCGATCCCGCTTGCTGGTAGCTGGAACTGGTATAGAGGCGTGTTTATTTACAAATCATTATTATCATATTAAATACTCCACTCTATCTCCGTTAACTTATTATGTATTTGACCTTTTCTGCACCGAGCTCTAAATCGAAACGAAGAAAAAATCATTTGTTTCGCGCTGAGTTACGCCACACCCACGTTCTCCCACTCACTGATCCTCTTAACCTTTGCCCCTCGAAGCAGTGCATAGTTCCTCTTTTTGACCTTCCTATATTTTGTAGGAATAACCATTTACTGTAACCATTTACTCAGAGTATTTTGGCTATAGGTGTTTCGAAGAGTGACGTTTTTTCTCACGAAACAGGTACCCATAGTTAAGTGTCACGTCTTCCCTACAGCACTTACTTACAGGTACATAATATACTGTACATACACTTGTAATCTCAGTCCCCTTTGGCTCGGGACGACGTATATTCGGTAGTTCTTTTCGTATCACCTTTTTTGCTGCGTGTATGGACACGCCCTATTTAAGGTACTATCGAGATTCGTGTAAACTCGAAAGAATCTCGAAGTAAGTTCTAAGAGGTAAGTTCCTGGAAATATGAGCGGAAAATTACTGTTTAGGCACAGTGTGTTTGCGCTGTCCCTCTGAGAAAGGGGATAGGGAGAACAAGGTAATTAAAACTACGTGAAGCTGGATAAGGGAACCAGCCCTATATTCCGGTGCGTACGATGCAGCGTTTATATCTCGCACCGCATCATACATCACTTCATAACTTTGTATTCTTACCTGTTCTCTTATATAGTACCTTTCTGCACATAGATACACAGAAATAATACAGTTATAAAGCGCACACAATTGTTAGCGGGACTTGAACTACTTGATCAACTTCAATTAGAGGCTTAGCTATCCAAGTCATTGGTTCGGTAGAGAAAAAAGACAGCGCACCCAGCCAGACGACGTGGCTTTGTCATTAAAAGCAGACTGCTAGCGTCGGTGACTCGAGGGAACTTCCGGGCTAATCGGTTTCTTTTGCTCGCTCTTTTATTACGTTTTTGTGGAAAATATTCAATCCGAAGTTATTCCTGCCACTGCGACAACACTATCATTTATCCCTATTGCACTATTTTTGTGAACTAACCGATCTACCATTAGTCACCGTTCCCCGTTGTAACTCGAAACGGAGCAGTTGTCAAAGATATTATAGGAAAGTCGAAAGTGATAACAGGCGTTCGTATCAATGTAAGCGAATTCTGCCCTTTTCTCACGGCGAGATGGTAAACGGAACGAGTGGGGAATAGAAGCGGTCCCCACGTAACGATCAACGGCTGCGGACATGAGATAATTAAATATCTTTCGCGTTTCAAAAGTGGGTCAGTGATGAACGAAAGCGTATCCTAAAGTCCCCGAGGTTGCCAGAGTTGCTGTCACTGCTGCGACTTCGAACAAAACCGGCGAGAAATTCAAGAAGTGTGCGCCAAAACATAACTTGTATGGATGGAGAAACGGTTGGTGGTCGTTTGGACCGTAAGATATGATTCTTTAATAGCACTTTTTTTTAAGTATCAAACTGTATTGTAGGCACTCACTATACAGACGGTGTATCGAAAGGCCAGAAAGGAAGCGAGTCAGCTGGGTCCGGAAGCAACACGAAGCGTGTGTACACACGGTTTCATATGAAATCTTATTCTGGTGAAATAGATTTTTTTCAAAACGACATCTTTGGGCAGATCGATCACCGCCGATGGATACATAGCGCTCTAAATTATTTCTACCAATTTAAAACATGTAGCTACTTTTTGGTCGTGGTTCATTCTTTAGCCAGCAATAGATTCATCCC
Source organism: Varroa jacobsoni (assembly GCF_002532875.2). NCBI lineage: Eukaryota > Metazoa > Arthropoda > Arachnida > Mesostigmata > Varroidae > Varroa > Varroa jacobsoni. The sequence continues at coordinate 279,052 of NW_019212944.1, read as the reverse complement.
AGCCTCAGCCGGTGGTCTACCACCACAGTCGTTTGCAATTGGCGTACACTGGAGCTTTGCTAAGGCTTGACACCGAGATTGCTCGACCAGGCATACGAAATAGCGAGCTGGCACAAATAGCGTAGAAATTTATGTAAATAACACCTGTGTCGTTATTATATTATCGTAGAAGCAAACAATAAGTACGATAGGAGTTCGTGTTTAAAATTTCGGAAGTGGCTCATCGTTCCCGCCGCCCTTTTCTATCATACAGGTATAATAATAATAGTAGTAATTAAATATGTTATTACTCAGTCTTATATTTATGTCCAAGGGATTTATGATAAGTAAGCTGACGTCAGCAACTAAAAAAATCAATACACATACATGGCATAAGGACGAATTCGACGCATCGTTTGTCCTGGTAGGAAGCTATCCGAGCGTTTGTTACCTCTGAGGCCGGCAAAAGATACTAAGAAGGTATTAGTTTTCGCTGATGCGTAATGACTTCAGAGTGCCAATGCAGCAAGTCATCGCCAGTGCAACAAGCGTCCACTATGTTTTGCTCTGTCTGGTAAGAATGATGGGACAGAATTTTGTACGAGCTTCACCATGTCTTCTCGAGGCAAGGTGTTTTCATGGGTACAATAGAAGTGAGTTGATACGATATTGACACTCGTTCAGAACACAACTGAGATAACACCGTGACAATACGCTATACATTAACAATACGTACCAGAAGACGTTTAGCTACACCGGACGTCAAGTACGTTTTTGGAGGCGTATCACAGTACTATGTCGGCATTAGCGAAAATTCAACGAGAAGACTCTTTATTCGGTGTCTCTGCCTATATATGCTTAACATGTGTGCACTGTTTAACACAATGTGATATAACTGCAGATGTGCAACAATACACAAATTGTTAATACACGCTGCCATTAATGTTATTACGAAGTCCTGAAGAGTAACGCCTTTGGCATTTCGTGATTCACTATACTTCAACTTTACATTATATTTGCTACTTGCGATGAAAAAATATATTTTTAAACACTTGAAGCTTTTAAAACGTATCCACGTAACATGATTTTATGCTTGTTAAAATACAACGAGCGGATACAGCTTTCTTTAATTAAAAAAAAAAAGAAAAAATTTAAAAGTGTTTCCATGTAGCAACCAAGAGCAATGAATTAGATTGCAGCCGTTATCGAAACATTCAGATAAAATGTCCTCCATTAGGCGCCAATTCAACATTTAATCCTAACTGAATATGATCCATACTTGGAATTGTTTGGCTTTTCAATAACAACTTCCCAACCGTGAAAGAAAGCGCAGCATTTGATTAAAACACAGACGACCCTTGTCTATGGGGGAAGGCTGTTCCAACACTATGGTGAAATTCAATCTGTCACAGATGTATCCTGTTAGACATAGAAAGATATGTAACCTTTACTGGTTAGACATTTCTCAAACAGTACCGTTTACAAACAATTAACTAGCGTTTGAAATACAAAAACATGTTCTGTGATATCATATCTTTTAACGACGACCCGCCAGCCATCGATTGCTCAGTGATGGCTCTTTAATAAGATCTTTATAGGTAAACCTAGCGAATGTACTATTCGCTGCATAGGCCTTAAAAACTTGAACCTGTCTTATATTCATACACGCATCTAGTCCATGATAGGAAAGAGCTACATGGCGTTCAATCGATTTTTCTATTGTAATCGTGATTATTTTTTTGATTTAAAATATACAGTCTTGCTAGTGAGGTCATTTAATTAAATTGAACGAACGAGCTCGAATAAAGCATATACTGCGCCATAGTTTCCTGCGCCCGAAGATAGCACGCTTTGCGCACTCATCGACTTTTCAGGGAAATAAGTCCGAATGCCCCGAACAATGCACAATTGCATTCGCCTATACCTCTTTTATATTGCCCAACTGACCCATTTGCACTTTTTTTTGTTAGATCTAAGTTTGACGTCCTCAGTATCGCCTAACGAAGACCATAACATTTACTAACGTACGTCAACCTCTTAAAGGGCGTTGAATGGCGTCTGAGAATTGCAGTTAGCCGGTCGGACGCATTGCTCTCGGACATTGTTTAACAAATAGTAGCTGGTAGTCACAGTTTGTTAGATTTCTATAGATAACACAAGTGGACCTTCACTTGTATGCACTTGCATGAGCAGAAATCCGTTCAATGAGACCCGGGTAGAATATAACTCGACAATGCTGTGACCGCCGTATTAGATCTGTACCATTGTTTAAATTATAATAATTAAAATATGCGCATTAAAAAATTCAGTGCTAAGGTTTCAAGACAAATTTTCGTTTGGCATCATCGACAATTCTCGAGAACTCTGGTGTTAACTGCAGATTCCACATCTCTCAAACCTGTCAGTACCTACGTGCTACACGGCGCTAGAGTGCGCTGGACTAACTCGTCCTTCTCTCTTTTCTTTTAACAAAACAAGCATTCACGTAACAGGAACTATGTAGATGGAAATTGAAAGTTCAGCCTTGCCATCTGAGGCCATATCTCGGATGGTACGGGAAATTTACAGCCGATAGGCCTTCAAGGTGGCCCGTGATAAGAATACAATTACAGGATACCTCACTTGTCTGATAAGCTTGGGGATACGTTGCGGCCCAGGTTTGAATCTGGGTTCACACACACTTCCTTTTGTGGCGGGAACTGACCGACTGAGGGGATGCCAAGTCGCAAGGCCGGATGTAAAAGTCGAAACATAAAGAAATTTTCAAGCTACATTGAACGTTCAAGACTTTAGAAAGGCAGTAATTGGGTATCTTGTCTGCAGATTTATCTTAAATTGTGAACAGAATCTTCCAATGAAATGAAGAACTTTTGCTCTTCTCCTTAGTTGTTCGTGGAAAAATATTGTTCTGAGTAAGGACGATAAGCGGAAACTTACTTCTCAATATCAAGTAACTGGATTAAAAAAAAAAATATGAAAACAGTAGAAAACCTATTTCTTTTTCTGTAATGCCATATAGATACTTAGAAATTGTACATTACACAAAATCTTGCTATCTGCTTATGGCCAGAGAATAATTTTGTGACCACCTATAGTAGTAATTGGAAAGTGTGAATAAGTTTAACTTGGCTAGGTACAGAAGAAGACACTATTGTCATTTCGAATTCAGAAGTCAATCAAACGTGCCATGTGATTATGTACCGCAATGTTCAGGCACGTATTTGTACGCAGCTAGCGTGCAAATTTCCCGCTGGCGTTCTCTCTATCAGAACAATCCTGTGATGGCGCTCGCAATGATCGTTGTGGTAGTGGCCTTGCTGTTGCTCATAATAATGATGCGTTCATCATAATATTTATTTACCCCAGTGAATTAGATCTGTTGCAAAAGTTCCTTGTAGCATCTTGTCGAGTACGTTTGTCGTCGTTTCAGTTACCTTCAAACAGCGACAGGGACATCAGGAGAAATCCAGTAAAACCCTCGCTAACGAGCCAGCTCATAGCCCGTTTGAAGAATTTTTTTTTTTGTTCGTAATGTGAAACGAAGACGGCGATAAGCAAGCAGCGTTTCTTGAATCTTAACGCTTAACGCCTTGCGACCCCCGATATATAAAATGTGTTCGAACAGGGCTCGAAAGTAAGGAGCGCTTAAGGGGTAGTAAGCGTCTACCCCATCAAAAACTGGGAGACTTTCGACTCTGCCCTTGTGCATAAGAGGAAGCACGTATAGCTCCGTTGTCTATAGATCGCTTTAAGGCGCATGAACCAGTATACGGTAAACAATAGGCGACACAGACAAAACGAGATGATAAGACGTAACCTAAGATGTGGGGCAATTTGTGGCAAACCATGAGTGCTATGTTCATCTTTGTTGAATGCACATTTCCAGTACCCGTATTTGACTTTTGATAAAGTATTTTTGCCTTTAACTGCTCAAAAATAGTTTTTAACGTAATAATAATAAATTAATTAATTTACAATGGCCAAACATTTCTATTCAATAGAATGCTATGAACTAGGTGCCCATGATTGAATGATATAAACCGTTTGTGGGTAGATAGATAATTAATCGCTTTAAGCCGAAACTGAATCAAATATCTAAAAGTAAGGTTACTGAATTATTTTGTTACTGAATTATTATCCTATGTTTTCTGGTAACATTATCACTGTAGACCAACCGCTGTAATGGCCTCTGAGCGAAAAATTATAATAGGCGATTTTGATACGTTTTTACGGAAATCGAATTAACAAAGAGAGTTGATAATCGGATGATTCAAGTTATACGGCGGAGACACTAAATTTTTTTTTTTCCAGGTTTTCCTAAATTTTTGCCGGGTAGCATAAAGTTTTACTAGAAAATGGTAGAAGACGATACCTTTTCCGGCCGATTTTTCAATCGTTTGTTATTATTTATTGTTAACAGTAGAAATACAATTCAAGCGGTGGCAACCTGTAGCGTACGATTGTTTTCTGGTTCCACCAAACGTATACTGTCATCGTTCACTTTGGCGTCAATCTTGACTGTGCCGCAAATTGTAGAAATTTTACATTATTATCATACTTGTTCCATTTTTCTTCGGCTGTCATCAGCTGCTTTAGAAATAGCTTGATTTAACTGCGTTTATGTGAAACTTTGCGAAAGCAAATACAGTAGAGTCTACGCCAGTTGGCGAGGTGCTTAACATCAAGCTTCGTTTTGTAGCCGGCTTCCCTCAAATAATTTCAAATTACTTGCTCATGGACACTTAGCTCTGTGGCGGAATCATGGCTACTCATGTGTAGATCTTGCTTAACTTCCGCTAATTTTATCGGCTACTACTACTACAAGGAGTCCCTTCGCGTCGAAATTTCCAAAACTATCTTTGCGCCAGCATTAACGAAGTTTCTAATAATCAGAAATTTCTGCAGAAATTTCACTCATCTTCAGAAACTCCTCTGAATCGTCTGCCTCAAATCTGGATAAGTAACAGCAGATCGATTACTGTCGAATTCCAGTTTTCATATGGTACCAATGCAAGCCCATATATTGAGAAGCCATGTAGTAGTTGAAAAGACGCCAGTACTTTTTTGGTCACATAATATAATAGCTATGAATATATTTCATCAATGGCAAACTAAGCTGTCATTCACTGTCGAGCTGGTCAAGCTCCCGACTTTTCTCAAAAATTTCCTCCCTTAGACAACCTCAAATGATAAATTTTATGCGAGAAATTAAAGAATACGTAATTAATAGTTTAATATCGATTTAGGTAATACATATAATGCTAATGATAATAAAATCGATATATAACATTATTTCTTTTAAAAATTTTCTAAAACCTTAGACTTAAAAAAAAACTTAAGAGTATAGAACCTGCGATTGGAATTTCTACATGCGCCTTATGAAAGCCGTAAACAGCAATTTTTAATAATCTTATTATTTCGAAATTTAGGAATTAATAAAAATGGGCTAAAAGAATCATTAGCTACGATAATTGGTATTAAGAGGAAAATACTACCAAAAATTATGCGTCTAGTTACATATCAGCTTCTTTTAGGACGTTCCTTTCAAAAAAGACTCGCCAAAAACAGTAGTCCCATCTGTGATGGGAACTAACTATACTGGCATACATACATAGCATACGCTACTATAAGCTCGGAGAAAATTACTTTTCGGCTTGTATAATAGGCGCATAATAAGGTATGCCAATTCAAATGTCTGCGTCTAATATAATTATAGAAGGGGGGGGGGGGGGTGCGTATGCAAACACTATATGCTACTGATTTCGTTTTTTTAAAGTCTCTCGTTTGTTGAGAGGTTTACGAAAAAGGCCAAAGAAACTGATCTCTACCTATTCCCTTCTAATCTCAGCGGCACCCACGTTTGCAATGTGCTTTTTGTAGAGGAACTCGAGTGGCGAGGTCGGCAAGTTCTTACTTTCTTCACTGTTTTTTGAATAGACACCTGACCTTAGATGACGAAAATTGATTGTACAAAATAGTACGAGAATAATCGTACTGACCTGACTGTGATTGCCTTCTGAAACGTTTGACCACCCTGAACACAGTTATCTCAATCCCTCTCACCGGCCCTTGCCCATGACGTCCGTCAACAAAAGGCCAATCGAAATTTTTGAAAAGGTCTAGTTCACTTTCAACTTTATCGTAGATTTTTCAGTGATTCTCCTTAGAATAATAGCAGCTACTACTGCTTTCTTAGTCCACTGTATAGTATCAACTACGAACAGCTGACCCAGGATCGGGCCGGTTATCGCCGTGCGTAAGAGAACCGCAACCTTTCATTGAACTATTTACGATCAGATGTGACCCTTCTGGCATTGCAGCATCGTGCTTCTCGGCAGTATTCTAATCGACGATTACAGCCTGCTAATTGTTAGCGAGGGCGGCTACCACTTATCAGATATTTTTCTCATTTAGGGTCCGAAAATGGCTAATCCACTTTCACAGCTGAGCTACTTCGGCTTTTGATACGTGTTTGTGTTTTCGCCCGCTGCGCTGACTACATGTGAATATGCAGTGAAAGCTAATTATTCGAAAATCGGAAAGAGGCCTTTAAGTAGAAGACCAGCTAAGTCGGCGTCCTAATTCTGTGCCAGAACGTGTAGTCTTAACTACACCTCGCTCAAGCTATTGCGGCAGCTGCTTTTATGGCCGTTGCTGTCCTGTGAGTAAAAATAAAGGGTCTTTGTCAAAAGGTTACTGCGGTCCGCGTCCTGAAGCGACCTTCTTAAGCCGCAAGAAACTGTGAGCTAAATGAAATCTTATGAAATCAGTTGCCTTCCAGGTGGTGATTAGCATAGCGTAAATGATCGCTCCTTGAAGTAACCGTCTAGAACAGGCGTTCTCGTTTGCTAGGTTGTCTATTGACATTGGGTTCCTACAACAATGTACTCGATTCATAAATGATGGTGAGGCATAATCGATCATTGTATTTGCAGCACACGAACACAAGGGCAACATCAAATTCTTCCGGTGTTCCGCCCGAAGGTTTCACCTCCGACCGCGGCCATTTAAACATGCATACTTTATAATAGTATACGAAAAAAACCGGTCGTGCTAGCAAATTCCTTAGCAGCTAAGCACGCCGAATTAACGTTGTTGAACCCGTTGATCTAGAAACTGAGCCCTCAACTCCCTATGAAACCTTATGCTGAGAGAGCAAGCTTAGAAATCCAATGATTTATTCTAGAAAAAGGAAATACTAACTAAGGCTTCGTCCTTCCGGCCGTTTTCGTTACTCTTCCGCTCCGATGATATTAGCCTTTTCCGAACTCAGTTTGTAGCAAGCTGCACCGTGGCCTGCTTGATGGCTGGCCTATTGCCCGTGTACACAGCCACGGTTCAAACGGTCACCTCTATCAGATACGTGGCTCGACTCTATCCAAATCATGAGCTCGCGCCACCTCTCTTACGGATCCAGTATGCATCTGATGTAATAATTTCCAAGCTTGCTTGTTTTCTGTAAGTGCCTGTACTATTTGAGGCTACGCTCTCAATCCTATAGGAATGCCTGGCTTCGTAAAGATAATGTCTTGTATATTGCTTGATTCTCAATCAGTCGTGCAACCTGGTATCATCGGTGCACTGCAAGTGTATTCTGCGTCAGCCTCTGTTAACCTCATCCTCATTTCTCAGTTATTAACTGTAAGTTCCCTTTGGACGATAATTCGATTGTATTTCGTCAGGACATCCTTACTTGTAAAAATAGTAACTTAGTTATGACGTTCACTTTGTCACCCGGTATGAGTGAGGTCGTGGTAGAGGCCATCCAGCTAACTAGTTATTTTTGCGATGTTCATATATATAAAGGCGGTTTCTGAAACCGTGGCCCACCTTTTTCTTTTGTGGGACATTTCAATCCTGCTCACATAAATTAAGACGTCATGAGGACCACGGATGCTGACATTTAGAGATATCGGCAACTGTCGTTCTCGTTATACTTCGTTCTTTTGTCGACCACAATCCTGATGTGCCTAGAAGTATAGTCCTACGCTAGAGCACCCTTACCAAACGAACAAAAAATTTGTCCGCTCCGTTAGCGTAAAAATGTCATAGTTGAATTCAGTTACTTTTGCATGACTCTAGATGACAATCGGATCTATTATAGGAACGCTCAAATCGAGCAGCGAAAGAAAAAAGGCCAGATCATTGGGTTACCTTTTCGCCTATCTTAACGTGTTCCTCTTCTTTGACCATACACCTGTCGCTAGGCAGGTCGCCGTTATAATTCGCCGAAGTACGCCATGTGCCTCTCTGAATACACTCACTTGTATCTGTGAATGACAGCTCAAACGCTCGATGCCAGAAGGTTCCCCAGGGTCCGCTACGTCATCTGCTGTAACAATGATAGCGATCTGTTCTTCATATGCCACACGCAGCACACGTCAATGTACAGCCTGCAGTATCTCACAGACGCAAGACCGATTAAAAGCTGAGCTTTTATTTATTGGCCATTTTGAACGCAATATTGAACAGAACACCGCGTTTCGCATAGCGATAAGGGGCATGAAGTGTGTGGTCGACGGTATCTATCAACAAACGCAGCTAGCTGGAACCCAACAAAGCAAATGATTATTAAATTTTGCACCCAGCCGACCGGCAAGATACAAAGAGCATCGTTACCAAACGCGTAGCGAAACATTCTAGTGGGACGCGTCGTATCGTCTATCGCTACGGCTATCAAACGTGTCGCATTACCGAACAATCTTCCCCATGTTGCATCGGCAACTCCTCAGTACAAAGTAAATAATATTCACTGTAGTACATAAACAAGTTTCGACATTGTTTAGGTAGTGTCTGTTCGTATATTGCTACTATACAGAATGCGTAAATACCGACACTGATTTGCCAGGGCCTGCCTGTGATTCATCTGATGAACACGTGGCTGAATCGTTTTCATATGCGTTATTACAATGAACAACATGGTCGGGTGGAATATAAGCAAAGCGAGATAAGACGAGTTTATATCTTTGCCACGATTCAAAACTGTGGGTCAGGAACTCGCGGAGAACGACACTGAACGAAATCGAGCAGGAACGGGTTATAACCATTGATTAAAAATACAATATTTATGCAGGATCTAAGGGGATAGATCTTATTGAACTATTATGGTCATCTGTAATTGGCAGGAAATATGTCCATTTTGTAGCCTTAATTCGTCTCAAGGACAATTACGAGCAATTAGGACTGCGACGTCCAACAGCGGTCTGTAATTTCCTATCCTAGATTCTAGACAGCTCAGACTGAGCTGGCAAGCCGGGATTACAGAATCTGATTCGGGAAAGTCGAAGCATGTAGATGGTCCAGCGGCCTATTTTAGATTGCCTTAACTAACTCGTCCATTTATTCAAGGGTACATCGTGAAACTGGCTAGAGTATATTATATCGCGTTATAATTGTTGTTTGTTGCTTTGTAGTAGAAAATAGTGTTTCGTTAGTAACCGTAAATTACCTCGTCTATCGACCAGTTATCGTGCTCACTTTGTCTAGCGTTCGTTTCACTCAAGTCCATTCTTTTATAATCTAAGTAATTACAGCAGCATGCTTCGTACAGTTGTTACTTTCCGAGCCTTTTTCTGGGTCTCTGATCCGTCTGCTGTACTGGGTTGTGTCGAAGCGTTGTATCCATATTGTTGAATTGAAATAGTTGATTACAGTATGTATCACCGGGCTTCGGCTTAGCGATTCTTGAGGAGCAGGATCCTAGTTCAATCGATGCCCGTCTAAGCTAATAGAATATATTACCGGCCACAGATTGAGACTTGCAGTCAGAGCAAGCTGGTATAGCGGAATCGTCATGATGAGCAAGAAGTAATTATTAACAAATGTATGAAGGACGAAGGCTCCCTCGAGTAATCTCAAATGTATATTTTAGTACGCTTCTTTAAACCTTACGTTTCAGTAGTTTCATAGAACACAGCTACGGGTTGGTAAGTTTGCGTTAACTATAAAATACTGCATTGATATTGTATCAAAGAAAACTATCATTAAAAAAACCTTAGCCAGTGAACTTTAAATATCATAATATAGTATCTGTAAACCTCTGTGACGAATGTAGCAATTCGTATATATTTAGTATATATCTGGTCGGTGCTTACAGGATACAAACGTTGACCAGTTGCAGAATTAAAATGCTTCCGGAGTTAAGATGAGTTAAAGTACGAAATGTATACGTCTATCGGAAACAAAATATGTAAAAAAACATTAAATACATATAGTTCAGCTATTTGATATTAATAGAAGCTGTAAACTAAAAAGCTAGAGAGCAATCCGCTATTTGCTCGATTCCTGTTTTTTTTTTTCCGCATTCAACGTATTTTGGACAAAATAACACTTTTTTTATTTCCTAATTCTTCTGAGTGTCGAAAATAGAGTGTGCAAAGACTATGGGTAATATGTAATCAGAGAACAAGATAATCCTTTTTTTATATTAGCAGGTTTGCACCAACCCGTAAGACTTCTCTATCATCGAGAAACAAGCTTGTCCTTATTAGAACAAATTAACAATAGAAAATTCGGCCGTCTACCCTGATACTCGATAGCGAGTACCTGTGTACTTCAATACCCTTTACATTGTTATGCATATATCAACGCAGATAAACGAAAAATTTTTCGCATCCTTTCCCCGAAAATGTTACGCTTCCGTGGGATTCGCAACTAATACTTATACTCAACACGGCCTATTCAGCACAGACTAACTACAGTATACATCGAGCACGAAGTTCTATGATTGTTATATTTCTCGCTGCCTTCAGTTCCTCTCCTTTACTTCAACGAGATAAACCTTCTACCGAATGACCGGTGTCCCGTTCTACAGATTGAAAAAAACTGGATTATCAGCAACAGTAGTTACCGCGTGTGCACCGAAAGCAATGCATCGCTTGGTGTAATTAAGTAAAAAAAAAAAAATAAAAAGAAAAAAAGAATCATATTTAACTGATTAGGTTAACCAGTTTTTGAATGGACAATTTTCAAAGAGCTGTCGGCCGTCAGCGCGTCACGTTTCCTAGAGTATTTGCTTCACAGGACAGCTATGAAAAGATTTTGATATCTGAACAAATCTGTTATTTGGTGAAGACAACGTAAGCACAAATGTTAACTCATTGTCACTCAATGCCCAAAGAGGCGCATAAATTGTCATGCAACAGCTCTCGGAAAGGCAGTAAAGCATGACGGGTTTTACGGATTCTACTGTACATGAAGTTAAAAGTTCAGTTAAATAGTGTTGACGCTTCCTCACAAACATGCTTTTGTAAAGTTCGTTTATTGTCGTATACAGCTAAATCCGGTGTTTAAATGTATGCAGGTCTGAAGTGGCTGGGGTAGGTACTACTCCGGACGTTTAGTTTCAAAATGATTCCAAAGAAATCTATACATTTTCAGCTTAGCATAACCTTGCGGGCGTTTACGATCGGACAACCCATATGCAATGGACGTGCATACAAAGCTCACCTAAAAACGTTGAGAAGAACTCCGAAAAATTAAGACTTTCACGCAGGTCCATCGAATGACATAGTGCATTGCCATCGCCACTTTTGCCACTATCGTGAGCAGTCACGATCGTAATAGTAGTAGCAGTAGTAGCAGTACGAGATAGACGGAGCGGGACTCGACAGGCGTCCCTCCAGCCTTTCGAGAGTAGCATTCGCAAACGATTCATTTGACTATAAGCGAAATGACGCGTCCTAAATGGTACTTAACCTCTGCACTCACCGGCGAGCGTATATAGGTACATATGCGTGTGTGTGCGTGTGCGATGGTATTAGCTGGCCCAAAAACTTTTCTTTCGCGCTTCCTTTTAATTGTACACAACGCCCACATGAACGCCTTGGCTATAGATGGCTATACGTATTACTTCAGCTGAAGGATATGGCCCGACTGCCGCTGTAACAGAATACTTCCGGATACGACACTATGACAACGTCGACCGAGGAAGCGTTTCCCATTGACGCTAACCGGTGGCGTCTACTTGCTATGATATTGTTTTTACTATAAGTATTGTGCTTATTATTCGGTTTGTACTATACCAGAAGTTGATCGCATATAAGTTAAAATACTTGAACACGCTGGATGGCCAATAAGTTCAGTACAATACATCTTCTATGATACGGCGTAGCAGAATCGTCTTTTTGGGAGTGGCAATGAATGCTTGTTTGCTAGATGCATCGGGAGAATAATATTATTGTTTATTAGGGATACGGTGGCTTTACCCAGTTCGTTTACAAATGATCGGAGCCACAAAACACAGTACCGTAACAACGTAATGTCCACAATATGGATACTGAGGTATATTCAAACCGGTTTCTTATTTACAAGCAAAACATGTTAATCATAGACTCTCCCTCAACAAAGAGAGTAAACGAAATATATTAACCTAACGAAAAATAACCAGTCTGGTAGGCCACGAATGGGCTCCAATCTTTTAATAGTTTGACCAACCACGAACTCTCGCTAGGTAGGAAAAAACAAAACTCTCGCTAGGGAATTACTAGCATTATTGAATATTATCTATTTATCGTACAAAGTGGTAGGATATTCTCAGTTAGTATCGTAAACCTTTGGCCTTAGTAGTTTTTAAGAGCACCCAATGCGACAATTGTCATGTAAATTAATTAAAAAAATTAACATTATCATACTTCATTTTGACACGTTTTATAGTTTCGCTAATTTTGCAAAGAAATATCTATCAGATCTCAATTCTAACATTCGTATTATGTGAGCCCAGCTTTAACTCTATAGACTGGAAGAATATAAACAATGGGTCTCTAGTGATTAGAACAATGTGTCAGCAACATGTAACCTTAAAGATGTACATCGATTTCACCTAGGATTTTGATGCCCAGTTATTATTTCCACTTTAACTGCGCCGGTTTCAAGATATCTTAAACTTCTAAAGCACGCTGCAGATCGTGCACACCAGTGCGACAAACGGTTATGGTCAACATTAGAGATTTAATAACTTTCTACAGGGAAATATCTGAGTTTGCCTAGAGAACTAAAAATAACACAACTGCTAGGCGATATGCCTGAAAAATTCTTCGCCGTCATGATACAACTAATTGGTTGTTACTTGCTGTCCAAATATTACGGAAGAGAAGATCTGCTGACGTTTTTCTAAAGTCATGTTTGCAACAGCGGTCAGCGAAGACGCTATTGTGATACAGAACAGGGGAACTAGACGCGCTGTACGACGTGTTTCTATTTTTGTCCTTTCTGTGCGTACGACAAAACCGATTCAGTAGAAAAATGTGTGGTCTCGTCTAAAAAGTTCTATGGTGCCTTTGGCATGGCCTTGGGCCTTGTAATCTGGCAACTTTGGCCGCTGTCGAGTGTCTGGGCTTTGATTTTGACCGAACGATAAATTCAATGTTGTGTTTGGCCCAGCGGAGTAGACGGGGAGCCGTGAGATGCCTGCGACTAAATGAGACAAAGCACTTCCTCTATCCATGAGGCCTTATGTAAACAGCAGCATATTTTCGCACATAGTTACTAATGCATACGATCGTAGACACGAGTGAACCATTGAAACAGCGCACAGTCAAGAAAGAGAGCAAAGCCTGATTCATGGTCAGGAACAGGCAGATCAAAGAAGGCTAGAAACGAACGTCTGTTGACATGAGGGTGGCGAACTCGTCTACAGCAGAGTTTCGATATAGAAGCTATCGCATCGTCGTACTTCAGAGGACCTGTCATAGAATATTTCAAGAAGGGGACCTGGACTTTTGACGTCAGCAGAGATCTCGCACGGTTCTGTACGACAGAAAAAAACAAATAGGTTGATTAGCTGTGTTCAACATGCTCGAGTAATCGCTTGAACGGTAAATACATTGAGAGATAAGTTTGGCCTATGGATTGTCGTTATTTGGGGAAGGCATGATGCTAATTCGGAAGACGTCGCAAGTCTACACCATCAATGTGCCTGAGGTTAGTACTTTTGCTTCGTTCTTCATGCGATTCGTTCATCATTTACGTCGTTTAGTTTCTTTAAATATTAATATCTACTAATAAAACAATTAGGAATTTTGTCATTATACACGCGGATACCTGTACTTGATTATTAACGATGTGAAAGCAATCGTTCCTAGAATTCCGTGGATGTTAGTCTGTTCTATGGGTAACGCGGTTGTTTGACGCCATTGTGAAATCCAGTTACACGAATGAGCAATCTTCATGGCTGTCTTATAAATATGGATAGGTCGTGGTTCTACTGGGTGACGCCTTATTACTACAAGCTCTTTTCGTCTGTCGCATTTCTCGTTAACTTCCTCACGCCCCTTGGGGTCCAAAGTGCATCTGCTTTCACTGCTTACATTCATACTTGTGTAATGTGCAGGCGTATAGCTAACACGATTTAGTGGTCCCTGTAGATTTCGCCACTACCCGCTACCGAACCGCTGGTTTCTCGGCAATTCCACGATCAATCTCCACCATCCCCACCTCGTTTCGTCAAGCTCACTAACTCTTGAAGCCCGACACGAGAGACAAACAATAGCAGCCAGTGACATAAAAATGTGTCGCGCAGCGTTAGTCCATTTATATATATACATATATAGATATAATTTAGTTCGAGTATCTTTTAGATTGCATTTTTTTAAGGCGATTCGATGCAGGCCCCGTTCGTCGATTTGGCCTAGAAGGCACACAAACTTCGACTCATTAATGCTACTGCTACAAGTGGTACGAGCACTGCTTGTGTGAATAGATTACCGAACACTGATCAGAATTGTCAGACGTCAGCACCTTAGATCAATTGTGATAGCTGTATTAATTTTTTTTTCCCGAAGTATTTACGTCATATCTTTACGTCTGGTAGTTAAAGAACGCGTGTGTAGAGCGGTCGCGAAAAAGGCCGTCTCTCGGCGCGGATTTTGTTAAACGGGAGACTCAGAACAAGGCGAACTAGTAGCGCGAATAGAGTGCCATTGCTTGCGTAAAACGTACTAGTAGACCTTCTAGCTAAGGAAAGGTCACGGCTGCAAGATTTTTCCGTTCTGACCTATGGGCTGCGTTCGTTGTCATCACTAGCTGTGTAAGTTGTACGTGAGTGTACAATCTTTCGTGCATCATCACTTTAGCTAACACCGAAGTATAGTCGCTCACACAAATTGCTGATAACATAGTGGTTCTAGCGATCGAAGTTACGTGTTGAAGACTGAAGAACACCTCGATCCGCTTTTTTGTGTGCACGCGATGGCTTTGTAAAGACGATCTCTTGCACGTTCCTAGTATACTGCGTATCGTGCATTCATATGTATGCAATGGTAGTTTCCGCTTCGCCTATAGCGGTCCAAAAAGACGCGCACTATCGATTGTACGTTATTCATCTTTTAACTTCATCTTCTATGAGCTTTCTTGGACGTCGCATGCTTTTCAAAGAATAATACGCATTCACGTTTGACTTACGTTAGTGGCGGAAAACCAGCCCACTGTTTGGTCTGCCCACTGTAGGGTTCTTAGACATGACAAATAAGGGATCCCTAAATATCATCATCAGTTATTATAGTGTTAATTTCACGCTACTTATTAGCTTGGCCTCTATCGTCATGATCTCATAAACCAGCCTGACATATACTGAAACCTTTAAAAAACTGATTTAATTAATATCACTAAAGAGCTACACAATTAAAATGGTTTGCTTTACTATTACCTACCAATTTTTTGTGCCCCGTTTTTATAGGACGAACATAGACGTAGCGGCTTCGAGCCCGGCGATCGAGATCGCTGCGGCGGCTGCCAGTTTTATACGTTCGGCATTGTATTCACCGTCTGCGTGTCTCTTGTGTTTGTATTCGCTGTTACCTGTATGATGCGCCTTAGAATTGATCGGAGTGGCAAATGTGACCAAGGGATTTCAATCACGATTCGAACCGACGTCAGTGAGCCACGACCCACTGATCGATCAGTAAACTGTGACATTAACCTGTTACAGCCCTCAACGTCGGAAACTCCAACCGCAGCACCGAAATGGCCGAATCAGACCAAAGAAAATATGGGCGAACGGCTAAATAGTGTAGATATAGACAAACCTACTCATGACGATAAGCAAGAAAAACGACCTTAAGCATTCATGTGGATCAATCAGGGTAAAAACAACTGAAGTGTAGAGTCGGCATTATGAACAATGTGCTTCTACACATACAGCGCTGTTTGTCCGTAGATAGTTTGTGCTTATTCAGGCCTAGTCATAATCTCCTCATCAATGAATACTGGCGCTTTCCTTTCGAATAGTATCGTTCTATCTACCGATTTTATTTTCCTTTTTTTGTAACATTATCCTTAGACAGGAGTTTCGAACTTTACACGATTTGCCCGGCTGTTTTTCCTACCTATCTAAATATTTCGAGCTACACGTCCGGTAGCGTTGTTACGCGCTCGATTATACAGCCGACCCTTTCAAACACGGAACACGAAATGTGATCATGCTAAGACTGCAAGTTCAGGGGACAGATACTTTGTATAGGCAGGTAAAAGCATGTGTTTTTCTGCACGTCGTTTCTGGTAACGGTAAAGAGAGCCTCCTGATTAGTATAACGGGTTGACATCGGCTAGAAAAGCATATAAAAAACTAAGCCAATAGCGGAGGCATGAAGAGACCCCCAAGCGGATCAGTGCGACGCTCAGCTACTGGAAACAGCAAACGAACACGATTCTTTCGATCATTTAAGTGTGGAAAATATAATCTGATGCTACTGAATCTGTGTGAGAACGCCGCATTAAAACTGGGCTTTAATTATATTGGTTTCTTTAGAAAAATGATAGCAATACGGCTTGATTCAATTTAAGTAGTCAACACACCTTTCCTTACATTCTGCACTTGACACCTTAGCTATATATGTATATATATAGCGTTGCACCGGTCGACTGACTGGCTTCCGCCTTGAAACGGAGCTCGGGTCACTGACCAAACGAGATGAATTCCGTTCTTCTGATCCAGAAGAAAGTAAATAGCTAATCCGCGAACCAGCAGTAAAAATATAGCTTTTCTTTCGGCAGCTTCGAATCTTGTGGCGCTTACAGATCCCGTACGGATGCGGTCATATCGTGACTGAACGTGTTTAGAAGCCATGATGCCTTCGCAGGAAGTTCACAAAAAGCCAGCATCAAATTGACACACCATCTTTTATGAAAACATCAATTAGTGACCGCTTTGTCGACAAGCTCTGTTTGAAGGTAACATTTTTACGGTAGGCAATCTCTGTGCTCTATTGACCAGTTTCGAACACAATTATGGATTGAAGTGGACGCATATCGATCGCTCATTAGCAAGCCTTGCCAGGCCGTAGTCATATAAAGAATACACAGACAGTGAAAACAGCTTTCGATGGAGAAAAAAAAACCAGCGTTTACGTCCATTTTTGCTCGATCGTTCAATTGGTATGACGAGCCATTATCTATAGTACAGCTCACGCAGTACCGATATACGCAATGATATTATTATAGATAGCTGCATACAATAATATAATACGTTTGTGTGTGTCGACGGAGATTTTCAATTGAAAAAGTTTGTAAAGGAAACCCGAAATCAACTGATAGAATACAAGTGGTTTCGATCGCTATGTAGATAAAGTAAATTCAACTTAAAATGGCAAAGTTAAGGTGAAGTTGTGTCGTTCCAACAACGCTCAATCGTTATTTATTTGTAATCGAAACTATTGCAGTTTAGCGCGCTAAAAATAATAGATTTATCGGTTTAATGATCAGTCTGACGTCCGGAACCACGTGAACTATAATAGTGAACAGCATTACCGCAATAACGGCCTGAACACACTGAACAAGAAACTATTATTAAATACATGTTTACCAATTACCTTCATTCTGTGCCTGTTGATTTTTCGTTTCCGTACCTGTGTGGGCCTGGCAATTATATGATATCGCATTATTATTATTAAACTGATGCGACATAAACCTCTTATAATCAGCCAAGACCCCAACAAGTATGCCTAGCTATTTCCGACCAATTAAGGGCTTATTGGGACAAACAACGCATTGGATGACAAAAGACATACTATCCATTCAATCCGTGCTGACGTTACATAGAAGTTATTTTCATCAGCCAACCTAATACCCTTAACCTGCAATATTGAAATTTTAGTGAGAACCCGTAATTCTATAACCGTCCCGGGACACCTTCATTTGCTCCCGAATAACGTGTTTAGGTCTGAACAAATAATTGTTACGCAACTTAGTGTTGGACGCTGGACTAGGACCCATGTAAAAATGGGCTCTCAATGAATGCAATTATTGCTCACGAAAAGACCACCCGCTGCAAACAATGGACGTTTGTGGACCAGGAACCCGCCCGCCAGCCGTAATCTTTATCCTATTGAAGCATGTAACTACTAGATATGCGCCAGATAAATCTGTGACAGATAAAAACTCTCGTTCTGTGCTACTTGTGCCATGTCTTTGTCACAGAGTCGAAAACCTGCCCGACTCACAGGAATCTAGTCGGGATTGGTCTCGCTGTTGAACGGACTTCTGAAACGGTATGGTAATTGTGTAAGTAGCGCTTTTGTAGTTCTTCGCCTACCTGGAGACATAATTTTCGGTGTTTGGAAATGATTTTTAGCAGTAATCTTAGCAATGCTGAACTTTGACCGCACGCTTGTTTATCATGTAGCATAGATATTCAAGCAGATGTGCATTAATTATCCAAACTATCTCGACCCCCTGTACTTGAGCTCTGTCATCTGTCGTCATCAGCCACAAACGGAGTCTGACTCTGATATCAGATGTTTTTGTTAACTATTGATCTCGAATTGACCAAATGCGCCATGTAAACGCCATGTGTGAAGAATGTAACTCTGAATTGTGACCATTACGCTTTGACCGTAGTTAGGAACATCACACGCAAAATGAAAAAAATAGGGTTTTTTTTACATCTCTGAATATCCGTCTTGTTGTACAGGTCATGTGCCTTTTCTTCTAAGGATTTGTGTCAGAATTTTAGGTATTGTGACAGTAATCATTTTTAGGAATAGGTATAACAAGAGGTATTATGATTATAGAACCAAGGAGAAAACAGGACGTCAGGTAGCTCACAAGTTGTCAGGCTTCACCCAAAAGGTGGCAGTTTTTTAATTAGATTAATTAGCTATTTTTTTGGAGTCAGCGGTCAGTATGTACAGGTAAAAAATATTTTTGCCAACGTTTTTGTTCTTTGTCATAATACACAGTCGAGCAAAAAACATTTGCTGGGTATGTTTTTCTGTACCGCCTGTGTAAATGTCCCACCCTGAACGACATATCACGTTTTATTCGAGAAAACGGCTCGAAATAATTTTTCACAAATAAATACCGCTATTGAGCGAGGTATAATATAATGATTATGGCGCTGTATACCAATATATGGCAATGTGATACCAATTTCCACTCAACAGGTTTACATTGGGGCTTTGCAGCTTTACCCTAAAGTGCATATAAATCGCGGAATGCAATGAATAATCTCGTCTATACTACGAAACACTAACGTCTTCGCTCAAGTCAACGAATAGAACGACTTTTACCTTAATTTTATTATAAAGTTAGTCCATATCAGCTCACAAGTTAGCTTGAAGGTGTAAATGAGGAAAACCTGACTAATGTAAGCCGATGTTTTAAGGCACAATGCAACCTAACGCATTTGCTTATCTGAGTATATCCAGCAGAGCAAATACGCGTCTATGCAACGCTACTGGAAGGTGAGAACTGTTAATGCCTTTAGCATTTGTTTAGGGGAAAGTCAGGTGTCTTCTATTCGATACAAGGAAATAGCCTTGTCTTCACCGTGACGCATCACTATCTGATGACACTGTAATCGGTCAGATTCATATTCCCTAAGAATCCTTTGGTGCTGCGTCTACATCGAACGTTGCATGTGCATGTAGTAGCTTCTTTATACAAGCGCCCAGGATAACTTCACTGACGCTCGTACGGGTTCGATTTCATTGATCGTGCTGTCAATTTACGTTTACCGATACCGCCTTTGAGTTGTTCGAACCTACCATAAACTCCGACCTGCGAAGGGACTGTTCCTGTTGGATATCTGTGCCATAACTTCCCGTTGGATAGAGTTCACATCACTCGGATAGCCGCTTTCGAATTTGATGTTGTTTGGTGTTCGTACACACCCAGAGCGAGTGATTTTCTAAGTTTCGACATTAAACTAGCTTCTCTTAGGTTCTACTAAGCTGATCAAACGAATATCTACATATAGCGGAACCGATTTCAATCCGAAACGTTCGATTCTAGCGTCACTTAATTTAATAACTGTTTCTTCCATAAAAAAACACAGCGGCATCAAGTGTGGACGAGCTTTGAAGATGGCACCCAAATCACTTTAATAAAAACGGATACCAATCCTTTGAAGTATCCGATACATCGTCTAACAAATATATTCGACCAGAAGGGAGCGCATTTGTCGCTTAGGAACTCGTGAGCGCTGCTGTGCAATTAAACTCGAAGAAGTCGGGGGGTCGAAATTCGTTCGACGCTGCCGTTAAGGTTCTGTGGTACAAAGCACCTAGAGATGAAATATGAAGTCCCCCTGAGCTGCTACAGGATTGTTTTTTGCTTACAATTGCGCCTTCACCGTTTGTACACGTACGTGAGCAGTAAGTTTACTGAAGCTATGCATCGAACATTTGGTGCAAGACAGCGACTCAACACTGACAAAATAGCAAACAATGTCCATCCTGATGATTTCACAAAATCGACCAGGAACGACCTGTCACGATGATGCTACGTAATCGACAAGTTACTTTTACAAGTATATTTAAATCTTATTAAAGCGGCAAGTTTGATACGGCTTTAATGCTGTTTATCTGATTTCAAGCGACGAACAATGTTCCGTTAGACTCTGTAATGTTTTCGGTAGCTAATAGTACTAAACGGAAGCGTCTCTCGAGAGATACACGTTATGCTACGCGTTTGAGCATAGTGAATTTGTATCAGAGGTGTTTCGTTTGGCTATACCCCACCGCCGCAGCAATACGGGATAAGCAGACCAGTTGTCTAGAGAAATCCGATAAAAACCGCCTCCTACAAGATCCGTGTAAACCCCCCCCCCCTCTCTCTCTCTCTCTCTCGCCTTCTTTAAAAGACCCTACAGTGCTACCAGATATTCGGCTAGAGTTGAATGATCGCTACCTGCGTATAGCTGACATAGAGATTTGAAGAAATGGGTCGTTGCGGAACGACCTTCAGGTCGTAGACCCATGGAGTCTGCGTTAACTTCTATAGAATTATTTTTAGTTCTGTTTTGTGCAGGACAACTTTCTTCTGATTCAATCTATGGGCTGTGTTTGTTGTACACGGTGTTAAACGAGGCAAAACGTTTCTTAATTAATAAACGGTGTGTAAAGGCAAATGAATAAGGCGTCTAGTAACGTTATCAAATCGATTCAGAGACGAATAATAATTACTCCGCTGCTATCCACAGAATTATTTACAATTGGAAGTTGTCATAAGTAGAAGTTGTGATGCTTTAGGACAACATTGCAAAAGGCAAGCCTTTGCCGTGGAAACTCCACTGACGATAGATCCAAATCGATGTAACCATCGTAAACGGGAAATACTTACTGAAATCCGTTTGTCTTATGTTAGGAGCAGCTAGCGAAAGTAATCGAGTTGAGCGGCCGACGTAAGTTAAAAAGAAATACTAGGTTTTAAAATTCAACAGGTAGCGGAACCTAACCGCTCGGATATTTCGAAATTAAAATAGTTACAAAATATAAATCGAGTAAATGCGTTAGGTAAAACTATTCGGGTTTATTCATGAACAATTACAGCATCCTCTTTCTTTCTATTAGAGGCATCATCTTGTTTATCACCACATCAGTCAGAATCAGATCTCACCCATCGAGCTCATTTCTGTACACAATAAGCACTCTGACGTACACGTTGAACAGAGTTCTGCTAAAGCTTTAACTGTAGTTTGGTAAGAAACAATTCAATTTAGGCCATATATTACATTACTTTTACTGACCACGGAAATGACAAGCTTAGTAATTGCTTACGCCTTACACGACCCTGCTGCTGCAATAATGAACGGGATGAATTTCGGGCCTAAACATGCTTTTCTGTACCCACATCTGCTCCTAGAAAGCAGGCCGAAATCCGACTAAAGCTCATTTGGTGATCTATTGAAATGTAACTGCATGGAAAACAATGTTAAGTAATTAACCAATTTGATTTTCCTTTCTAGGAGCTGCATAGCACAGGGTCTCCCTCTTTTCATCTCTTTTCCGTTTATCCTAATACACAGTGATGCTTGTAAACTGGCGACTAACAGGCGGTAATAGTTTTTTTGCTAAATCGTATCGTCTTTGTCCCTTGGGGCCTTTCAGCCTACAGTTGCCCCTCCCTTAAATTCTTCTTACTGCCTTTGTAGTCAGTCTAACGATCTCTTGTAGAGGGTCTGTGCGTGCATACCTGTGTGATGATTAATTAACAGAGCAACAGGAAAATTAAGTTTGAATGAAGTTGGCTGTAGCGTCTTGCTGCAGCAACTACTGGAATGAGCTCATTTATTTGTGGGTCCTGGTGGCTCACGGGGACGACGGAAAAACTGAAGGGGGTGACCTTATTTCAGCCCTCGATTCTCCTCTCTCTTCCCTTCTAGCTCGCCCGGCGTCGTAAAGCATTTCAACACAAAAACACAACAACACTTTTTAGCTGGCAGAAGAGGCGTATGTAAGCGTTATATTTCCCCTCCGAGCCCCCGTTCTCTTCGCAGATGGATCATAGTAGCTGGCACCGGCCTGGCTGTTCAAGACACACAATTTAACTACAGTCACGCGTGAATCATACTGACTCATGTAACACGCTCGCTCCTGCAACAATTGCTCCTCGCGTAAATGTACAATATAGCGCAAAAGTTGTATATAGCTAATAATAACAACAAGGACAACTATATCGTTATTATAGATCTTTGCCGAAGTTGACTTTATCTCTCAAGTTTTATACTGCAAAGTAGCTTTATCTCCATTTTACGTAGCCATTTAATCTATAATAATTAGCAATAACCGTTAAAGGTAGAAGAATAACACTAATTTAGTAGACTTAATTTCTGTTCACCGAATATTCACTGCATACATTTACGCTGCAAAGTGTCGCAAGGACGCTCACTTTTTACTCGATGTACATGCTGTACTGCCGTAGGACGTGAGGCGCAGCAGGTGATTCGACCTTTAAAACGAGCCTTTAACCGGAGAGATGATTATTCCTACTCCGAAGTTAAAGGGGAATATGTTGAAAAATCACATGTGTTTAAGCCACTGAACGCTTTCTTTTCGAGCCGCACTTTCGAGCCGTATCTAACGATTGTCTAAATCAATGACATTATTGTACGAACGATATCTACTTAGGAGACCTGTTCATTAATATATTTCGTAAGTTAGAACATACAAATGGGCAACCGTACGTAGTTCTCAATCGCAGGATCGACTTCTGCATAGTCACATCTCTATCTATCGGTGACCAGTATCACTACTACTATACGTCATCACGATCTAATAAGTCAGCTGACTTTCATCGAAGATTAGCAAAATGTTGAGGTTTCATTTGTTTCCGTATATCGATACCCATAATACATGAACGCGTTCGGGTTTATGTGTATTTAACAGACAGAGTGCAGACCTGACCTTTTAACGGACACGTAAGTAAGTCTTATTCTTATTTAAAATGCTTCATGCAAATTTTCCCATCTATCTATTGGCCGGGTAAGTGAAGCACATATGCCTTTAGTTGCTCCAAATCCAAGATTTTTTCAATGGCTTAGTGTGATTTTATTATTTATTGACAGCAGAGGTCCGAATCAACCATGCTAGCTGACTACAGGCACTAGTAATGCTCGATTTCTTTCCAACCCCAGACAAACACATTGCATGACCTTCTCTAGCCGGAGCATACATTTTGTATCATATATACACATTGTTGTTATTTTTGTGACATAGTTTTCATGATAAATTGTTTTACTTTGTAAAACTTCGTTCATTTTTGTCAAATTTCCCAAATAGAGATACAATCCAATAAATTCGTTTACGCCACTTCGTGTGGTAGCTAATCATAGAATTCTTTTGTAGCAAATGGTCTAAAACTCTCTACTGGCAGGTGTTTGTTTGATAGTCCCTTGACTATGTTATGGCTATTCCAGTATCTTGCTCAGTCTTCACATAACTTCATCAGCTCTTCATCAACCGCTACGAGGAGCGTCTTTCACATCGAAATTTGTAGAACAAGAACGACAGAATTATCTTTGGGCTATTTCCTCCGATAACGTATGGTGACAATAAAAAACGCAATTTTTTTAAGCATTGATGCCATTAGCGTAGCGTATGACGTATGACGCGTACCTTCCCGGCTCGTCTAAAATAAGCTTGCTTTTGTACAAATCGGACTGTGTCTGATTAAAATGAAATTACGTTGTAGTATTTGTTTTCATTACGCCGAGCTGTTTCCGATTTGGCCTGCACATATCTAGACGGTTGCTAGAAACGGCATTTGGAGCCTACTTTTGATTGGTTTTTCTAGTTTCATTTAACAGTCGAAGGCATTTCGGAACAAAATTCTAGAGTGGCAACCGATCGATTTCAAGATTTCTATTGGTTTCATTTAGAAGAAAGAACACACGTATCCAACAACACCTCCGTTAGAAACAATTAATCAAATGAACTTTCGATCCATATGTTTATTAGATAGTTGGATATATACTATATTTACGTCTGGCATGTTTAAACAGTTATTATTTATACCTGTCGATGTTGGTTCAACAACTGTCATCGGCTTGATCAATGGTGGCTGATTCAAAGTTTGTTTGCTGAACGAACGACAATTATATAGGCTCTATCACCTTTACGAACGGGTCGACTATTGGCCTATTATTGGAATTGTTGGTCAACGTCACTCGCTACTTACTGCTGTTTCCCCATAGTCCACAGGTCGTAGCACGATCGTTATCGCAAGCCCGATAGATAATTACCTCGAACCTCCTCGTTTTACAACTGGGCCCATAGGTTAGGTCATGCACGATCCACTATACGACAAGAATGATACCAGAAATTGATCAGATACTTGTACACGCTTAATTACGAACTATCAAACGGGATGCCTCTGTCAACTCGGTGTCGTATAGTTGTTCGAGAAGCACGGACTGCCTCATCTTTATCGTCAACCCCTAAAGACATCAGAATTATTAGATTTTACTAACACGACAGCTTGGCCGACGAGAATAACCACAATGTCTAAATTAAGATACAGTCAAGCAACATGGTTTGGGATCTATTTGTCGCACAATGCGGTTTGTACGCATTAGAACCACAGTCGGGGGCCTTTAGACCTGAAAACGTATATATATTTTCGAAGTTTCACGCTTGTTAGGCCGGAGCAAACAGGAATCCGAACTAGTCTGTATGTTTTGTATATGTATATTAAGATAGCAATGAGTGCGGTATAGGAAGGCAAGCATGTAAAAACAACTGCGACCTTTACTCGTCAATAGATCGCCAATAAGCAATCGTAATATATACCAGCAATACGCCATAATATAGGCAGTAACACGCATGCTGTACGGCAATAAGTTGTATGTCATTGGTTTGGACCTCACGTAAAATTGATCTTTCGCTCATCGTCTTTACTAAACAGCTTTCGTAGGTAGAGTCAGGTACCGTGTAAGGGTGAACATTAGGCCGTAGTGAAAATACGGAGGTTTTTTTGGACAAACGAATTGTATATGAATTGGTTTATATTTCGCTTAAATTTGCAAACTACTTAGCACATAAAATGTTGCATAATATAGATTTTGTTTACCCGCTGCCTAAGGTGAATGCCTAAATGCGAATCAAGCTTTGATTTATCTATTCCCAACGTAGCTGCAGGCGTAAAGCCCCTACAAGCCTGCTCTGCAGTGTCAGCAAACTTGAAGTTATCCGATGATGGCCTCAGCATAGTTCTCCGCCAGATATCCTAGTAACTTCTTGTGTGAAAGCACGTGTTGCCTCGTAAGAGATTTTCTTCAAACCCAAATGTAGATCTCGTTTGGTCATCTTCAAATGTCTCTCTATAGCCTATTGAATTATTGGTGAACTAGCATATAGTAAACCTCTTAACGAACAATAGTACGAAATACTTCTCCTTCAATTACAAATTCATTTCCATAAAACGGCCAGAGTTTCTTAGAGGCTCATAGCACACGTGCTTCCACAGTTGAATTTTGTAATCAGTCTTTCAATCGGTTTAGTATTGCGAATCCTATCTGCCTAACTGTACGTTTAGTATCATCGACGAGACTGTAATATTTTTTTAGTACAAAGATCATGTAACTAGTTAAAGGTCGTACATTTTCGTCACTTATAGATGTACAATTGGTGTGATGATGAAAGTTCGTGTCCTATTTATAAGGCCCAATTGTTCAACATCTGCGTGCGCACACACTTAACCTAGAATCTTATTGATTTAGCAATGCGTTTATATAGAAGCTGGATAGCTTTACGGTGGCGCCATTAGGCTAAATATACGATCGTCGATAATTAATCGCTAAGACAACGATGAAAAAGAAATAGGCTAGAAAAAAAAACAGATAAGTCAGAATATGATCTGCTTTCTGTACATGGCTTATGAAATTGAGGTTGCTGATTCACTGTAACCCTGACAGCCATGTGAAGACTATGAAGTTTTTTTTAGCCCTATATTCGACCAAACATTTGGTTGAGAAAAAGCAGAGGTCCCTCAAAAGACACATACCGTACAATTTGTTGCTACGCACACAATTTTAAGCTATTTTCGGGTGCTTTCACTGTTGCTAATTTTTGTCCTCAAATTCGAAACAGAGGCATGCTAGTTGCTCAGAATATCGTTCGTCTCTCCCTCGAAAAACCGTATCGACGTACCCCACATATTGTTCGGATAGACCTAAAAAGATATTCTTCTGCGTAGACAGTTTGCTCGTGGCGTGGAAGATTTCTATAGAAAGCCAATTTTCTGCACTGGGGATATCGTTTTAATTGAATATCCACAAATCTTCTATAATTATGACATTGCCACATCCCAGTGTCCCTAAGCTTCTTTAAGAAGATCGGATTTAGGATTCTGTGTTAGATAGATTTGTAGACAACCAATTATATGGGAATTAGATAGAAATCTTCATTCTCCTTTAAATGAGCGATTTAAATGAGACTAAAAATAATGTTCTTGATCGTAACTAATTGGGATTCAGTGAATATTGTAGTAGCAGAGTCCCTGTGTTGCTATTCAACTACTACGAACTTACTTCGAAAGGCCAGGGATTAACGATTGCAATTGTTAGCTATCTTACTTAAGCCTTCTGAGGCCTTGCTCCACTTGTTTGACGGGATGCCTGACGTCGATACCGATCGTAAAAGCTCTAAACTTAGAGGTCTCGAACTGTTCTAATTTTTCATAAATGACATTTTCAGTGCATCGTAAAGCCCTGTTATACACGAACCGCAGTTTATATGCAAGTTGTCGTAACTTAGATGAGATTACATGAGAGTACCTGTAAAAATTGCTCTTTAGTTGCGAACTGGCTTGACAGTAAGCAATAACCTATCCACTGCAATAACCAATATATACAAGATTTTGCTTTTGCGCCTAACCTTCAAATTCAATACGCTCAAATGGGCGTCCGCAGTATGTGTATATATAAAGAACCGCTCATCAACTTCACAAAAGTTCACTTCCTCGGAATCATGACTGACAGTCAACTCAGTAAATTGCAATTGGATCTACAATATGCCAGTTTCTGCAATTCCCAATACATCATATCTTGCTTAGTTCAAAATAGCTTGTTGGCTTCAATATTTCGGCTGAAGTTACACCATTTACTTCAAACTTATATCATCTCTTCACGAAAGGAGCCGAAATGATGCATCTGCCAGGCGTCTTCATCGCTCATGTCGTACGAAATTTTTCGTTACTATGGACACTAATCTATACAATTACAGGAAAAAGTAACCCGAACGTGGCTGGTCCCACCGCACAAAAGCAAACAAAATAAATTTGTGCTTTGTAAGCTCAGAATCGCAGAGTTATCGACCCCAATAACATCCGTTATTTGAATTTGTCTCTTATACGCCCCCTGAACAGATGTCCAACTGAAAAAAACAAAAAAAAGATTACTTTAAAATGAAAGCTATTAATTAATGTTATACACATACAGCCGGCTATTTATCGTGTGTCCGAATTCGTTTGGGCGCATGATTGGAACACGTATAACTGGCACATGCTAGCATTTACTACTAGCACGGCTAGGACATCATCTATGGCAGGAGTTCTTTCGCGTTTTAATCGTTCATTTCGAATTATACGATTTAAATGCCGTTTTGAAGCCATTTCTCACAGGTACATGAGATCTTCATGGGTCTTCTACCATCAACGCAGATAGATCGATCGATGACGATGATTGATTTCGGTATCGATTAGCTTATTCGATCGACCGCTTATTGAAGATGCTGTTCTATTCTTCAGAAGCGCGCTATGAGTTCGATGTAAAAACTGCTCAACTCCATCGGTTCCACTGCTGCACCGTCAGTAACAACAAGTACCCCCGGTTTCAAAAATCTGATTTCTAAATATGAAATGTTGACCCATTTTGGCTACGTATGGAAGAGCAAACAGTCTCGAAAGGTTGATAAGTTCTGCACGCAGAGCTCGCTAGTTTGGTGCTTGCATAACTGTTTTCCATATAGTGTTTAGACGCACTAGAATATAGGCGGAATCAAATATGCCCGCATAGGCGATATCGCCAGTTTACGGTAGACAGGAAAAATCGTCAAATGTCTCTTGAAGTTCACACGTAATACAGTTTTTTGACCTCCATTGCAAGCGTCGTAATTTACAAGTCAGAACAAATTTGCTTCATATAAGCTGTAATTAAAAATCCAGAAAACTTCCTTTGAATCTAGAAAGAAGTTAAAAGTATTTATTAATGGAGCTGACTTTAGCGAGGCCAGCTGGAAGTTGCGATTTCAACATAAATATCAGCACAAAGTGGCAGTGGCAAAATTATATGAAGAAAATTATGCTTATTTGATGGGAAGCTCCTTGCAAGAGATTGATCGGTAGCGTCCTTGGGGCGACTGGGGACGTTGGCTTGCACTCACTGTTATATATTCTCTGATATTTGAATAACATGATAGATTGATTTTCTCTAGATATTACCAGTAAACGTATAGGAAAATTAATTATACCCAGAATTCGAGTTCACGTGACCATCAGATCTACTGAATTATCCAGTCACCTAGCTCCCACCCAAAAACACAGTAATTCATCGAAAAACTCAGCGTAAAAATGTTTCTGTTTCCATTCATTGCTGGCCTAAAGTTGCTGTAGTACGGTGCATAGTTTTTTATCTAGTTACCGTTGCACCGTCCTCTTCCATACGATATTTCTTTCTGCACAGATCTGCCTTTCTCAAATGGCTCGAAGTAGGCGCGCGCTCGAGGCTCCTTCGGTTAAACAAACATCTTTTTTAGACGTCTGTTATGCCTGTCGACCCATCAAGATATGGGTTTATTCTTCCTATAATTATTAAAGTGCTTGCTTGCATCACTTTTACAAAAGGCAACGCTATGGCGAGTATAAGAAAGTGACTTATTACTGAATTAAATGATTCGTCATTACCCTTTTAAGTCAAAATGTTTTGTTCGCCGTTAGATAGCAATGTCTTTTGTACTTTTTTTTTTTTTTTTTTTTTTTTATAGCAAAGCTTGAATAACGACGAAACCTGTCCTAGCTTTGGACGGTGCCATTAAAATCCTTTGTGGCGAAGTTATGTACGAGGATGTTGGAGACGCTTGCACGCTATATATAAAAACTCATTCGAAATGAAAACACTAGAAGGCAGTTTAGCTAATTATAGTCTGTACCTTCTTGCCGGCAAGCATCGTGTGAGTGCATCCGACTCCAGATTACCTGACAATTCATCATTAAGATTTATAGGATCCCCAGAGCTAACGACGCCTGGCATGGCCTACTAGAGTTCTGCAGGTTCAGCCTAATAAGGTAGACGCAGTGTCGTTACGCTCGAAAGTGTGTGGAAGTACCCTACGCAATTGTTACGTATATTAATGGCAGATTATATAGACGAGTTTCGGGTTGGCCAAGCCGTGAGCTTTCCAGGGAAAGACGATTTCACATATTTTATGCATTTACAACCTAAAGTAGTACACGATTAGTTTCTAATCATCCCACATCGTGCGGCGTCGAAACAGTCGTCCTACAATAAATCTGAACTAATTTTAATTTACGCACGTAAATAACCGGACAACCTGTTATATTCATTGATCGGGATCAAAATTAGCTTTGTTTTGAATTAGCCCATAGGTGTTTTTTTTCTTTTAGGCTAATTGCTTATACTTCACAAGCATTCGCAAAGCAAAGGGTGCCTTTTAAACACGAGGTAAAATTTGAAGGTACAGCAGGCAAGGTCAGCACTAGACTCCAAGGGCCGTCCGAAGGACGGTGAGCACTGGCCAAAGCAAGTAGGAGAAACTGATGCTGTTAATTTTCGAGCTATCACGATGTTTCACAAAAGTTGTTCCAGACGCTTGTACCCTACGAATAGAAAACGTGAATCCGATTTCTGCCTTACGCTTAAGCTGGTCAACTACAGTCACAAATAACGTTTTAGCTATATAGAAAGGCAATGCTATTTCTAAGGCATAACATTATTATGACTTTCAAGCTATGCAACATCGTCAAACTTTTAGCGGTCAAGAGAATAATTCTGGTGTTCTTAATTGCGATATCAGACCGTTTCGTTTCGAAAAATGCGAGAAAAGATCGAATGCCCATATGTACACTGTCCGAGTTCACTTCATTATTATTATTAAAAAAGACACCTTTGTCATAAATGGTATTTACGTAGCCAATAGCTCAAGAAGAATTCTACACTGTACACCCCTTTAAATGGTCCTTTTTGTTTTTTTTTTTGCTTTATCTCTTGATAGCTGTTGAACCGCACATAATCGTCGTCAATACATTACTGAGTTACTGTATTATTGGTGATCAACTAATTAGGAGAAATACCAAACTAGCACCCCAGTGCCTCACGGGGGGCTCATGCGAGGATCGGGGAATGCGGTGCTTCGTTTGCTTCACTGCTTTTATTTTTTCATAAAGATAGACTAAGACGGCTGAGGTGTTACTAACAGCTTCGAAGGGGACATACGGCATAATTGCTATCGCGACGCGTCTGGAGGCAAAGTTGTCTAAATTAATTCTAAGGACGAGGTAAGCGGCAGTACCAAACTGACCATGAATATTGTCAACCTGAACTTTCTAGCTATGCTTTTGGTCAACGCGTCATTCTGCGTTCTCGCTCGCCCGGTTTCAGCACTCATACGACGCATTCTATAATATACACTTAATTAACCTATAGCGATATAAATGACGCCCCCTTTCATCTTCACTCGTTCCAAACACCCACGTTTCCATACTTAGCAAAGATAAATCTGCTAGTGGCTCAGTCAGACTTGGTGCAGTGACCGCTGTTGGGAATAACAATTGCCGCCTACTACACAACGAGGCGATCTAGGAAATCGCTCTCGCTTCGCTGTTGCCGTTACAAACATTACCGCCTTAGACCAGCCGCCTTTTTCATACTCTCAACATACCGTAATGTATCCCGGCTTTAACTAGGGGGTTCGCCTGGGTCCTCATCAAATTCTTGGCTTACTTCTTATACAGGAAATTGAGGAAAGTTCACTACCGGTTCCGGTAGGCCGTATATCACAGGTAGGCGTATCCCATAGCCGATAGTTTTCCGATCGCACCTTCCTTAAACTACCCTATCATACTTTTGGTTCAGAGTCGCTAGCAGATATCTCATGTAGCGGGCGACGATATCTGACGGTAGACTTTTGGTTGTATTACCTGAAATGCGGGCGACATCGTCAGCCAGTCTAATATCCAGCAAAAATGGATACTGGTTATTCGATTGTCCAGGGATTATTATTATAAGGGTCACGATAAAAAGAATTATTAGTATTGCCTCTTAAGAGTCGCTTTATTAAACTTTTATATTTTGTTTAAAGCTTTAATGGAAAATGATAGTATGAAACCTTAGCATTCACCTTTGGCGACATCATCGGATTAAACGTTATCTTAAGCGATTCAACTAGCTACCAAAAGCAAAATAGAGTTCTAGTTTTGTATTAGTTTTCAAGTAGCATTCCGCTCCAATTTGCGGCGCGGCATGTCGTAGCTGGCTGTAAGGCTAAAGCACTTACGGAAATACCGATCCGCCATTGTGGGTCAAGACCTAGACAGTTCGGCGATTGAGTAGTGAGCGAAAGCACAGGCTACAAGTAGTCTGGGTCTGAAGCAAGCCTGGAGAGGCCAAACCACCGCATGTTTACACAAAATATAGTACACTTATATCTTTGGAGACCAGGTATAATG
This sequence comes from Varroa jacobsoni, assembly GCF_002532875.2. Taxonomy (NCBI): domain Eukaryota; kingdom Metazoa; phylum Arthropoda; class Arachnida; order Mesostigmata; family Varroidae; genus Varroa; species Varroa jacobsoni. The sequence continues at coordinate 246,679 of NW_019212944.1, read as the reverse complement.
AGTCGGTGCGTTTGCTGAAATTTTGCTAGACTACTTCGCACAGCAAGGTACACAGTTTACCTAAACATGCTGAGGTAAGTTATGATGGCTTCTCTATAAGCTGCGTGTATTTCAGGACTAAATTTAAATTTCTATTTCATCGATATTGAGCATCGTACGTTCTAGCACATGGTATCGAAAGAGGGCGTGACAGACTTCACGTCAATCAAGTGTTTCAAGTCTAAACATGTAAACACCCGAGTTCTATCAGCTTAAATACTAACTCGATAATATTCTACCTTATGCTTACTTTTACTTGCTAATACGCTACTTAGTCGAACTGAAACTGTTATTTCGAATTTACCATCAAGTTGCAAGTTACTTCGATTTTCATAGTAGACAGACCAGTTACGAGATGGTTGACTTGAAACTAGTTAAATAATCTCGCCCAGAATAACGATGAACCAACGAAGCATCCACCCTGAACGCGGAATTCCGGTACTATTTCGAGAAATTCTAATTTCGACCAGCGTTGGCAATAGGTATTCGCATCTGGTCAGTGTTGTCTGATAGGGTCAGGTGCGGGCGGTATCTTGGTTTTTGCTTATAGTTCAACTTTGCTTTGAAGATAAGATCTTCCCGTCAAGAGGGAAAATTTAATACGGTTACATTACTACTGCGTCTTTTCGTTCAGAGAACGGAGTTCATTTTAAATTACTTAGATTGAATCTTTGAACACAAGAGGAGAAAGCTACAATTGACGAAAGTTCATTATTAAATCTTTTTAATTCACATTTAAATATACATATTTAGTACCAATAAATACTAATTTAATAGAACTAACTAGAGTACACGTTCGTAGAGAAGCAATAAATAGGCCATTTTGCTTCCAAATTTTTAGGTTATACCCTTTCGAGACCATGCATTACGTATAAGCCTATAGTAAAGACGTCACATGGTAATGGTAAAAGAGGCCAGCTTTTAGGACACTAATAGGATGCATCCAAAATCTGCTTAAGATACACCAATAGCGCTCAATGGCCAATACGAAGTTAACTAGAGAATAAAGCTTGACTTAATACAAAAGGAATGTACTGTAAATTGAGATTTTTCTTATTTGCGCCTGGATCACTCCTTTTTCAACTTGGCATTTGAACTTGCTATGAGGCATTTTTTAATGTATATTGTTATTATACAAGATATATGGGATAAGAAATTACTTGTTATGGCGCTAATCGCAGTCGGTGTTGAGATGACATGGCTCTTGGAAAACTAAAGCGAAATGCTAAAGACAGTTGAATACTTCATTGGCTCAGCTTTCTAAGAACGTACCCAGCGCCCGCTCCCGTTTGAGCAATACGTTATTACAGAACAGTATAATCTATTTTTGCAAATAGGAGATGTTAGTTAAAGACATAAAGGACTTGTGATCTATGAACAGCTGTCTTGTTAAAACCCAATTAAGTGTACGTTGAAGACATAACTCGCTTTTTTATGTCTATCATAGAACAAACGTCAATATATACTTTTGACTCACAAAAAGGTACGCGACGAATTAGAGAATCGTATCGCTCCGAGGGCAGAAAGTAGAGCATTCAGTGTCGGACTCATATAGCAGCTTCTGCTTTTTACCAACTCTTCGTACGGGGATTTCACAACAACAACATTAAAATTAAGCACAACGACCTCAGCGGCTGCTCCTGTAGTCCGGGTAAATAAAGCAGCGGTTCGAACGACACCATTACAGTATCTAATAGCAGCCAGCCCGGAGGCGTATATTGTCCATATCGATTACTGATCAGGGGCTAAACGAACACACGTCTACGACGTGATCAGAAGTGCCAGTTCGTCATCATCGTGTCTATAGGATCTCGATGGCTATGACGATTCCGCTGAACAAGACAATGCATGTTGCCAGAATCAATAATACGATTAAGTTATGGCAACGTTCTGGTCGACGTTCACGAGTCAAATAGGCATATGGCATACTACTTGGAGTGCACTGGTTTGTTTCTCTCTTCTACGACAGATATACTTTGCTCCCGTGCTGCTCTCTTCGTCCCCTTTTACCCCCCACTCGCCACTGTAAGCGGTTTGCCATTTCTACAATGAGGATTCCCCCACCGACGTCAGCAGCCTCAATATCGCTGGCGAAGAAATAACCATTGCGAAGGCCCAGAAATCATGCGCGAGTAAAGCTAGGAACGTCTTGCTTTGTTCGCACACTTTCTATGATGACCAGGGCTGCTGCAATGAAATTAATTGAGCGTCTAGGAAAGTAATTGTAAGTTTGTTTCATGTTCTTGGAACCACATACTTACGTCTTTCATATGCAGTGTATTTTGGCCAAAAAGTGACCAAAGCTAAGGCATTTCAAGGAAATTTAGTTTAAAGGCTAAGACTAATTGACAAAACACAAATAAGCAGCTCAACTTAAATCAACTAGATTAAAAGACAATATGCCCACAGACACAGACCTCTCATCTGCACGACGCTCTTCATTTCTTCTTGGAAGTCCTAGCATGCGAAAGACACGTACATGCGGGATACAGACGACAACGTTAGTATTGCAAGGCATTCACCCATTCGATTCGAACCATTTGTATTGAAAATAGTGCTTGAAGAGCAAGTCTCTCGAAAAAAAACGTTTGCCGTAGTAAGAAGCTGTCAATATTTAAATCCTATCCTTTCGTCAAAAGGGGGATTTCACACGATCGCAAAGGACGCTCAGAGTTACCCTGCTTGCTTACGCCAAAACAGTGTGTGTCTATTCGACCGAGAACGCTCAGGGGTTGTTGTATTATTGTTACAGCAGCTGACGGGGCTATAACTTGTTCAACTGATTCTACTTAACGAGAAACACAATGATCAATTGCTATAAAATTATGCTAGACTGGGGGGCTGGTACTACTAGGACTATGCTTTTATGAAAGCTCGCCATTAGGACCATAGCTCTGATGTATGAGAATCAGGACAATAATAATAAATAAAAGAGCATATAGGTAAATTTGAAAAAAGCTAGCTACAACCTAATAAGCAAATTAGATACGTCGTTCGTTTGGCAAACCATTTACATGAAATGACAAATGCTCGTAGAATTTAAATAAAGCCATTTTATCTATTTGCGTTTAAACAGACGTCGTATCAGGTAGACATATTCAGAGTGGGCTGAATGATCACATCAACATAAATATTCGGAACGTGCCAAATGTATTGATATATATATATATATACACCTGACTGACCGAATCAGAATGATCGAGATCTGTGCATGTAAATAGTCACACCTCCTGCGTTTGATTGCGTCTAATCGCTAGGTGATGAAGACGGCCACCGTACGACGAGCACCGTTTCGTTTAATGCTATCTAATCCCGTGTTCTATGCCATTTCAAAAACACAAAATATACTCTTGTTGAAAATATATTTTGGCAAAGCTCTGTTGTAGACCATTACCCTCCGGAGTTTCAAACACACGTAATAAAAACATCAATTAACATGCACCCAATATACATGGTATGAGCGCAACATGCACAAATGTACGATACGTTATCTGAGATTCATTCGGGTTCCTATATATCCTGTATGAAAAACAGATTTTGAAATTGGCACCAAGAAGGAGGAGATAGGACTTCAGCGGTAATAGATATCTATGCCAATCTTTTTCTGTACTCGCCGAGGCGGACGGCCTCATTTCATTGGCACTAAGCATACCAAATGTTTCCATATAAAAGAGCCGAATGTCATGTATACATGGTTTTTTGCAAAGTGTTCGACCTTTCGCGATTTGAAAATTTGCATTTCGAAAGAAGTTGCTTTAAAATGAGGGAAGCATACCCAAGTCGGTCTTTCCCGAACAATTCAGAGAACAGACAAGATTCGTCTAATCTTTCTTAAAATGCTTTAATGCGATGATGGTTGTGGCACGAAAAAACAAAAAAACAAATTAATTAGATTGTTTAGTACGTAGAAAGTTCGATTTCCTCAATCCTCCTACACCAAAACGCTTTATTTTCGCCTATAATGCCAAATGTAGGAAGGTCCTAGTGTTGTACTTGTAGGACAACTGCAGTTAGAGATGTCAAATTTGAGTGGTCTCTATTGTATATATTGTATCTATATAATTGTCATGAATAAAGTGGCAGTACGAACCACAACGATATTTCAAACAAATTTCAAAAGATGGTTAGTAGACAACGAAGTAAAATATTGTCACAGAGTAAACTGAAACGTCCATCCCAACAGTCTCTTCTAGCACAATATACAGATTCGCATGATAAACATATATTTCCATAATTGAATTAAAAAAAAAAATATGGATTATTTCTCTGAGCGTTCGTTTTGTCCAGTTGTATAAATATGTGTTGCTACGCTTATTTTTTTTCCTTTATTTGTTCCATATTGTAAGCAATCGAGTGAGCTATTGGATTGATACCATCTGAAGGCCATGCCTATTGCGTGTACGAGCAGACATCTAGCAGTCTTGTTTAATATTTTAGCACTTTAGATGCGAGCCATAAAGATTTACCCGATACCAGAGCCATTAAGCGAATGCTGGCTACCTCGGGTGCGACTTGTACAATACATCGATAGATGTAATGAATACTCGTAGGGGAATCAAACATTCAACCAATGTAGTATTATACATAGTATTATGGCCGCGAAAGCCGCAGTAGAGCCCCTGTGCCAGTATATCGAGACGCCGCCTTGTTCACAGTCGAATATAGAGTTACCCTGTCCATATGTTTTGTGTGAGCGTATTTCCACTGACTTCTTCAATGGACAGTCTATGGCAAACTAACAAGTATTAATGGGTTGGCATGGATGATCGTAAGTGCGACAAGGTCTTACTTGTTCCAATGTCCGCGTTCCGTGGCAGGGCCTAGACGAGTAGTGATTTCTCTAGCTTTACGACTAAAACACTTCGTATTTGAAACGTCTCACAACGATCGTGATTTATGAGAGTAATTTATAAACATACATGATTTACTAGCACGGTCCATTGCTGATACACACAGACCTCATGACAGATCTATCCGGATGTCCTGGGCATGTTCAACAAAGCGGTCATGTGTTCTTTTATGCAAAAAATATTTTTGTATGCCATAATTATATCCAATTATCGACCAGTTGAATAGTTGGATATACTGGCCACAACAGGCTAGCTTAATGGTTTTTCGAATATTCGTACTGACTACTATAACCAGATAGATGACAGCGTACACCGCATTATATTGTCGCTTTCGAACATTACGCATACAGTCGGCCAACACCCATTGGCACTTCAAAGTTCGCACCTATTTTGTATCGCTGCCTCATAAGTCTTTAAGCATGATACTTCTCCGTTTGTCATATTTTCGTTCTTCCTGTCCATGCCAAGGACACAAACAGGCAACTGGAATCGGGAGCACTTATCGTTAGTTTTTCGCAGCCCTGAAGGGGTGACATTTTGATCTTAGCGCAGGAACATACTGCTTCTTCAGGGGTGCAGTGATCATTCGTTGAAAAGCCGGTATCAAAGAACTCTTCCATCACGTTTCTTTTAGGGGCTCCCTTCATCCGGTTAACTTGACCTGGTTAGCCCGTAAGCCAATTTACTTCTTCACGCTTTTCATACGTTGTCGAAAGGATGAACCTTCTGTGAGGTCGAACCTGTATGTACGGCGGCATCAAAGATGTATAAATAAATGTATAACGGATGCGTTTTCCTTCTTGCTCATAATAGTTAACGGGCCACACGCCTAGAAACAGGCTAACGGATTTACTTTCGGTCACTGTTATGCACAACTGTCAATTTGATTCAATGATGAAATGCGCGTACGGTGGCCGACTATAGTTAATAATAGGGCAGTAAGCCATTTGTTATCATTAACACGAAACACATCTGCTCGAATCTAACGTGTTACTATGAGCAATGATGCCTGAAAGGTGTCAGGCTTGGCTTTCGTTACAATTAATACAGATTTTCTTTGGCTTAATCAATGCCTGCTTTTTCAAGAACGGCCTAGTCCTTGGGCAAATCGAACGCAATACGATGTCTGCTTATATGTGTTCTCATGGAAGCAAACTGGTGCTAACGCTGCTTTTAGAATGGGCTACAGAACGAATCGAGTACCGGGGCTACTTTTAGCTATTACTATAATTATTATATATTAAACTTATATATTAAATAAATGACAAGGACACTTGTCGGCTTCGATTGCACGGGATTGATCAATATAATGGCTAGCTGCTGAAGCTTTTACACCCTCTCTGTGTTTTGAGCTTTACGTCACACATCATCGTTAGGCGCCAAACAGGATGTATCTATGCCCGGATTCGAGCCTATATCACAGCGTACTTCTAAGCCTTTTACACCCTCACTGCCCCGAATTCACAGAACAGTAACGTTCAGCCCTTGCTAAGCGCATTCGTGTGTGTACAAGTTGATGCCTATATAATCTCTCATCCTTATTCTTTTCCCGATGAACTGCGCGCTGGCGAAACAGTTCTTCAATGTTTTTGACATGTATGTATATACGCGCATATTATAACTGGCGGACTGGCATAGTTTCGTCGTTAGGTGACAAAAAACAAGCACTCTACAGCTACCTGTTTTTGTACAGTCGTAGAACTGTATTTACTTAACAATTTATATTTTAACTTGACTATGTTCATCCGGGGACATAACCCCATCTCGCGGCTGGTATCCCCTTGCACCCGGTGCATTATACTTTACGTTGCACTGTATACCTCTTGGTGACCCCCTACGGGCACGCGCTAAGCGCGATTCCATTATCTTCGGAGCCGACTAGGGGCTAGCGGGCGGCATAAAGGGGACGTCTTGCACAAGTCTGCGGCACTAAGCCCACATACAATTGGGTTTCCCGTTGCTTCCACCATCGTATTGCCGAGGTACTACACGTAGCGATCACGGCTGTTTACCGCTGGCAGCTGGCATACGTCACAGCTGCGCAAAATCCCTCCGTTTGGAAAATATCATGCCATCAGGCGCTGAATAGTTTTCTTTTTGTTTGGATGACCCCGATAACACTTAGCAAACATCAAAGCCTCGGTTGCCTGTGGAAGCGCGAGTCATAATTTTTTCATGCCGTCCGAACGGTGGAGGGTGTTCTGTCGGAATGAGAAGCTGCCCACTGTTTACCGTTCTCGCATAATGCTGATCACTTTGTGTCCTTCGATGACTCGGCGGTTGATGCGCCGTGACGTTGTAGGGGGTTCATGCTAACCGAGTCGGTCAGTTGACTACTGGTTTTAGCTACACCTCCGTTTGCAGGCCTGGTGGTGCCCACATAACGCGGAGGTACCACAGTTCCCGAACTCGCTGAACCTCACTCTCGTCTTCCTATAGCAACGAAAGAACTGTTCGGACGAACCGACATCCTACAGGAAAAAGCGCCCTCGTCCTCTTTGAAGCTTTCACACGTCTCTTCTGCATTAATCTTCAAATCAAACTAAGTGTCGGGCACTCCTTGCAAATACCCGCACGCCTGCCTTACAGCCTGGTTCGATGGTCTCGGTTGCTTTGCAAGTTACTCGTACTCCCCAGCCTATCGCTTGGGTTTCCTCCCATTGAGCATCACGGGAAACGGTTCTCGATCAGCCAACTCCTACGCCACTTCAATCATATTACGAGCTACCCCAACGGTGTCACCAAAATAAGGCCGACTGGCCTAGCTTTATAGTTGATTGGTACAAATGAGCAGTTTACAGCTCCTCGCTCTGCGGCTATACAGCCGTAGATGTGGAATAAAATTTATTTTAAAATGTTACTGGAAGTATGGAAATGTAGCAAAAATATAAAGGCAACATCGTGAGAGGCTGTAAGCAGATCTAGCTACGCAGCCTATGACTAATCGAAATAAAAATAAGTTTTAAACAGAAAGAATTATCGAGCATGCTCAAGGACAGCGTGCCGGATGACAAGGAATACTGGCGGGTTTTACCAGCCAAAAACAAGCACTTAAAAGTTATAGTACGAAATCTCAAGAACCTGTAAAATGATCATTTCGCAAGCTTAAACGTCAGCAAGTTTAGTATCCATAGTATTTTAAGACATTGTAAATATGAAGGTTACATTCCCTGCATAAACTATAGTTCCCATAGTTTCGCTTGTGCTGGATGCGCAGACTGTTTGGAGTTTTCATACTGTCATCGTAATGTCAGCGTATACCTTGATGAGGTCTTCCATACAAACAAGTTGTACTGAAAGGTCTCATAGAATACCCACACAGCTCCTCACTCCGACGCCAATGGACTCTTTCTTATGAGTATACTTGGAAAATAAGGCTCACGTCAAAAAACTCACGACACGGAAAAATTAAAAACAGGATTGGGCAAAAATGCACCATAACACGAAACACAATACCCGTTGAATTTTTTTAAAACAAATAGTCGACCATTCTGAACATTTGCGGTAAAAAGAAAAATTATACTTTCTATGTAGATTTTTTTGGTATTAACTACTATTTTTTGGGACTAACGTTGTATATCATTACTACCAGTCTATATGACGTATCGAAGATTCGACATAGAATATATATTACGGAATAAGAGTTGTAATTAGCAACATAAATTGTTAGACGAGTAATTGAGTGGCCTTTTAACAACAAATACATTACAGGCGCGTTACTAGGTATCAGGACGTCATATTTGTTGTCCTCGTACGCTGGACTCGCAGACGCTTCCGGTCTCTCCTACGTCCTGCTTATATTCTCAGTTATTTCTAATTGTAGTAAAAAAAAAATTATGGTCCGTGGATAACTACGCGTTAGTAAAGTATATATCCGGAGCGATGTACTGCCATTTTAAAGGCACCGAATACACAGCTTCTCAAACGGCTGACTATTTTTAATTTTTAAACATCTAATACGAGGAAACGTTATTGAGCGAACAAGTCCAACAAAGGCCGATCTGATAATTCTATACGTGTATGCCTAATCAAAGCATTGGGCATTGAAGTTCGATCAGTCGTACTCTTAGCAAGCATAAAAGACAATTTCCAAGATAAAATTACGCCACCTATGGATTTTACATGGTTCTAGATAAAAGGCGATGACGGCTTAATCTATAATATAATAATAAAGTTATAATACTTACGCAATTGCGTCAGTATAATATATCAGTACTCAAATGCGATCTAGGTGGGACACGTTGAATGTTCCATTTATATTTTCTATTTAGTAAGCTGGATAGCTCGATGCACCTGGCCAAGGTGTCAGGATTAATTGCCATTCAATTATCAACGGACGAATGAATCAATAACATTGATCCCTCCTTAGCCAGCGTGTGAGCGTAGGGTTTTTTTTTTGTATGATTGACGAAAACAGACATACGGTTAGGTAATATGTGTCGGAGATGAAAACGGACGTTTTGGCAGGTGCTACTGATTGGTACGTTTGTCTATATTGACTTCTGTATTTGTTGACACGAACGTAATCGTGGAACGCGCAGAAAAATCGCCGCGCTGTTCCAACGATAGTACTACGTCCGATGTACTCCGAAGTGCTCTGCCTTGTAACGTCGCTGCCTCCGAATTATATATGCGGTAAAGGTTGGAGTGAGATTGAATTTTCATTGTTAGTTACTTGCGTCGAAGACATTGCGATAACTTATCTCTTCGCGACGCTACTTGATACGTACATGCGAAAGGCAGATGGACGAGCTTCGTTTTGCGTACAAGTTAAACAGTTTCGCTTATCGTTCATCATCAAATGAATGGCTGGACTAACGAAGTCGTTGATTTATATGAAGCGAACAAATGTATCCTATAGTGAATTTAATAGGTACGGATCCACTCCGTAATCGCCTATCTCACAACACGGCTCACTAACGCCGTGAAAGTGTAGAATGAACGCAATACGTGCTTATTCAGTGCTTTACTGAAGATCATTTGTGAATGTTGCATGAAGACGTCGAAGTGTAGACGTTCAAATGTCCGCTACACTCGACCAACACGTTCGAAAGCTGCAACGCGTTTTGGCTTTAATTTTGAAAAACATTTTTCGGACACTTCTGTAGTAAAACATAGCGTCTTCTACGGCCTGAGCTTTTATCGCTAGTTGCGGCACATCGGTACAGAATGTACCGTGTTTACTAATGCCTATTAGTGACGATAGGAGGTTTTTGAGCTCTCCGGCGATATACGCAGCGGTGAAGGTTTCGAACTGTGAAAGTTCGATGCCATTGCAACTGAGCTTAAAGCTGCATTATTACATTCGGCGTGAAGAATTAATCATACGAACCTGCCTCGTCTAAGCCAAAGACACTCCGAAATAGAAAAAATATCATGAAACAAGGACGATTGCGTGAAGAAGTACTATAGTTAATTATGGATATGCAATGTATGATCTACAGATTTTGCTCGCCATAATAGTTGCTATTTAGTCATCGAAGATTTCTATCCTCGATGCATCGAGAGTTTCCGGGCAGCAGAAATATCTCCCTTGTTGAGCGATCTCCTGATAGCTCGCATTGCAGGCTGTCAACAAGTGCGGCATCGTACATGGACGATGGATTTGTTTACATGCAGGCGTCTTCTTCAGCCTAATCGGTTACAGTTTTTAAAGCTAATCTTAGCCTCGATCTCGTCAAACAACGACAAAACACCAGCTAAGCTCCTAACGTGGAAAGCTCACGTATGATTTGTAGGTGTTATTTGTCACACATTTAACCTCACACGTTTAGCTTCATACCACGTTACGAACTTCAGATTCATAATTAAAGAATAAAATTAACTGCCTGAATATACATTAGCTACACTAGGTAGCCGAAGGGACGCATAGGCCAAACGGTCGCGAAAATCGGTCTTCCATAATTCATTTCATCGAAATATCGTACCAAAGAGGTGTCTGTGACAGTATAATGTATTATTGCATACATTTGTCTCGTTTCAACAGTAGCGCCATTAGAGTTTAGGAACAAAACATAACTGAAGATGAACGTACGTCGTCACTGATTCTACGATATGGCGCATACAGTTTTTCCTTTCAGAGATGAAACGTGTGAGCAGCGGCTTTTTCTGTGACCGAGTGAATTGCACAAAGCGTTCATACAAACTATACCCGAGGACAGTATAGCAAGCGGGATCTTTGATTTTGGATATCTAAATAAAAGTTTTGCATAAAGTACGTAAGTATAAGTTTGGCAGTCCTACTTATTTGCAAGCTTCTTATAAGTATACAGAATGTCTTCCTGGGGCGCAGCTTAGAAATTCCTGTCTCATCTATAACATGAAGTAGCATATTGACCGGCAGACAAAATAGTGATGTCATCCTAGGTATGGGCAAGTCATAACTAGCTAAAGTCAGCCGCCTCTCATTCCCGCAATTAGTTTTTGCCCAGACGTAATCTGCTATAAATGCGTTTATTGTTTTCTCCCACCTTGAAGGCCCGGTCGCGATAAATTCTTTACAATGACTTCGATGCCAGGCCGTCGGAAGTTTTCTTGCGTTCCTGCTGTTGTTAGTGCCGCTGCTGCTCGTACTGGTGCCGTCCAGAGACACGACCCTCTCTTTTATATTGTGTGTTTTATAACTTCACAGTGTCGAAGCCGAACAAACCCGATGACACTGTACGGCGCAAATCATGCAGAGAAAACTATGTGCTATCTTTTGACCCCGACATAGATGCAAACTGAAAAACTTGGGCAAATTCCCTTGATGATGGCCTTAAAAACTCAGCTGTTTTTTCCTCGTCTTAACTGCGTTGCTGTTGACCTTTCCTATTCAAACCAAAGATCTCCCCTCACAAAGTAAGTGTCGCTCCACGCCGAATTCGTCATCTTGATGAGAAGTGGAGCTATAGTGAGGATTTAATTCAATGGATGAGATAGACATCGAAAAGGGCCAGAGCGGGGCAGGGTGGGACAAAGACGTTTGTGCGCTCGCCCGTTTAGAGCTGCTTGCTTTTGGTTCTATTTAACTGCACTAGCTGCCATGTTCATCGACGGCGGGTCGACCCGGCCGAGTGAGTTGGGGAGAGCAGCGCCGAAGCAGCTTGCGTGCGAATACGGAAATAGGTTGCAATGCCCGATCAGAAGGCAAAAGATGTAGATAGAAAAACTCTACGTAGACTCGCCTTGGAACTCGAATGCACGGCCGCAGACCTTAGCCCACAGACGTTCAAAGAGACAGACACGTGCAGGTCTAAAAACACACAAGGCCTAAAGGGGGTTAATGGCCTGTCTGGTAGGGCCGTATTCCATGGAAGCCTCTTTTCAAAATAGCTGAATTCCACTTTGACGACGATTTTATTAGTGAACGTCTTGACTACAATAGTATACATTTTGATGAGTCCCTTGATAATGGTGTAGCTCATTTCCTCGTCGGAAAGGGGAGGGACCAAGGACAACGGCCATGAAATTTCTATACAACGTCTCCGCTTTTAGGTCATCAGGCTTCAAGGTCGGTTGGCTGCGAAACAAGCCGAATCTCTAGACGCGGATAGTGACACCAAGAGAAATATCGGCAAGGGTTTCAAATAGCTATGAACGCGGATCATAGAAATGGTTTCTCATTGTTCCTCTATTTAGTTTTTCCATACCGTCTTTACCAATATGAACTCCTAACAAACAGATGTATTGCTTAATAGGCCAGTGTGCGTGGGCAACCATAGATCGGCATTTAAGACCGGTAGTAAACCATGTTCCGTAGACCATGTTCCTGCCAAACACATACTGCATGAGTGTCAAAATAACGATGCTTGCTATGCTAAATAAAACTATCAATTTTGCTTTAGTCACATAAATTCTACCATGTTAGAGAGATTCCGATACAATTGAATGTGCTTCATGGGAAATGCTGCGAACGAATGATTGATTCTAATACGTATTTTCTACTGGGGGTTACTCTGCTAATGGGACTACTCTATCATTAACCTATTCCTAATTTTGCACACGAACTAGGTAAAAATAGTTTTCAATAATCTGCGGTGTTCTTGCACTCTGTGGGTATACTAAATAATAGTGCAACCTATTCAGAATCTAAGACTTTTATTGAAGCGTACACTGAAATCGGCTCTGTCATCATGCATAGACAGTATTAACAGAACCGATTTCGTATTGATACCTGTAGTATGAACTTTCAATTCCACATCTACAGGGTTACCGACTGCAGGAATCGAACCCTTGGCAAGGGGAGCAATTTCTACCTATCACACTCTGAACGAGGAAGGCCTAAGGCCTATGCGTGAGCTGCCTGAACATATCATGGGATCCAGATCTGCTTGCGTGCAAGGAGAAAAAAATAAATCGCACATTTATTCTAGCCTAAAGTGGCTATTTCTGAATTTTTTTTTATGTTATTTTTTCGCTATTTCTGTCCCATCTTGCCTAATCGGAGCTAACAGTGCAGGTCGTATAACAGCAAAATTTAGTAATTTCAAGGTCAGACTAATACTAAAGATGTATCGGCGACCAACTCTATTCCTAACAAAATGTTTTTATATTTCTGTTCACTGTATTAACAATATTGATTAACGATACGGAAACAAAAATGCCTATTTGACTGAATCAACACTACATACATACATAGAACGAACAAAAGATCGAAACATATAGAATCAATAAGCTAAAAAATGAAAAAAAAAAATAAAATCTTAACAAGTACTGAGACGATGCTCGCTTTGTAATGCAAACATCGTAAAGGGCCCACATAATTCATGATAAAAGATGACCCAAGTTGGGTTCACTGCAGATACCATAAGGGGTGGCGATATTGTGATGATTGGTTTACCTTTACAATCGGATGACGTTAAAAATAGACTATTGATAAAAACAATTCAAACGTCAGTTAGACGTGTCGATCGTATACATTTTGCGCTCGGCTCATGAAGACCTATATAGCACTATCTCCAGCCTGTACCTAAAGATAATCAATAAGAACAAGACGATCAAAGTTCAAAAACATAATTTTTGCAGGATTACACTACTGAACAGGTAGAAAAAAACACAACTAGAGTTCGTAGGCTAGCTTGGTGACATTATTGAAGTTAGTGTCTGAGTATTATTTTCTTACCTACCTACATACATGTGTGGGTATGGGATGGAATCAAATGAATAGCTGATCCAGTGGCGTTTGTCACAAGAGCAAACGAACGAGTATATTTGTTTGGTGAAGGACAAGTACGTCGACATAAATATCTGATATATCATCGCTATTTAGCTGATTATTAACGGCGGCATGAAATGCAGACGAGCTACATCATAGCCAAGGAAGCAAGTAGGTGTGCAAAAGTTAATTTTGAAGTTACCAGACAGTCGCTTCATGGAGTGCTGTTCTTCGATTGATTCCAGGTTTTCGACGATATGTATTTCAGAGTATTAGCCCGGTTCTCTATCGGCTTTGAATGGTCGACCGCTTCCCATCGTGCACGGTGGAAGCTGCCGACGATTAGATGAGTAACCCTAGTTGAACTATATAACTTTTTACATACTGCAGTTGCTGGACGAAGCTAAAATAGATGCTGAAATATTTTTTTATAGCGCTGTATAAAATATCGTTCTAGTGTTGTTCGTATGCAAGTAGGTTCATGCTTTGCCTGAAATGGTTACCTTCCAGAAGTTCCCCCAAATCGATATGTGCTATAAGGCCCCAATCGAGCATCGACAAACAAGACTTTTTTAAAGGTGTTGCTTTCGATATCATCATCATCATCGTCATCGTCGTCGTCAGTTTCATTGTTTTTTCTATCTGGCCATAATTTACAAACTAGGTATAACTCTATCTAAATGTACGCACTATGAGAAATTTTAGTATTCGTATTGAATACTATAGTTTCTTATAATAATAGCGTAACGTACCGATAAAGTTTGGGAATTCTGATGTATTTGCAAGCTGCCGCCGTTGTGGCACAAGATTGCGCGGTTCGCGCTCAATGCGGTGTGTTGCCTCACCGTGTGCTTGCAGCGAACGCTAGAAAGTTATATAAACAAATAACAAAAAAAAAAAACTGACTTCTTATATTTAATACTGAATAGTCAGAAACAGGATCTGTGTTGAATTGTGACGACGTAGTACTAGGTTTGAATCGAAAACAGTTGTTTTTCCTTGAATACCACGAGGGTTTAGGTCATGCAGCGTCTCGTTGTTATGACAGAC
This sequence comes from Varroa jacobsoni, assembly GCF_002532875.2. Lineage (NCBI taxonomy): Eukaryota > Metazoa > Arthropoda > Arachnida > Mesostigmata > Varroidae > Varroa > Varroa jacobsoni. The sequence continues at coordinate 231,604 of NW_019212944.1, read as the reverse complement.
AAACTTAATGGTGCACTGAATAATATGAAACACCCCATCATCGTCGAGTTAGCGTACGATGGTACGATGTCATCAAAGAAAAACGCTTTATCTGCTTTCAACGGGTGCGGCACTCCAGTTGTTATGACTCGAACCGATAACTCTGAAGCTAACAGACAATATCAAATTCATGTTTCAGCTGAGCATAAGCGATGAGATCCTTTTGCGCATAAGTTTTTTCCCGCCGTTGCTACTTGATCAATAACTTTCAATAAGTGGTAGATATTTTAATAAACTACTTGAAAGAAGATAGCCCAGTTTAAAGTGTTATTTGTGTGCGCGTAGTGAAACTGCAAATCTAGTTCATCAGAGGGATTACTTCTTGGAAAAAAGTGGGTTCTCTTAGGTGTCACCATACGCACCTCAGGTACCTTTGAATTGCAGGTTGCCCTAATTGGATAGGCTGATAAACTGGATATAATAAAACTCGTAGTGCGACAATATTGTATACGCCAGCAAATAATTAGCTGATATCAACAGGTCATGAAGACATTTTAGCTATAACTGTACCCGGCATGAAAATGTATAATTAATAATTTTTGAATAATACTAGTTCGAAATGGAGCAAGTAAGGCCACCTTGGGGGTCAGACCGTCAAAGAAACGTTTTTACGGTTAGCCCGTTTACCCCGGATCAATTTTGTCTTTCGCTGGTCTCAAATAGCCACCCTTTTGGACCTAGCTATTTTTGCTGCTATAAACCACTTCATTAGTCGACTTGGGTTCTATCGTAATTTGTTGTAAACAGCTTTTGTGTCTGACCTATATCAGCGATGCATCACTCCATATGCCATTTAGATGCGCCGGTGTTATTAAGTCATAACGACAGTCGCGACAGAACTAATTAACGAATGCTAATTATCATAACAAAGTGACGTGCGGTATGTGGAAAGGCTCCCTAGTCCTACAGCGGTACAGGCCGACTGCCGGAAGTACACTAACGTATTTTGAGCAGTTGTCATTAACTGCTAGGCTGGCTACAGATAACTGATTCCCCTAACAAAATAGACTTAATTAAAACTAATCGACTACAAATGCCTGCTTATGACCTAGTAGACAAAACTCAGTCCAGCGTATTGCCGCCCTCTGAGGATAGGTTCCCCATACTCAGCTGTTACTCCTACAGCAAAAGTTAAGGGTTTCGTCATTTGTCGTTTAAAGGACTCTGCACGTCTCAGTGTTTATATGGTACGGACGGGGAGAAAACGATGTAAAGGGAGAGCTCACGTAACTTCAAAAGAAGCACAATATGTACACCACCGTTTGGCAAATTATCCAGAAAGGACAAGTTGAAAAACTTCCACTTCGGAACATATTCACAATTATCTATAGACCCAAACACAGGTTACAACGTTGTCGTGTAATGAACTTGACTCAGTTGTAATTTATTCTACTGACTTAATATTCGAAAATAGATCGTTTGTTTGTTTGCGTTTTACTCATTAGACGATTTAATGCGAATATTTGTGACCGTCTTAAGCATTTGCGCCAACAGGCACAACATCCGCATGAATTAGGACTTACTTCTTGAACCTGTGATGACGAATTGAACTGCCAATAAACAAAGCCTTTTTTTTTTCAGGGAACGTTTCAGGGCTTTTATTCTACTAGATCTAAAAGACGGACCTCCGAAACAGGTCCGATTTTTTAAACCTAGTTATTCCATTCGAGTAATTCTAAAGCCTTAAAGTTAAAAACCACTGGAATCTGCAGTTTGCAAAAGCATGTTATCGAGCTAGATAACAGAACAGGATTCTATAATTGCATTGTCCGATACACGAAATAGATTTTGTTGTCGTTGAAAGCTCTCGCGCTTCACAATCACAGAAAAATCTTATGCTACAAAATGGCGAAATTGTTTTATACTAGCAGCTAAAGTATACAGCATATGTACGTCGTAGAGAAAATCACTTGTAGTTTTTTTTTTAGTGAAACAATAATGTGTTTTTCTACTAAGGACATACGACGTGGCCTAAGTCTGAAATCAAATGCAGACACACCTGCGACATGCGAAGTTACCTGCAAGTCAATTGTATTGGGGGAACTTGTAACGTTCTGTAAGTTCCTCCTTCTCGATGGCCGCGCAATATCAAAACTTGGGTTTTTCCAAAGGTCTTTGTCTCAACAAACTTGTTTCAGCAGGGATGAATTAATTTGAGAGTCGTTACATGTATGTACAAGAGAAACTGATCCTTTCTATCATCGATTGCTTTCGATTCACGTCCTACCCAGTCCATTCCTGATCTACACCTCTATTTTCTATTGTTCATACAGATAAGTTCTGTCTAGACAACAGCGTTTGAAAATATGCTGATAGATGGACACGCAACGTTATCAGTATTGTTGTAAAGGGTCGGTCTTGCCAATATTTCATATCGACCCAGGTATGTTCCTATATCGAACATTTGATATCCGATTCAAGCGAACGCACCGCAAATGATAGCGCTGCCCATACGAAGATGAAACTGTAATCAGTGTTGGTTGTAAGCCAGCGGATAACATAGCTACCCAAAATCACTTTTGCCTGAGTCTTAGCTGCGTTGCCCTTAAGGGATGCTTATAGTATAACATGGCTTATATAAATGTACGGTATATTACACTTACTCCAATTTATCAGTAATGAAAAATAGTCAGATCTTATAAGGGCCAATCTTGACTGAATTTATTTATTGTAAACAAATAAATAATACGTGTCAAGGATGGAAGCCGACTGCTGTTTTTCACGCATAGTCAACAAAACAGAAATGTTCTGATTTTCAATAGATGCTTATCCGCACGTCAATTTTTCTTGCCCCTATTCGAGCTCAGACAGAAACGCAGTATCAACAATTTGATTGACGTCGCAATAAATTTTCAGTTATTTACGTAAAAAATTCTTTGAAATTTCACAGAAAAAGTCTATTGGACGAGAAAGCTAGTCTAATGAACACGACGAATGATACCCGAAAGGGAAAGGAACTAGAGCAAAACAACAGGCCAAATCCAGTGCTTCCTGCAGATTCGAGTTCATCATTTCATATGTTCTTGCTTTTTATTTACGTACGTGTACGAGCCCTATATGGTGGTATTATCGATATCTACCCTCAAATCCTTCTAGCTTGGCAACTCGATATGATACATTGGCTTCGGTGAGTGTTGTTACCATTGGCCTTTACGTCACCGTACGTGTAAAATTTTAAATTTGTGAAGGCCAGGCGAAAGTCAGCTACACAAAGACGGCTAGAAAGCATGGTAAGAACACATGAGCAAGTACATGTCGAGAGGATTGGGACTCGTGATGTAGGCCACCATTCGTTCAAAGAGAAGACACGTACAAGAACTACCAACGGCTTGGCAGATTTAAGGAAGACTAATTTCCTTTTGCACACGCAACGGATGCCGTGCAACGTGCCGGCCGCTAATGTAGATGGCTTGTTCTCAGCGTCTAGACCGCACTTATTTTGCTCGTGACTTAAGGGTGTGTTTATGCAAAAATATTTTTTACTAATCGTTAACCTACAGCATTTCATCAAAATGTTTCTCCGAATACTTTTTACTGAACTTAAAAATAGTAAGTTAAATTACTATTGGTGCATGATCGTGTATTATTAAGTCAATTTACGAACAGCGTGCGCCGCGAAAAGAGACCATTCGATAAAAAGAAATTGTCTTAAATTACGCCCACTAAAGCTTAAGACAACCAAAAGAACACGCGAGATATAACAGCTTATGGACGTCACAGGCTTGAGATGTATAGGGCTTATTCTATTGACGTACTATTGACGCGTTTTGGCTACTTGCCGACTCCTAGTTGTTCGAGATTTACGTGTGGCATTGTCGTTGGGCGTTCCATCACATAGACAGCTTACCCTCCAGCACGAAACAGAGTGCGTTCATGCCCGGATTCGAACCTGGACCACAACGCGCCCCTAACACTTGCACGCAGGTACGTTACTCGTTGAGTTAACACGGCTACTTGCCGACTGCCGGTTTCTAAACCGTACGCTTGTGTGCGATAAAAATCTTATTCTAATGTATGCGCGCACATAGCCCGGAAAAAACCTCCATTTGTAAGTTGCGAACTGGAAACATCTTTGACGCAAACTCATTGAGATCAGCCAAAAGGTAAATAAAAAACCGTGCATTAGTAACCCTATTTTTAGTGATAGAAGCTCTTAGGTAGTGATTTGTGTGATCGAAATGCGAGCTAGGCTAAAGCTAACTAACTGGAACACTTAGTACTATCTTTATTGTTGCCCAACTTGTACTTGGGACCGTCTAAAACAGACAAGAGTTTTTGTTTTCCACAACCAATCGTCTTACTGATTCATTAACTGACGTCAAGAAACTTTTCGTCATCCAATAACCCCAAAGTTAAACGTCAGTATAATATTTTGACTTGAGAATCGGCCTATAGATACGACAGGAATATAGGAAATTGGAAATAACTGACAGGGTGGTGCTTTCAAATCGGGGAAAACATTGGCAGTCTTTTTGTCGTATTGGGCATGCGTTCATCGTATTTTAATTGCCAGACGAAACTCGTCACGGAATAAAAGTACGACCTCGGAATTTGAGATTAAGAGATTTCTATATTTGGTTATTATCGATCAATAGTCTGTTTTACCGTCCCGGATAATTTGCAGGACGCTCCGCTTTCGCCTATCAGTGGGCTTAAAGTTAATGAAATGGAAGCTTTTGCGAGCTTTTTCGAAGGACTTTTTCGAATACTGTTGCAATGAGTAAGATATATAAACATACTTCTAAGCTAACTATATATCTATGCTAAACATTAAGAAGTAGTAAAATGTTTGCATAATTCATATAATATAGTTCGATATAAATTCCACCCTAAAAGCACCTGTATCACTTGTAAGCCATACCTATGGAAAGTGTAACAGCTTGTATAGAAGCTTCTAATCTGGAAATAGCAACATATATGATCGTTGATGTTTATCATTAGGCTCTAGTTTTTTCTGGTAATATTAGACGAATCTTACCTTTAAGGTAAAATCGGCAGCGATGCACTCCTTACTCCGGAGTCCAAAATCTTTCAGCAGAATTCGCCAACGTGCTCTAATCACTCTATGTACCGTTTTTTCGTAGTCACAGATTCGGGGAAGATGTCCATAGGCGGAGTTCACCGCACAGAACGACCCTCGCCAAACGCCTTTCCAGACACAGCAACAGGTGCTACTACCGTTGCCTATAAGAGAATGGCCGTGCGCAACAGGCGATTGAGCCAAGCAGTACTCATTGTGTAACTGTGCTCGGATCTGCGAGCATATAGGTACTCGTTGAATGAGCCACTTTGCGAATGTGACGAGATCCCGGTCTGGGTTAACCGGTCTGGGGCCGCACACACGTTGCTCAAACACGAAAGGGTCCTCTAGTTCATTTGATCCTCTCGCACGTTGTTGCTTATCTGCTGTGTCTCTTGTCCTGGCAGCTTATCTCGGCGAGGCCCAGAGTGCTACTAACTGACTCTACCACGCTTCGTTAATGCCAGTCACCACCGGCGTGCGTGCGGCAACGTGCAGAAACTCCATGTGTTCCGGAGTTTTAGCTATCAGGCGGAAAGAGCCGTGACGTCACGGAGGCGGGACCACGAAGGAGAGGGCATCAGCCAAACGTAGGACCCATGCTGGACATCTAAATAGGAACACAAGCTACTACTTTACGCCAGACTTCGCTATGAGGGAGATTCAGAACACAGACTTGCGTGTGCCAGAGAAAATAAGATCAGTCCAGGCCAGAAAAGAGCGAAAATATGAAATAGCTAAGGGCATAGAAACGCCCAACGGAGACGCCCCCATGATTCTGACACCTTCGACGTATCACGCCATCATACTTGGCCGATCAACCGATTTAGAATTATACAGCCACTAAGCGATTCCTTAAACTATGGCAGCAGCAATAGCAGAACAAGAATTCATGAACTGAATTTTGAGCGAAGACAAGCAGAAGAAGTACGCAGCGACTTGGCCATGTTACTACTCATCCCCAACCCCGGGGCGTACGTTGCGTCGAAGTGGGATTCGACACCGACAATGACGGTGCATATCATTTCCTACACGGCATGCGTCTGAGGACGCAGAGCAAAGGGAGGATCACGTCAGCAGCTGCGATCGACAGAATCGCCACCGTTCTAGGAAAGAATGAAGGTTTACTGAGAACAAGATGACTCCTTTTCCGAGACTCTCAGTCGAAACTCCGTTTTCCTATCCGCAGCAAAAGCTCTGTTGAGCTTAACGAAGAAAGGCCCGCCATTTGCATATCGTCGCATATGAAAAAGACAATATATCGTGAGAAAAGCAACACCAAGCAGTACTGAGTGGACAGTGCTAAAACGGTTTCATCAAAATTACCCTAGTATGTCCACTCCTGCTGCCTCGGCAGAGAGGCATTATCAGTGGGTTTCCATATAACTTCATACTGACTAACCAGCAGGTGGTCACGTATGAGACTAATCATGGTAGACGGTCACAAAAACAAGCTGGAAAACTAAACAGTAGTTGGGAGATTGTCGGATCCGGATAGAGAGTGGGTAGGTAGTTACATCACTAGCTTACAACTTAGTTTAATTCGGATTTAAGCCTTATTTGGGACTCTTCTGAGCGGCCCTTCTTTCACAGCAGCATCCTTTTCCGGTCAACTGTCCTGACTGTTAGCGACAACTTTAAGTGATATTCGATGTTCGGACGAGAATAGTTTTAATAGCGTACATCGTTTAAAGGCTTCGCGCCATTGACTTTGGTTGTGGTATCGATGAGACCTTGTTTCATCCTGCCGTTCGTAGAATGTGGGCGCTGAGGCACATTGTGCACCAATAGAAGGAGAAGGAAGTGGGTCTGACGAGCCAAATAACTAACGGCCATCAGGTTGGTTCTAAGACGGCGGACGCTGAGCTCGAGCAGGCTGTGGATAAAGGAGCTCATATAGCATCGTAGCTCCAAGTAGGCCGAGAGTTGGTTATTCGTTCGAAAGGTTTATCCCACGGACTCTGGCGTAAAGTCGTGTAACACACGAGATTAAGGAGCTTCGTTGGTTGAAAGTTGGTAACCACTAAACTACGTAAGTCCGTCAAGAAACGACCTAGAACTTACCGCAGCTACTACAACTACCGCTAACGCCAACGGCCTCCTACAGGCTGCTATGGCGAAAGCCAGCCATTGTAGTCTAAAGCTTATTAGGTCCTTCGATAAAGCAATAGTGCATGAACGATGTTTGTCTATCAGGGCTATTTGTTGCTGGATTGCCAAGAAGTATAGACCGCAAGCAATTAGAAAAAGCCTAGCATGAATAAAACGCTATAATAGATATTTGAATTTTGTAGAAAAGATCATTCCCATACTAGGTAACTACCTCTGTAAGGAAATAGCTAAAAAGCAAATACAATTAAATGAAATTAGATTCAAAAACACCGATATGTGTATTAGCCACGTAAGAGTTTATGAGCATAAAATAATTTTGGAGTGGTTTCAAAGTCTTTAGGGGATAACTGTTTAGAAAAGGTGAAGATTGAAGAAAGCTGGACGCCGATGCAGTACACTTCTGCACCGCGCTCGTAGCGTGCACGTCTCGCCACGGATCAGTGCTTATTTTGTCCCTCAAACTTTGCCTCGTTTGCGCGTCCTTTCTTGATGGTGAGCTGCGACAGCAGACTCAATAAAACATAAGAGAGGACCGATAGGGTATAGTGAACTGCGGAGTATTCGACAGCGAAACGAACAGCAAATTCTACTGGTTATCTTTTGGCCGGTAGGCCACTGTTTCCTGTGCACCTTTGATGATACCTTCTTTACTGGTACATATGTACTTCTTTGAAATCTTTAAAGTAATGGGGTAGTTTGCCTAGAGCAGAATCGAGGTAGGGAAGGGGCGAACGTATTGTTAGAATATCATGCTAATAGCCTAACCAAAGGAAAAAAGGGCTCGTCCTGTTCCAACTGTACATCTGATCTGTTTATGCCTACCTAGAAACCCTTTTTAACGACGGCCTGCTGAAAATGTCGGATGAGTAAGATGTACTGTACTCGTCGGCTTACAACCATTGTCTGCTCTTGTTAGAGATAACCGGATAGAAAGCGCTTTGTTTCCTTAATGAGGACTTTTCCGAACTTTCCGTATCACGGCTGGCTATCTGTACGTGTACAACGATATGCATATCAGCTACATACAAGGTATGATTACTATTGCGTCTCTATTAATTACTAATTTGTCTTGTATTGAATCTGGATATATAATAGAAACTTCTTCATATCGTTCTATTTCAAAATAGGCTTAGTCCGTGAATCCGGTTCAGTTAAATAGGCCCCTTCTGCTGATTTTACTGAAAGTTTTTGTCCTTATCAATTTAAAGCCACTTTAAAATTGCTAGAATCTCTCATTTGAAAGCACGTTCTTTACACTATGCAATGTTCAAAGCTGCAAGCTTATCAGTAGCTAGTTATCGCCTCGTTCTGTGCGAAGCTTGTGCCCTATATGCCATAGCAGAAATTTCTATATCCTCTCCAAGCATTCCTTGAACCGCTTATCAAACAATGACACAAAAGGTAAATCGGTATTAGATGCGCTTATTGTTCTACAGTAATTAATGCGTGTGGTTTTGTTGTCCACCCCACATAGAAAACTTATCAGAAAACAGTCTTACAGCAGTGGTAATATGGGCTTCTTTAGTAAGCTATTTTCAAGCATTGTGAATCGTTTAGAAGCTTATACCCTTTTTTCAGTTAAGGTACTGCGTTTATGAATATAGGTCGGTGGTCCTTGAGACTTTCTTTTTTTCTGTCTTTATGCCTACGAAGCGTGTCTGCCATGTGTTTTGAATTGGGCATTGGTTTTTACTGATGCCTTCATCATCTAACCGACATACTTCTCGAGTATAAAATTATGACATCAAGTTAATCTGGCGCACATTAGTGTAAAATGTGCAATGTAGGTGTTGAATTTTCGACATGTGCATCATCATTCGCGCATTCAATTAGGTTTATAGACTTGGATTTCTATCTGAGTATTCTTCATAGACATTCAGCATTAACGAAGCCGGCTATACTTGAGCCTCTGAACTGCTCTGTATGTAAGCCTTATTGTAAGTTTCCGTTATGCCCTCTACTGATGTTTACTCCTTAAGTATTAAAGACTCACGTGAATTATATCAACTATTTCACGCATGATTCTAAGCGCTGAACTATACGTAATATTTTATCATTATTACCGCAGAGGCCCTTAAACGATCTTTTATAGCGTAACCTAGTACATGGGAAATGTTTTGAGCTGTTAATTGCTTGGTTAGACTTAATGATGAAATGCTACTGAATAGCTGAGTCACTGCGTCGATTTTACCGCTGGCTATTTCGAAGGATCTTCATTGATCTTCTATAAATAATTACAGCTCAAACTGTTATAGGCAAACAAACTATGCAATGGGAAACTTATAGTATAACTTATAGAAGATATAACAATACAAAGTCTGCAGTTCTTGCACGACATTGTAGAAAACTTAACAACGCAGATCCACAATGACGAAATTAGAAAGTTCAATTCCGCGCTGAGATTTAGCAACGTTTCAAATGATTTATATTTATAAATACAGCTGATTGCCTAATTACAAATAATCCGGATGGATATAATTACATAAATAATACATTGAATACACTTTCTACTTATAATATACTATGTCATAAGCATCATCGCCCGTTGCTTGAGGTTTGTTCCATTCCCATAGCTTGATTAAGAGGCCTGTTGATATAGATGCGACCCTCACGACACAGTGCAAGGCTGTTCTTCGAAAACCTAATAACTTCGAAAGCCTAAGTACCAGCAGGATCGGTAGGACCAAACGAAGCGTTTAGATGTTTCAGGAAACAAGAGTAGTTGCACACTTACGTTTCCGTCATCAAACACGTTTCCACGATGGGACACGTGGGGTATCCTGAAATTACCTTTGTTTCGTAACTATAAATATACTTCTTGTGTACTGGGAGTGTTGGATACGATGCAACGTCTACAGAGATGGCATTATAGAAATATGTTCAGAATTTTAAAGCAAGTGGCATCGTTGAAGTGCCTAGATCAGTAAGGATAACAAGAGTTTTATTACTGAGGTTGCTTACCAGCATGCACTAAAGCTCATCATTACGTAATTGAATCGACGTTTCGCTACTTTGAAAAACACTTTATAACCTATGTCTAATTTCTCCGTTTCCTATATATGATTCAGCTTGGGCTAAGGTTCCTGCGATGCATTTAGCAATTAACAACCCAAATAATAATTTACTTCAATGCCGAACAGCCCTTATAGCCTTATATTATTACATTAGGATATCCCACTTCAATGTTGAAGTACATAAGCCCGATCGCATGCAAAAATCAGCACTTGGCGAAATACAAAGTACACCATTTCCTTCTTCAAGAGATGCTTTAACTATGTAGCTACGATCACGTTTATAAACAAATAACCCGTCAATATTACAGGGTGATACGGATATTAGCCAGACAGTTTCCGTAATATAAACTGAATGATGACGCACGTACAACATTGGGCGCATCCGTCCATAGCGCTCTATAAGAGAATGTAGGAAACAATAGACATTAAGACATACGTCGACCAGCCATTTACAACCACGCTGACATGTTAATAGAAAAAGATTTCTAACCAGCTTTTGGAATGATGTAACTGCAGTACCCTCTGAATGGTTAACGGCTGTAATCTTCTATCTTCAGTATGTTACAGCTTCCAGATTTAGGGTAGTCAGTCATTCGATGCTAAGAAGACGTTCATGCCAAATGTTCGGCGAAGAATCTGTTCAAACTTGTTAAACGACCGCAAGTGTTAAAAAACTAGGCGTTACAAAGCGCGTCTGCTTCGTAATGTATTGAGGCTTTTTAGGTTTATCGTAGAATTCTGCAGAATTACAGGCATGCATTTTAAGGATTTTTTATGCACCCCACAGATGACAGCCAAAGAAGAAAGATCTAACTGCCGAACCGTGACATAAGCCCATACTGCAGAAATCATGTCAAAGCAATGACTCCATAAGATTGCCGTATCAAAATATATCTAATGTCTCCTCTCGTCACTGATCTAGTCTAGCGGGTTCTTTGGAAAATTTGAATACAGTTACTTAACTAAGTGGGCATAATGACTGTCGAAAAGTAAACTCTGACGCAATTGCTTATGGTCTGCCTTGAAATGGCCATGTTGAGGTGGAATCAGAAACGACGTGCCCGGTATTCTGTGTCACACAGTGGGGCAAATCTTGTCCGAAATCCCAAAAACATAATACGTGTACTCACTGAAAATTTAATCGGTGTGCATAGAACCCTTAAAACTATCGTAGAACATTATTAGCTTTGACCAAAAGTAGCTCTAGAACAAACTGAATCATTAGAAAGTGACGCTCTGTTCTTCTAGAACTTCTACGCCTGTCTATTCTAATACAGGCGTATCAATATTTTTGATTATTTCAACCATAAAAACAAACCTAATAAACATATTACGTGAACGAATCCTAAGGGATTCTCGTAGTCCTAGGCTTGGCATGTATAACGTGCGTTTTCGTTATGCTTGTAACCAACCGTACCATACTGCTGCAATACAAAAAAAAAAAAAAAAGACAGATATACACAAACGAATTATAAAAAAAAATCGATATTTTCATTCCCCCTAGACTGCGGTGACGTTCGTTCTACAAATGTTCGACTCAATTGGATTACTTAGTTTCCTTCAGTTTATCTCTATTTGCTAATAGTACGGCAATCTATAGCATATTTGATTGGAGTCATTGTGACTTAAGCTGGTGTTTCTGACTGGCTTTTCTATCTCTATATATATATATATATATATATATATATATATATATATACGTTTAAAATAAATTGCCGATTAAATTGAATGAGTGACGTTAACAACGCCAACTGAAAAAAATGTCAAATAAAAAAAGAACATATACAGAACTATTAAAGTCCTGCTTTTATTCATTGGAAAAGGGTTTCAAAGATGGGCTAGGTCAGCAGGTTAAGGACACCGAGCATCCAACTCTTTCCTCGGTGCATTAACGCGATAACCTACCTAGCGATCATCACGACATCTCTATATGTATCATACATCCTGCTCGCTTAAGTGAAGAGTCGGCCTTTAATATGCTCACCATGTGCTTGGAAGAGGAAACGCTACATGAACTCGTATTACCCCGTAGGGAAGACACTTTCATCTCAGTGTGATCTATAACTTAAAAATAAAATATCTTCCAACAGTATTTAACACTGCTAACTAAATTAGTTCTCTCATGTGCGGCGTAAGCATCTGAATTTATTGTACATTAATGGTTAGATGTAAAGTTACCCTAAAAATGTTTGAGACAGGTTGGAAAAAAGCTTCATGACAACGTTACAATTCATGTAGTAGCAATAAATAAAAAAAAAAAAAACATTTAGATCAATTCTCTGTTAATCGTCTCTTAGTTTCTCTTAGTAGTAGTCTCAACTGATGAGTTGCAGTAGGCGTATCGTTGAAGAATTATGGCTTTGAAGTCTCTTTGGGCAAAATTACAAGGGCCGCACTGTACATGTACTAGGCTTCCTAGCCACGTAACTACGTAATACCAAGTGCGTAAAACCACGTATTAAGTAACGTCGACCCATAGTGGCACCTTTTTTTTTTTTATAGGAGAATTTTCTTTCATCTTCGCTAGGCTTTTAACGATCTGCTGTCTCAGTTCATAGCTATTTTCCATATAATGCCTTTACGCGGATATCCAGATACAAACAATCGATTTACCTAGCATTGCTATCGCCTCAGAAAGCAACGGGCCAAAGGATGTGTTCTGCGTTCCTCGGTCGCACCCGATCCCATAGTCCTTGACGTTGCGCCCCGAAGATAAGGGTACCCTCTCCTTACTATTGAGTCGCGAATTATCTTTATGACGGAAACATATCCGATTGCATCCATAATGTTAGTCTTTCAAACGAGCGATAACAAGTTGAACTTCTGTGTTCTACAACAAACCGTACTTTAGTCCGTACGACATAACTATCACTACGTAATTTTCAGATTTCAGAGTTCTTCTAAAATTAACATGAGCTTATTCTTGTTAAATCTGACCAACATTGATTTAAATTGTCGTAGGATCTTACAATCATTTGAGACTCCAGTTTCAGGCCATGCTCACTATTCATTTCCGAGTACACAAGATATAATACAATTGGCCTAGACATATTTCCTAAAACTATAGGCGAAGGCTGTATGAAAAAAAGGATAGTCCTATTGTCAATTGTTAATTTTCAGAAAATTCGTGAAATTAAAATGACGATCTGTAATCGATTTTATATTGCGTTTTATGAGTCAATTTGTCTAATTGGTCGATAACTAGAGCAACATTTGGGAAGCTCGGTCCCTGTTTAAGTGGGATCTACCTATTATCGAAGCGTAGTATTTCTAAGAAACATATTTGGTTTAATGTGTATTCTTAAGTAATAATGTATTTGGAGCATAAATGTCGGAAATTATTCTGTGATGATTGCTGCCGATAGGCTGTCTTTCGTTATCACTGCTGACTCATAAATGAGTTCTGTACTCTGCGGACCGCCCTTAATGAGGCATTGAGTTTTGAGGAGGGCATTTCTGCGGTACATACCCATTATTTGGACTTGTCAAGGTAATGATCATTATAACAAGAGCGATAGTATGCTATACGTTGGAAAATAAACGAAAAAGTTTGAGTTAGCGATACAATTGTCTAGGAACAATTGCTCCAGAACATTGCGCAAAAATAACCTGTGGTGGTAAACGATATACACATTGACAACATTAATGACGTGTCCTATTATTACTGCTGTTACAGCGAAATATATGTACGACTAATACGTTAGGATTGTTAAAAATGTTTTTACACGCATATATAAAAGAACAAGCTTCAGGACAATTTAGCAAGTGCGGGGAAACGTGTAGGAGGATGGTCGTCTGTGTGACTGCCATGAGTCTCGGGTTCAATTCCCAGTTGATATTATGTAAGTTTTATACTGTCTGAATTTTTTTTTTATCATTTATATCTTACAAGCGTGATTACCATTAAATTTCCAAAATTTGGAATGGGCCCTTATTGTAGCAAAAACAACACTGCCAATTGAGGAGGTAAAGGCGACGAAGGGTCTCGGTTTTCGCAAAAAAATATAGAAATAGTTAACTTTAGTAAAAGTAGTCCATATTTCTTCAGCATTGTGTGCTCCGCATGGAGGAACACTCACTATATGCATCCATTTTTGTTACAACTTGCACTTGTGCAATCTACTTTCCTGAATTGTCTATACATACACGCACATATATATATACTATTCTTAATGCATGTATGAAGAGCAATGGGCTTGTTTCTTACTGAACCATGCATTATCTAAGCACGAACTGAGTATGTACATGCTATGAGGCCTTATTTTTGTAAGTAGAGGTGGCGGGTCATAGATTCGCTGGGAAAATAGAAGGCCAGCCCGACGTTAATTCTGGCTAAAAACCCTTACAGTTACCGACCATTGCTATTATACACCTTTGTCCTGCTTCTCTCGACGTCCTACGCACTTATGAAAAGCATCTGCATAATTCTTCTTAGATTATCCACTACGTTCTCTCTCTTCGGGGGATCAGTAAGATATTTTCAATTATGACCAAGTGACAATAGCATAAAATAGTGCTATTTGTTAATGCAACCGTTTACCCTCCGAGATCACCACCTTGAGTTAGTGCCGCCCAGCTCTGTGAGACCTGAGCTGTGCTTACTGTTAGATTCCACCGAAATTTTGGTGTCACCTGATTTTTCCTGCTAGGGTGCACAGTGTCCTTTTTGTAGTAATTTTCCAGTAGGGCCTACAAATTATTTGGTGCCGTGGGCTTGCCCTTCGTTTAGATACAAAGGGGTAGCCTTAAGCTCCATGAACAGTAAGTATTCGGCCAGAGTTTATTGTCACCATGTCATGCGTTGCCATCCTCTCCATCAAAACTCTGCTTTTGTAGTTGGTTCGACGAGACATTTATGCCTCGGACGCTACATTAAGATCCTGTAAGGTCACAAATAGTTGCTCCTCTAGTTCTCTAAGTGGTTTTGCTACTTCACAGAGGAGACAGTGTAACTCTTTCGCGTTAGACCCTTCATGTACGTCAACTTGTGTGGGCCACATCTGTGGTTTTGCCATGGTCTCCAGGGGCCGGTTGCACTACAGGTGCATTACAGCTTTGTTACCTTCCTCTCTCATAAATTTTTCCACCAATCGTTACTCTGTACATTTGACAAGTTCCTTTGTCTATTGGTCTTTGGTATAACAGCACTTTGCAGTTATACCAGATATTTTTGCGTCCCTTAGTGATTTTGCCCAGGGTATCACATTTTTCTTTTTTGTTGCATTCGTGACGTTTCTTCCAACATGGCAAGCAGCATGGTACCGTGATCCTTCTGCCGATGAGTAGTCTCCTCTTTTTTCGTACCTTCTCAGCTGGGCCGTTGTACGAGAACCTGACAACATAGGAGCACTTGCCTGTTGTCTTCTTTGATAAGCTTCTCCAACTTGCACATACCTTACGCCCGGAATGGCGAGAGTCGATTGATCTTCCTTTCTACCCAATGTCAGCCTTTATCTGAGGTTATTCTGACAGTTACGGCAGTAACTCCTTTTTTGTTCTGTATAGGTTTCGCGAAATCGGTTGCCGCCTCCACCTGAGTTTCCTTGAAAGTGGCACGTACGTATTCATATTTTGTAAATTTTTGGCCTACAATGGCAACGTTGAGCAGACCCGGATAAACGTTTCTCCGAAGCTTCATTCCTCGCTTGTTATTAGTGGTGAAGCTTTTATTTATGCTCTTCCTACGATGATCTTTCCGCTTAGATTTACAAGTAGGTTAGCACAAAGTCTTCTTACCAACCCCTAGCAACGTTCGTGACATATTGACTAGTTAAGCAAAGCGCGGTATTCATCAGAGACGCGGCCCATTCAGTGCTCATTTGTTCTGTGTCAGAGACATATGGACATCATCGCCTTCGCCGACGTCTGACTATATTTTTCAGAATTAGACCTGATGATCATCTTGCTAGAAATTCTTCACAATATCCCCATAATTATATGGGTTGTTCTCCCTTTTTCTGGTGCACGTTCCAGCCCATATTGTGCAATTATAAAGACTGTAGGGTTATTGCCTTCTAAAAAATGGCACCATATTAACGTCCTTTCATAGCCAGACCTCTTCAATTTATATATATATATATATATATATATATATATATTAATTGGATGTTTGGACCAAAATCGTCCACGATCTCCTTGTAAACAATTTTGTTAATAAAAGTACCATTTTTCTCCTTTCTATTGAAGAAAAAATCAAATTTTCCTATCAATTGAAGCAGTTTGGCCGACTGTTGTAGAGAGAGCCTTCTTCCAGTACCTTAAAACAGTCGACTCAGCTGCTAGCAACATATGAGTGATTTCGTTGTCCTTCATCCTTGCTTGCTGGAACGGCCTTACTGCGAATAGCTATTTTGGGGTTCGTCGGCCCTGTACGATTCCACAGCTGGTGGCAGAACGGCAAACTTAAAGCGTATGATGCGGATTAGCTACGCAACAGAAGCACGCCCAAAACAAGTGCCAGCAGTGCGGTCAGCAAGCGGAGGAAAAGTTTATTGTAAATAAGTCCACTGAAGCAATGTCCAACCGGCTACAATCCGTGACTCACATTGAACCGCCTACATGTCGATGCTCTTACTCTATGTCAATATCTATACTGAAAGGTTGAGAGATATATTCTTACAACAAACGCTTGGAGGCCCCATTTGCTCTTTTCAATTTACCCTGTTTAGGTGGGAACAGCGTGGGAAACCGTAATCAGTATTTACGTAAATTTATATATGCATATTACCCGTGCACGTTCACTAACGTATGATTGAAAGACATATATCCAACCATTGGCAGTATGGAGAAATAGATTACTTAAGTCACACGGCTAATACACAGGTGAACCATCAAATATAAAATCCGTAATTTATCTTTCCTAAATCCTATACATTTCATACTATTTGAACATACAGGAAAGTTCGCTGATCATAACTCAGCTATCGTACACTGAAACCGTAGGCGACAGAATAACCAATCAATGAACTCTATCAATTTCTACTGCTATGTGCAGGGTGGGGCATTCAAATTCAGAGAAACTTGGACGAGCTGTTTGCCGAAGCTAGCATGCGTTCCTTCTCCATTCTTCATGCAAGAAAAAAAAAAACAGTTTTTTTTCTAAAATAAAACAATGAACTCGTCGTAATGAAAAGTGGTATATCGCTTTTTATAGTTTGATCATAGACAAACGTCATGGATTGATTCAAATCGGCGTTTTACGTACGACATCTGGACGCGGCTGCGGACAAAGCAGAAGCAGGTTCTGCCATAGCACAACGAACAATTTACGACAAAGAAAGATAGAGTAGTGCAGGGCCGGAAGTTTATCGGTACCGTCTACAAATAAATTTATGATTAACGTTTTATTTCGATTATGGCATTATTTCATATGAACAGCCGCACCGTGTCACGGATTGTTTACGGAGATCTCAGCTACACGTCATATGTCACCAAGTCAAACGGATGCTCTTTGAAGACAATAAAATCAAGATATTGAATCGATGTCGTTTGCTCCATAGTCTTCTTAAAAAAGAGGCAGCAAGTCATCTTTAATCGTTCTCTAACGAGAAAATATCTATTATGGATGCAAAAATCAATTACGGAAATGATCGCTGGCGATCCAGAGGACGTACCTGTCATACAGCAAATTTTCAACCAACGTTTGGGTTCTAAATGTGGGGTTCAGTTAAGGAGAGATCATGCCACCACACTTGTTCCAGAAAAACAAACAACATCACTAAAAAAAACAAATGTGTTTGTGTATTCTACAAACTGCTCTAGAACCCTTGATAGCTGAGGCGTCTGACGGAAGAGCGTGCGGCTTCCGACAAAATGGTGCACCGAGTACCCAAACAGTGCAGAGTTGAGAATGGAAACATGTTCTCGAATGAGCACATATGACCACCAGATAGTCCAGACTTGAACTCTTTACCTAGTTGCTATTTGAAAAGTTAGCAAAAATTTTAACAGGTGTGGATACGAGAACGCGCTCGCTCGTGCTATCACTACTTCGACATCTACAAAGGAAACATTTGAAATGAGCCTATGAGAGGTTTCGACGGCGACTGTTGAGTAAGTACGACCGCCGGATGCAATACTTCTAAATTTTCTCTGTTTTTGTTTAGGTATATTCTTAAAAACAGTTCATAAGATCAGAGTACAAATCTAGAGAAGCTACCGTAACAACATATCTCGCTGAAGCCACTTTGTACCTTTATACATTGAATTTACGTGTGGAAATCGGTTGACTTCTTGACTAACTTAAGGACGCATATAAAACTGGCTGGAGGAATCCTCTGTACGAAAAACAGTTATCACTCAAATCCAGTCATCGGCTATTTATCTGTCGGTGCCCTTGAGTGAACAGCCGTCGTTGAGTAGCATCTTAAAATGTAGTAGCTACCGACTTAAAAAAGGAACCTTCAAAAGACAATCGTACAAATGTATTGTATAACATCGACTACTCCCGTTGATTTAAGATGGATTGTTCGCGAGTCGTCCGATAGATTATAACCATCTTTTCCTATTTCAGTTTGACAACACGCAAATTCTTTCGAAGCGACCCACATGTCGTGACTGAGGATCATCGTATCGCCATATTTAAATACTATGTATATATCCTCTACCAGTATCGAATTGTATAGACACCCAGTTGGCTTCCAGGAGTTCTGCTAGATTTCCTGTTTGCTAGCGGTAAGCCGTATGGTAGTGTGTCTATTCCAGGTGAATCCTTCTGCTTGCACGTTATGATGTAATAGTAATGCACGTTTGACTGCTGGACAAAACAAGGTTGGGGTTAGCTCATGGCAAGCATGAGGAATAACTGTCCGTGACGTACATAGATAAACACCCACTCGATGTTCGCCTATGACATAAACAACTACTGTCGTAATGATGATTTTGTGCATTAGCGTTAAGAATATAACTAATTAATGAAATTAATCTATCGGGCCCACAAGCTTAGGACATCGCCGGAAGGTCTATCGATCAGAGTAGCTTCAATACTATGATTGACCATTAAGAGATATGTGCAGAAAAACACGCAAAGTCGCACGTTATGGTATAATAGTTCAGGTAAATGGAATGGCTGGAGTTTCATAAAGTGGAAAATTTTGGGTACTCGTAATCATAGCTATTTTTTGTTTTGGATGAAAAAAGGGACTGGGTGTTACAGTTAGGTTAACAAACGTTTATCTATTTAGAGGTAGTAGTATTTGATTCCTCATCTACGTGTCGTTCACCATCGAAAAGGTAATGATAGGCAGAGCTTAATAGCCGGCTTTCTTGCCATTAAAGGGAAAACTGATAGCTTTTCGCCTTGTTGAACTGCCCCGTGTATTGAAATACATAAAAATAGCGAAAACGTTCTTCCATCCAGTCGAGCATACCTCGTGGCGTTGGTTTCCGTACGCTGTGAAAAATAATCCGATTCAGCCGGCTCGAGTATACGGTGCGTGTTTCGCACGTGATTCGTCGTAACAACGTATTTGCTAAAGGTAAATATCAGAAAGTTACTACTCAGTCACTATCCGAACTAACAGCGAAAATGGATTTTAAGTTCTTACCTATAAGACATCTCTTTGATGGTGAAATTTTAAAAAGATTCTCTAGATCTCAAGTCCTCCCAAGGAGGTGTGTTATGTCACTTTTGAAGGCCACTTGATTCTCATTGTATGAGCTAAGAAGATGAACAGTAAGTTGGTTTGTCTTCGAAGGCTTTAGCGGTCATTGTTTGATCTTCAAACGTTATCAAAAACAAGTCTTACTCTATAGCGGAAGACACCGCTACCATCTGCGTGTCTACCGAACTACACGTTACTGTAATTTAAAGAAAGGTACCGTATAGCTTCCTGCCACAGGTGACACCACTGGTATTGGACGTTGCTTTTAGCGCGCAAATAAGATCGCCAAGGCCGTCGTTTTTTTATATGTTTATGTAAACGGGTTTCTACGTGGTTTGCCTTCATAGACAACACAACAATTTTCATTTGTCAAGATCATGTTATATACAGCCGGCGCAGTACAAAAGCAATTAACGAAGTTTAGTGATAAAATTTGTTTGAAGACTCTCATTTCGCGGGACTAAGACAGGTTGCAGTACGCCAAGTATTGAGGATTCTGCCATTAGGTTCACATAAGCCCCTAACGGTCTCTTAAACTTCAGTTCTACCTGAAAAAAGAGTCGGGAAAAATAAACTTTTGCTTTGTCTATAACGACAGCGGTATTGTTTCTGACATCACTCGATTACATATTTACGGCACTATGATCGAGCCGCGATATACCAGTATGTTCTCTTCCAGGGCTCCGCGTGGCAAAAAATTTGTATCATCTCAAAATTGCCTATAGATAGGAGGGAATCTCTATGCATTGTCCGGTGCGTTCTGTTTACGTATGCGGACGAAATATTTACTAGCCGTTGACTTCTGTGTGTTGTGCTCACTGTGCTGCTGAAAAAACGTGAACGTTCGGTGTATTGTTTTTAGCATATAGACAAAAAAAAAACAAATTATCAGGTATACGCCCCTACGCAAAGTGACCCTGCAGACGATGTGTGGCCATCCCATAAATTGTCTAGCCTTTTAGGACATGAAGCAAAAGAGTTTAACGATAGTCAAAATTCTTTCTGTGCCTATCTTTTCATATAAATGGTTGTTTTACCGAGATTTTCCAATGTATTCCAGTCATATTGCCACTGGTTTGTTCTTATATAGGCTACCTTGAATGCTGCCGAGCAGAAGGTATGAATATGTAGTTCGTTCACATTCAAGTAAGCCTTATGTAGGAAGATGTTACTGGAAAACAATAGCGGTTTAGCTACCTCTCTAGTGTTTACATCTTCTTTTTTACGAGTATTATACGTTGTAAAAAAGAGGTATTCTCCTGTAAAACAAACTGAAACCTTTTGTTGCTCTTGTCGCCATAGGGTGTGGCAAGGCTTTCACACGCTTTTCTACCTAGGTCGCACACAAAATGGCGTGATCGCAATGTAGGTAATTGTCGCCCTTGTAAGCAATTGATTATTTTAATATAGAAAACAAATCAAGTCAGCATCTGAACGAAATTGAGGTATCAACAATTCTTTTCAGCAGTATGTACTACTCTCTTCGTGAAAACTTTTCCTTTGTCCATATTTGCTTCCACTTCATTTAACTTTTCCAGTGCTTGTACTGCAAATGTTTGGTGAGATATCTTGTCAGTTTATTTAGAGCGTCAGGAGAGTCCGCAGCTGAAGCGTAGTGGGTCAGCTGTGTCGCTGGTCAGCAAAAAAGAGCGCTTTCTAGCTATGCGCTCCGATCTTGCATAGCCGCAGATGTGTCTCGTTTTATAGATTAATATTGAAGCTTCTTCTTTACAACTCAGCCACGCTTATCTGACGAGATGTCCTTATTGCGCGATCGACACCCTCCCATTGCTCTCCCTAGACGATTCCGACGTCTCCTCGTGGGTAGTACAACTGCCGGCTTTCCGCGCGCGATCGAGGTTACCCTGCACTAGCCCGTGGGAGCAGGCACAAGCACTTCCGCAAGACAGTCATTGTCGTCGTGCTAATGGTCGTAGTGATAGTCGCTGTTCTTCTTGTTCAATGGTGTTGACGTTCACCTTCCGATCAGAGATCCGCGAATCTCTGGTCAAGTGGGAAGAGAGAAGCGCACACTCGTGGCTTTTCCCCTGTATCTGGCGCACGGCGCAATCACCTACGAATTCACGTGTTTTAGCCCATATTATTCTGTCAGGAAAATAGCACGCCGCTAGCCGTTTAGGTGACCCCGATGACGAGTTCGGCACACTAAGGCTTCGGCTGATTTTAACAAGACTTGTTGTTATCCCCTCGGACTAGTTTAATATAACGAGCCTTTCTTAACAATAAAAGCATTGCAATAATTTCCGGCAATATTCCCATTACCGTCGCCCACCGAGGACTTAGTTGGTGCGTCATAATTGATGTTCGCAACCTGGCCTTCAACACTTACAACGTAAATCGAACAAGAGCTTGCCATTCTGGTTCGCCTTGCTTTGTTACCCTCAGCTTTTAGTCGCAGGCACTGCGTCCTGATATCCTTTCTCTGATCACAATTGAACAATGCGCTTTCAGAAGCGTATGTCAGATTTTTTCTGTATATGATTTCAAACTACTAAAATTGCCTGGGCGTATGAATCGACTCTGAGCATAGTGGTGAAGGTAGAAAAAATAGCAGATCTCGCGGTGCTAAGACGCTTACCGAAAACAAGCTGAATTCAAGCTTATCCAGCAGCAACAAACCGGGCTTGACAAAAATTCTTTCCGAGGTAAACCTTTGTACAGCTTTCCCACGCTTGCCTTGCGCCAGTCTTGAAGTCGAACCAAACGCGGACCGCTTCCGCTTGCAGATATCGATGCATCTGCGTTACGACCTAGTTACGTATATTCAAAAATCGTCCGCACTCCTTAATGCACCCGTCAGGTTTTCTCCCGTCGAGTATTATGCGAGGCAACTTGCGATCAAGCAGTATTGATTGCTACCCCTTATTGTTGCTAAGCAGCAAAGTTTGATGATGATAATCTATATAGATAATAAGCCTTCATTTAGCGATCCGGGGAAGTATTTTTTATGCTATGCCTAACTGAACGCCTATGCTTATTTACCAACTGTGTCTCCGTTGGCCATTAAGGAGCTTACTGAGTGACCTCAAATTGAATTATTGCAGCAACTTGGGCCGTACCTCCAATCGGACTACGAGGGCGAGTCTATGCTTCTTTCCCGATGGTTCTATAAAGTTGTGTATGTTGTGGCACTTCAGACATAACGTGCCTCTTTGTTGAACTTAATACTACATATATCACATTGTCGTTTTAGGTAGAGCTCGAGTATTCTCCTAAGTTGTACATCTCTCTGGCTTTTCCTAATGTACCTATCGAGATGTCCTCACTTTTTATAGGTTGTGCATTAGAGTTTTATCGCAGCCACTGACAGTATTACAGGGGCAACAATACACTGCAATATATGATGGTGTATTTTGATTAGAGTAAATTAGATGAAGCCATGGATTTTTTTTCTAGCTATTGTCACAACCATACTTTTTATTCGATTGTAATAAAAGGGGTACATGTAAAGTGTTTGAATTTGTTCGAAGGCAAGCCTCCTTCCTAACAAGTTGTCTTTCCTTTGTCGTAGTGACTGAGACGATAGTCGCATATCTTTGTATCTCTGATTGTACGGCTTTTACTATACCTAATTCTGTCCCTCTTTTCACACCTTTCATACGACGTTGTTGGTCCACTCTTTCTGGAAAGCTAGTTGTAAAAACGCTATGACCGCTTCAAACGTAAATAACCTGAGCGAACGGGTCCCCTGCAAACCTGCATGTTTCGTCACTCTTTTTTGTTGTCTTACTTGAAATATCGCACACCCAGACGCCGCAACTCACATTTGAAGCGGCTCAACTGCCAATACTTGTGGCTTCCCTCAGCGGATGTTTGTCATGGCCTCGATGGAGTCTAATGCGAAAGCTGACAAAACACTATCCTTTTCCTTTAACTTCGTTTTCAAAATGGTGGAATAATCTCGGGGATACGTGAAGGGTGGTCAAGCAGTAGAGTAGCGAGCAGAAGTAAAGAAATAAAACCAATGGGTTCGTACCATCTAGTCCCTTTTAACTCGACTAACAGTCTTTCCGTGCGTGCTGATAAAGGGTATTCAAGTGCCTTTATTGTCATCCATTTGTTTAGAATTTCGCGCGTTGAACGGATGTGCAGCTTCGTCTTTAGGACAGGGTTTGGGTTCTCTATTGTCTCGACCTCTAGAATCCATTTGGCCTAGTCCTTAACTTGCTCCTACAGGGACCCTTGCGGTAACTGTAGTGAAGCCTGCCGTTGGGATTCAAAAGGTCGCATCAATAATTCGTTATCATATTCTATATATGAGGCTTATATATTCGTGGTCACGTCGTGTACTTCTTACAGAGGTTGTACGTAAGCCGATATCGAACAATCATGAAATTCAATTGACAGGGTCAAATTTTTGTGTGTGCCCTCTATCGAAATATTAGTTAGCAGTCCCGAAATTTTGAACTATTTGACTGTCAACGTACCAGATTAGTTCAGCGGCAAAATAGATAAACTAAGAAAATGAGCAAATTAAATTTAGCCACAGCATCGCACTAAATGTAAAAACGTAATGCACTAAATTAATGATACCTTTAAATGCTTATGTGAGCATACTTGTAAGTGTATCTATGTATATAGGGGATCGCTTAGTCGACAATCTCAATAACTCTTCATAATTACAAAGTGCCTGGTGAAGCGTAAAGGAAAGCTATGGAAATGGAAAACGGAAAAAAAAATAGAATAAAAAAAGGCAAAAATATATTTTTTTTTTCTAGCAATAGCCCCTGCTTCATGTAGCCATGTTTATTTACTGTTAACTGAATACAATTTCAAATTAGTTAGCGAATTGGTTTTTACGTTCGGAAGATTTTCTTCCTTACGTGTGTCCCTTTTTCTCCATAGTCTACAAATGTACAATTACAATACGATATAAGTGTGTTACAAAATGTCAAATGATGATCATTTATCGGTGAGCATCTTTTCGATGTGTTGATTTGATTCAGAAATGTTTGGAAAACAATTTCGAAATAAGGAAGCTTGATCCTATGGAGGAAACCTGCCGACAGACGCTTACGTCTGGGCAGCATATTAAAATTATTTAATAACAACACAATTAGACATGCAAGCCATGTAATGGATATCTTTAAATGTAGATAAACTCGACTGATGACCGTCCACAACTTATTAAAAACGCCCTTAAGTTAGTTTTAATCGTCTCCTTCGTTCAATTCGTAAATGAGTATTTGATTGGACAGTTAAGTTAGAAGAATCAACGTGTTATGGACTCTTTTTCTCTTCCATGCATAACTTGTTTTCGTTCGGAACCCTAAAAATAGTTAGCCCATGCGGCTCAGGTTCTAGGCTGGTCGAATGCTAAGTCGAGTCCCAATATTCGCTACGGTATTGTGCAAATTAATGACTGATCACGCTTATTAAACAATACATTTATCCCTGAGCAATCTGAATGCCTCTGCTTTTGTGAGTTTGCACCTTGTGGAAAAAATTGGTGCGGAACAAAACCGATCAACTGCCACCTGTTTGGCGCTATCAGATCGAAGAATATATACTTGCCATCGCGCGATGTTACCGCGAGTCCATTGAAGTTATCATTAACTTGAGTTTCGTGACATACTACCCTGAATTGCTGTATATATTTTTTTCTTTCGGCTGAATTCGAACTAAAAGCCTCCGTCATGGCGGCGTTTTCTCTGCTTGCGAACATCTGGAACAAACCTTCGAGGTCTTCGGCGATATAATCGTCGTACCTTATATCAGCCTCCTCAGGCTCCAAAGGTACGAGTCCAGGCATGGGCCAATTATGCAGTAACGATACGGCCACTGCCGTAGTGGGGCTGTTTCCACCACTAGGGCACAGCACGAAGAATGAAGAGGGTACTACAGGGCTGGCTACCAGAATAGGATTCCACGAGTTGATCCCGGCGATTGTGTAGACCGGGGTGGGAAGCTTGCCCTGAAAAAGTGGGTCAATCACCACAAACCCAAAACAGATCCGTAAAGTAGCTGACCTTCTTATCGTTTTCGGAGCAATCAAAGTAACAGTGATAGGATAGAGGCTTACGTGAGCAAACATTGGATCGGCTTTGTCCCTCGCGCTATGGTTAAATATAATGCTTTAAAACATTTTCTAATTTCCTGAACGACTAAATATCCTGGTCATTAAATTTAAAAAAAAGTGGAAATATTTTTATGGAACTACCATATTATATATATATATATATATAAGCTAGCAAAAAATCGTTGCAAAAGTTTTGTGTCACATGGATGCGTAAATTTGGTACAGAACCTCAGCTCCGTCATTTAGGTGCAGCAATTTGTCCTAGCGACTAGTAGAGGACAGTTCGGTAAAAAAAAAAAGCAGATACGTAATGTTTCGGGAGCTTCACTCAACAACTATAAGTTGCTATATTAGACCACTCACTTAGATTTCACTAGAAAAACTAGCACGTTTAAACTAAATCATTGCTCGGTAAAATTAAATTGTTTTATAAAAACGTAACCAAACATCAAAAAGTGCCTAAATCTAAAAGAATGTATATAATAATAATAATAATAAATTTGCGAACATAGCACCAAACACTCTCTGTATTGTGAAACCAGCGAAGGTTTTTTGCAATTTTAACTAAAAAATCAAATTTGTATACTTTTCACTCAAGTAAAACGAGTCAATTACGATTACGTTTTGACGCCACTATTTCGTACCTTTGGAAAATGCTTGTATGTGTAAATGGCCTCGCCGTATTCGGTAACCGTACAAAACAACGCTACTAATCCTTTTTCGCAGACGCAAATGTCCGCCAGGAACGTTTTATTGCTGGTGGGCTTCCATAGGACGTTTGTATGAAGCTGAGCGTTATTTTGGTGAGAGCGAAACATCTGAAGCAGACATCCCTGATACTTTAGGAACATCGTGGGGCCACGTCTCTCGACCCCTTCTTTAATTTTAAGTGTTAAATTTTTGTCCGTTTGCATCAGGTTTTGGATATTTTGATTTAAACTGTTTCGTTTGACCCATTCGTACCGAACGCAGTTATCGTGATATACGATCTTGTTATAAGAATTAAGGATAGTCCGCTGTCGATAGAGTGTTTTGAATTCTATTATTTGACTTTTTGCTATTTCGGCAATTCCATTCGTCATAGCGCAGTATAACCTGAAACGCACCTTGGAGTCGTTGTTCATACAAGGAGCGTCTTCATCCACCCGAGTATCTCCAGTATTGGCGGTGCTATTGGCATCTGTAATAACAGATGAGCTTGAAAAATGAGCAGATGTAACGGCGACATTTACATGTGGTCTCTGTTCATCTGAGACTCCTATAAAGTGCACGTGTTGATGTGCCAATAGGCGACGTGTGTGGATCAATGGCTGTTCAATACAGCTATTGGAGCGCCGCTCAGGCAAGTACGAGTTAGCAGACGACAACAGTGGACGCTGGATTAGTTCCGAAAAATCATTGATTGTTAATGGATATCCCAGTCGATTCATCGAAGTCACCCATTGCTTGACTGTGCTGGCGACATCATTCTCCGATGTGACACACAGATCGTCCCGTGCCAGTAGGTCGCGAAGCATACCTTCCGTAAGTAGGTATTGACTTAGTATGTATTTTTTGAAGTCATCTGTGCCGAAGATTGACGCAAGATTCTTTAAAATCTCCTGGCGTAGCGCTCCCACTGGTACCGCGTAATTACAGCGAATCAGCTCCACTTTTTGATAGATGTTAGATTGACTAACTAGCTGACGTGCAACGATTTCTTCCAATACAGTTTGTTGAATGCTTCGTGCCAATTCGTGCAAGTTGAGTAGCTTGCACCACTCATTGGGCAAGGTATCGTAAGTCATGTAGTTCAACAGGTGCGTGACGGTTTCGTTTGAGGCGTCCACGTAAAGATAGCTGCCCTCAATGCTCTTTGCGAAACGCGGCGAAAACGCCGACAAAACTCTTGCGCACGCGCCCCCCACGTATCCCCCATTTCCGTACACATAGATGGGAACGTACAAACCGCTGATAGATTTCCAGGGAAACTTTGCAGAATCATTAGGCCGAATAGACAAATGACCCTGAGAAGGCGAGGACCACCTGACTTGTACCTGAAACAAAACCAAAAAATAAGAACTATTTATATTGGAAACACCATTTCTTGCACATACTTGAGCAGTCTACTATTTGTAGAAGGCGATTTGATAAGGGGTCAGGGTAGCCATGGCTTCCAAAAGCCAAATCACTTATTTCTTTAACAGCTAATGACAAATATCATCGCAGCGTTGGCTGAACTTAAATACTGCCGGCCGACACAAGTCCGCTGATCTAGACTTCTGCCTTCATCAATTAAGTACATGTTATTGAAGTAGTTGAGTTTTGTGATTCCAAAGATGCAAGATCATAAACAAGTAACCCTTGCCTATTTTCTAGGCATATTACTAGTACGAACTTCATATTACTAATAAAGTTTCGAAATTTGTTGAAATTCACACAGAGCTCTAAATTAGAGGGATTACAATATTCAAGCTCAAACTGTTCAAAAATCCTCCCGCAGAAGGTTCAACTTTGATTTAATTTTTGCTTACTCTCAGGCTATTAATAACGTATAACGTATTTTTAGTTATAACTTAAGCAATTTTTCCTCGAACTTACTTATTTGAGTATATAAGTAAACGAAGTGAATTGTTCAATTCTAATCGGGTCGAAAGTCTGAGTTTGTCAGGACATGCGTAGATGGTCATCTTCACAATCAGCGAACGTCCTTTATAGTAACCTCTCAAATATATAGCATAACGTTTCACTTCTATAGTTTTAAGACTTTTTTTTATAAGACTTAGTAGTCTTAATACATATTTGGCTGCATTTCCAATAGTGTATGTAAAGATAGCGATACAATCTTAGAGCATCTCAAGAAATCTGAAATTACTAGCAAGGGCTTCTCAATTCACGATGCCCCATAACACGAGAAGTTACACGATCAATTATATACATCACACAAATATAATTTCTATCTACTCGTTTTCTTTCGAAGAAATTTCTAATAATAAAACTAGTAATGATATACTTTGTTACCTCGCTATCGGTAGCCATTCTTATTCAGTCGAGTTCAGGTGACCTGCGATTGCCACGCTAGTAGAACAATGATCACCACAAATGCGAGGGCATACGCGAACAGACACAAAACAGACGACAATTGTACGTAAACGATCGCAAAAGCAACGCATCGAATAGGTTTGTGCGTGCATAACAGCGGATGAACGTTAAATACAGAATACATCTGTACCTCATTGTACTACGCTTTTCGGTGCTTCCTCCGAAAAACCTTAGTCTTACGGTCGATAGCTACTTGTCGTTGCCGATTCTTCTAGCAACGTTGTCTCTAAATTTAGTGGTGATACCTTTCATTTTTATTATTCAAAAAAAAAAAAAAAAAAAACCAGTTAGAATCTGTGCTATAGTCGAATTGAGATCGAACATCTGTAACTTTGTACTTCGTGTAAAAGCACCCTTGTGGAAAATGACTAATTGAAAGCAATTTGTCAGATCGCGTATTAGAAGTACCCGGTTTGTAGATCGTGATAGATAAGGCTTTTGTATTAAGCCAGTTTTCATCAGTTCATATGAGAGGTCACACTCGAATCTCATGCAGCGTGGGGCTGAACGAGAATAAGGAAATCTATTTAAACAGAACAAACGTCTCTATAAAATAGTAATGTTAAAACGCGAAGAGCTGAAGTTATTACGCTTCATTATAATTAAGTTTACTGTATCATTAATTAAGTTGTAACATTAGTTGTTCTGCGGCGCAAGCTGTAATAGACAGAAGTCGAAACCATCTGAAGTTGCTGAGCAGAATACGTAGCGAAGTTTCGTTTGACTTAAGAACGGCGCTAACGTTTGACTAGAAGGATGCCCTTGTGCTAAAGCAACTTTGCAATATCGAACCTTTCATTAATAATATTGGCCTAGGGCATCGTCGAACAAGATAAATTGGGCATTTCAGCATAGTTCTGGGGCTATCAGCTTTCATCGATGATCATATAAGTACCACAGATTTAAATAGAACCAACTACTAATTGGCTTCTTATAGAGGAGCTCGACACTAGAGGTCTACCATTAAAATCGCATTGAGCAGTCATGTATACGTTGCAATGCAACTCTATTTGAGATTGATAATTTTGTCTTATAAAAACTGTAAGATAGTATTACGACACTACAAAAAGTATTTAGCTAGATCTACATTGAAAATAATGTTACTCTTATGTAAGCGCGGTAATTCAATGGCGTTGGCGTCTCGAGGTCTCGTTTCATAGCAATAACACTTCTATTCTGAACGGCGTGTGGTCTCGTTTCCACGTAAATATAGTTCGAGTGTTAAGGACAAATTTTATCTGGACTTGGTTTCGGCCAACGCAGGTGAGTAGTTAGAGCTTTATTAAATGGTGCGTGCAGGACTAATTACGATTAACAGCGATTGTCGTCGTGAAGAAGGCTCGCTATTAAGTTCATGTCATATTACTGTTAAACAAGAATGACTTTTTTTTGTTGATAATGGTGAATTTTAGTTTAGCCTTATGTTATTTCATCCGTTCTATTAACCCATACAGCTTGTCTCCTACTTACTGCAGTACAAATCCTTAGTAGAAGTCGTTTAGAAGTTATTAGTAGAAGCGGGTACTTTCAAAATCAATAAACTGTTTAGTGAATTGACTAATGTACATTTTTGGCCTATTTAACGTTGCCTCCTTCAGCAATCGATTACACCAATGAATATTTATGCGTTTACGGATTCTATACTATAGATACGTAAAACTTCGCTTTGCTACGTACAGCTACGGGTATAGGCTACCTTGTTCACTCTCAGACCAGAGAGAAAAACAGTTTTATAACAAAAAAACGACTGAGATTAAATCTATGAGAACGAAAGAGCTTATCGCATACTAAGGAGACCCGAATATTATACTAACCACAATTTTAATAGGTTTATAAATTCGCCCATTTCTTTCAAAATAGCAGAGAAGGCCGAGTGGATAAAGTGGCTTGCTTAAATCTAGTGCGATACAAATGTATTATCCGATAAGCAGAAAGATTAACGTAGAGAACTGGGCCGGTAAGGCCCAGCGTAACATAGTTATACTTTATTGATATATATATATATTTTTTTTCATTTCACCATCTTTTTATCTCACCATCATTATCTAATAATAATATATATATATATATATGAATTGAGGACAAGCAATTGGTCGTTCACATGGCTACTTGGAGCTGGCCGTCGAGGGTTTGTCTCATAAAATAGAACTACGTCTCCACATAATAGAGGCTCAAAATGTAGATGCAGATACCTCGTCAAGGCAGATTACGTTCTTAAACCCACCAACGTCACTGCTTTCGTAATCCGATGAATTGCGCTACGTAAGGCCGGACATCATATACAATTTTCCGTAGCTCGATCGGGCTTGGCATCGTTTGAACAACAGTGATCTTTGTCGAATCAGGTGGTGTGAAATAATGAAAAAAAAAACGACCAGAATAGGCAGGCCCGCGATAAGGGTCCACAGGCTGATCATTATATGGAAGCGACATGTTCGCCTATGCGTGTATCAACATGTGTTGATATTAGTTCGATTCCCAGAAAAAGTGTTAAATATCTAATAATAGTAGAGTTGCGCTACACGTATAGCTTCTAGCTTTACATTTCCGAGACGACGCATCCGCTGTCAAACTTTCAAGCAGTATGACGCCACGCGATGGTCCACCCTTATGCCAGAACCATTTCACTGCAGAGGAGCGTATTGTGCATATATGTAACGCAAACAAATAGGCTCTAACTTAAATTTAAGCTATTTTTATCAAAGCTACCTTGAACGCTACTCAGGCACGATAATCGCAAGTGGCTGTTAAAATTCAGAACTTTACTCATGTCCAGTGGTCGATCACCGACGCAATACGATTTTCCGCGTCTACGAGGATATCGTTCCCTTACATCAGATGCTGAACGGCATTTTGTATTGCATAGAGCTTTTAGTTTGGCCATTTTCTGGGCTAGTATACACGCACTTAGCGAATATAAACGACTAGGTCGTTGTTATCGCTGCATATATACATACGTTGAGCCCTACTTATGTTGATTAGCGGTATACTGTGTAATGCAATGACTCCAAGCTTGCATGTATATGCTTACCCCCCGGCCCCCTAACGACAGGCGTTTCATGTAAACGGGTACATTCTTCTGACGTACAAACTAGCGAACACAATGTCGTGGGGTGTACGCTTAACGAAAAGGGCCAACGCGTAAATATCGACGTATAGTGACGTTATAAGCAATACATTTCTTAAAAAATCAGAGACGTTTGTTTGTTTTATTAGGATTTTGCCGTGTGCCGTTATTACGCGCATTCCTTTAAAATCGCCATACTAGCCTGCTTCTTTAATCATATGTAATAATAATATATAATAACGGTACAGTAATAAGACTGAGCTTCTTTTCGGAAGTCGACTGAAGCATCGAGTGCATGTTCGTTCGAAAGTAGACGCGCTTATTCAGCCATGGTTACATGAATTATCTAATTATCCTCATGTCTTGTATATTCGTGCGCTATGACATTTTGACGATTGGTTGAATCTCATCGGATAGATTCAGACAGTGGCAAATGTACTACGGCCCTATTGAGTTGTGACAGATCCTAAAAATTTGCTGTTTGAAGTAATATTCGCTCAAATATAACGTTAGTGCCCTAGACGATAGATGAAATCGAATATAAAGAATAAAGCGGAACAGAGGGCGGTGGTGCAATTCGTTCGTATTGTACACTTGTCCTGGAGCTGGCATCCAGGCGGAGCCTCGAAATAAGCAGAAGGTCACAATTATATATTGCATAGGTCTTTAGTAAACGCTCTATCAAAAATGTCACTAAGTAACCGCTTCGTTGTTTACGGTGGCAATGAGAATGCTAACGCGACCGGTAGGAACGTACGAAGCATCGATCACTGTATACTAATGTGCTCTATTGACATGTTTCCTTTGCTTTTGACTAACCTCGAATTTCGGGTGCCCCCACACTACAAGAGGAGGCGTGGGCTGAGCCAACTCGGCCTCGTACCCGCGCCGCTCGGTCTGCATTAATTTCGAAATTTGCACATAGTACGCCGTCCGTTAAGTTTATTCTCAACTTAGCCCAGGAAAGTGACAAGCTATGCCAATCAGCCTCAATGGGCACCTTTAATTATTACTCGGCTGTTACTCACGTAATTCCCCGGACCAATTTATTTTCTCTAAAGTCATTTAAGGAACTGCGTTTCTGCTCTAGTTACTGGCAGTGTGCTATTTAGATGAATATGTATTTCTTATATTCGTTATATGTCTAACATACTCCATTGATAAGTACACAGTAATCGAAAGATGTCAGTGAATGGTTCGGTTGATTGACTCAAATCTTTCCGC
Source organism: Varroa jacobsoni (assembly GCF_002532875.2). NCBI lineage: Eukaryota > Metazoa > Arthropoda > Arachnida > Mesostigmata > Varroidae > Varroa > Varroa jacobsoni. The sequence goes on along the minus strand of NW_019212944.1, from coordinate 198,405 downwards.
CCGAAGCCGTCAGCTATCGAAGGCGCAATTTTCGAATCGACTGCTAAATACGGTCTCTTGTTGTTGCAAGCGTGCATGGGAAGACCCATGCGATCCCACGATCACATGAGCCTGCGTTTCGAGATGGCATTATTTTGTTACGTACCTAATACGTCATGAAATTCTACTTTCAAACAATGCTGCCTGTCGTTTGATGCGCATCCAGGATCTGTACGTACTGCATCCGACCGAGTCGCCCGCCAGCAGTGGCTCACTTTAACAAAGAAGACTGCTAGTTATTGTTCATTTTATTTATTATTATTTTAATAGTTTGCTTGTATAGACGAACACCTATTCCTTACCTATTCATCGTAGAAGCTCAATCCAGCATACACAAATAGTACCTATCTGTAACAGTGTGAAATGGAATACGTTTCGATGTCACATGTCTATTGATCCCGATAGTCATAGCACACTTCAGTACTCTGTACGTGTCAGTAAGGTAACGTCAAAACTGGGCGCCTATTTCTATTGATCGACCGCTCCCGCTACCTTAAACATGAAGACAAGTAAGCGGTTTACATTTGCTCAGACCTGGTGTAGTCGTACGACTTAGGGGTCCAAATGTGTAAGCATCGTGACCACTGAACTGCCCCGTATCCTTCAATATAGTAGTCCATTCTCCAACGCCTCGCTTCTGTAGATTAGCGGAAGTGGGCTTCGTGGGCGTAATCCAGTCGGAGAAAATGTGAACTCTCAGAAATGTATGCTTTATGCTGGTTTGATTATTGCTTTAATTTAATTACATTTATTTATTTCAGATGACCCCAGTCAGAGTTGCCAACCTTATATTGGCGAACGCAGGCGCATCTCGAAATGCTTGGGTGTCGTTAGTATAGTAGGCCTTCGTTTAGAAGCGACGTAAAAACAGGAACGAGAACCACTATAATAGGTTGATCATTTGCGCTAAAACTCCACAGGGTAGCCGCAAAAATAACGCTTAAAACTCCATCTTGTAGAATATGTTTGTCGTTTCAAAAGAACACCGTCGTCAAATGCAAATGGGCATTTTTTGTGCTGTGAGATATTGCGAACTAAATGTTTCCAACAGTGGCTAAAGTACGCGGTAGTATACTAGTTAAGCCGCGAAGCTGCCTTATTCCAGGCTTTAAAAGCAGGCATGTTTTTTATAGGAAGGAAAATCGCTAATGAATCGAGGCCTTAGCCTATTTTATCACAAGGCCTGTTTCCTGTGGAGCTCTAAAATTTACGAGATATCCTGCGTATCCTTTTACTCGTATAAGAACACACACTCACACACACACACACACACACACACACACACCGTTCTAGGTACCCGGAGGCCTGTGCTTAGCTAAGAATAGCAGCAACCAAAAAGAAAGGGCACGATTGCCTGTGTAAGTGACCGCTGAATGCATGAATCGAGAGATTCTGTGCGAGCAGCCCGCTGGCGGTACGTATGAGTGCTTTCGCATTATTGTCAGTTGGAACGTCGATGTCCTTTGAACAGGGACAGATAAAACCTACTAGATGAGATAAGCTGTGTTAAGCGTAGACGACAAATTATAAAAGACTGAGAAGTTAAATATTTCACTAGGAGCCTATTCGAATAAACAATTTAAGGTTGGACATTCCTAAGCTTACATTGCTGCCTCTTTTAACTATTCGGCATTTCGTTTACGCACAAAATGATTCCCCTCAGTATCGCTGAGAAACTAACTATTTCATCGTTACTTTAGTGTCTGGCGAACGCAATGACCAGCTTAGTCCCCGAGGCCCTTATATAAAACGTACGATTTTTACAAGACCCTCCGTCGAACCGCAGTTCAATAAATGGCATCCTCTGTTTTCCATGCAAAAACTGCTATCAAGAGGTTTTCCAAGAAGGATTCACTTCCAGACGACTCGACTCGATCTGAAACAATGGGTAACAGCTGACGACACTAACGACTGAACACCCAGAAAGTAGACGATATGAAGACACTATGAACGACCTACGCTCCAGCCACCAATATTTTTGAGCTTGTTCACAGCGCCGTTTGCGGCTGTAAAGGATATCGAGGGTAAAAGGACATTTTGGAAGAAGGAGTCGCAGGAAAACAACGAGGGCCATGACAGCGAGAAGGCAGCAGAAATCAATTCGGTAAGGTCGTTCAGTGAGTAGGTAAGTATCGGAGAGACTGACTGACTGACTGACTTTGTTTTAATATACGGCAACACGAGATTTGATATCAGTTCGGCTTTTGGAACGTATGAAATGTTTGTTACTAGCAATTTAAAAAGTCTGAGCTGTTGGGGAGGGCCCAGAATGCTCGATAAACCGAATGAAATACAAACTGCTAGGCGAGGCAATTTTACGAATAAGTTAATCGAAATGTCTATATATATATATCTTTTTCTCAGAATCTACTCTCGTTAACAGCAAATATACATTGAGGCTATAGGCATACACGGACACCTTTCACGTTTTCATGTAAGGCATACGGAAGAAGATAATCTCGTTCCCCTATTGGAGTTTGTCCGCTCGCTCTAGGCAACAAGTGAATATCACAATCATTTCCTGGATAAGATTCGAATAGATCTTAGTCTGTTTCTTACCCGGTGGCCTCTGCAACAACTGCTCAATCAAATATCAATCTAGTTTCGAAGAAAGATTCATTGAATTTGAAATTAACCTAATCTACAGGCATCGGCGGAAAATTTCCTGACTCTTTTGCAAATGCTGTAGCACATCGTTCGATCTACTTATCATTTGTCTTATGTACAGTTTTAGATAAGGCCTATTTCCTATATATAAAACGTACCATAGTTGTTTCTGGATAAATCGGCCATGAAATTGTGTAGATAGCCAGCATCTACTGCTGTTACTCCTGTTTACGCGATGCTCCTTTAGGAAATTTTATTGTATATCTATATATATCTTTTTATTATATTATTGTATATATAGAAGTAGGATTGAGATAAAAGGAGACGAGAGTGTGCGTCTAGTAAAATGCTTAACTTGCGCTCGAAGCAGTATCCGTATCATTGAGAAACATGTTTCGTTCCCAATAGAAAGCTTAGCTTTGGCCCACTCTGCAAAGATATTATTACGGTACGACTAATTCTGCGGAAGTGACCGAGACACAAGATCTCTAGGCCAGCCAGCTGTCAGATCATCATAAGAGGCAGCTGGTTCAACGCTACGTCGCCGCTGGCGCTGAAGGACAAGGCAGAAGGTAGAGCTCGGTCGCGAAGTGCTGGTGTCGATGGAAAAAGGATTAGGACGATTAACGGTATGCTGTACAGGAAGCATGTGGTCAAATACCGTACGAAGTCGTCAGGTCCAAGCCGTAAAAATTCCACAAAGGAAAAATGCCAAATACATACTACGACGGTAAATGGAACCTTAACGGTGCCAGGACCGTGGGGGGCCTGTGGCGAAGGCGTTTAGCCGTTGAGAAATAGGCAGCCGGGAGGCGTCGCGTTAAGCACACAAGACCATTCAAGAAGCAAATCTCAAAGAACGCAGCCGCACGAGGGACAAATGAATACTGTGTGGACAACATGGCTAGTAAAGATGGCCGAATATCACGGTTAGCTAGACGTGGTTTAGATACAGAAGCCCTAGCCACTATATATTGTGAATCTTCGACTAACGGGCTAATCCTCCGCAGCTTCTTATCTAAAGTCACTCGAATTCAAACTGGGTGTCATACCTTCAGCCGGATGGCAGGCAAATGCGTTCCTGCTACGCGGTCATATAGGCTAAATATTAACAACAATTGTTTGATTTAACGGTAAAGAAGAAGGTATAGATTTTTTTGTGTGTAAAAATTGTGTAGAACGCTAAACGAACAGATAAAATGACAATAACAAAGCTTACATCAACATTAATGACGACATGTGTAGAATAACTGAGTTTTTATAACTTTATTTTTTAAAGGGTAAGTCAACCTGATGATTAAATTAAATACTCATGGAGAAGCATAGCGTAACGCTCGATATATAAACATTATAAATGGCCAAAATTTAACGAACCATTTTACAAATGCCAAGAGTACTTTTGGGCTCCGCAAGAGCATGAAGACGTAAATAGCAATAAATTCAAACGAAGACAACGACTTCAATAGTTGTGCTGTATATAGTGAACAGCCATTGGAGAATCGAGAAGCCTTATTAGATCGATTAGAGCACTGCACAATATTTGTATTCGACAAGTTCGCCTGTATTTATTAAGTAGGACTTGCGTGCAAGGTATCGGCGTATAGATCGACAGTCCAACTCCCATAATTTCCCTACTGTGACCGCTTTAATCGTCGCTACCCGTTCGGTTCGACGGTACAGTGACCTTGAGCCGAAAGTTCCTTTGTTATGATAGCGGTAAATTGCTACACCGTCTTTGATCACATCGAAATCGCCCGAATCAATAATATAAAAGTGGTACCCGGGATTACCCTGCTCGAATACTAGATCACCAGCACGATAACGTCGTTCGAATAGAAAGTCTTTTACATCTTCATACACCTTGTCATTTCTAAAGAAAGGCTCAGGATGAAGCTTCATAGTCCTCAGTAACATTCGACGCTCGTAGAAAGTTTTTCGAGGCGCCTTTTTAAGCTTGTCGGCGTCAGTGTCCGTCTCCGGATTAAGTGCGTCTTCGAACAGGGCGCTCCTGTCATAGTGAAGATCAGGAATATCGTCCATTCCCAGCGAGCGCTCCACACGTTGCCAGCTGGAATCATAGTGTAACGGAACAAGTCGGTTGCATTCAAAGCGCATTAAGCCTATCAGCCTCTAACTAAACAAACGCCTCTCATTTAGACACGGGTCATCTTCGTCTATGCACAAATGAACTCCTGCAACATTAGAATTCCTTTATGTCACCAGATTGTTCAGAACTGATTAGTTTCATGTAGTGTACATAGACGTAACCGTACTTGGCGTGCCAACACGTGACGTTTCGGTTTAGTCGGTTTTTGTATTTGTGGTTTACCAGCTGAACGTAGAGGTAGACACATAACACGATGTTTGCTGGCGTCAAGAAGCAGACATTCATGTTATGCAAGATTGGTTTGCAAAAAAAAGCACAAGCCATGAGGATGGACGTGAATTTAGCGCGAACTTCATAGATAATTAACGTTAGATTACTTAAACATGACAACACTGATGACAAATTACAAATCATCTTAAGGGAAGCTGGTTTCATAGGACCCGACCTAGGACAACAAAAATTGTCCTCCACAAAACGGGCCTTCTTTAGCACTGCGGTACATCTGTACTTGTTCATATTCAAAACGATTCAGTGTTTTTATCTGCGTATCGTTTAGGTTGATTCACATTCTAAAATGATGCAAAATTTTCGCATACGCTTTTCCTAGAACAGGAACGAAATAGGTTTCTGTGTCATTCACCGCCCTGTGTGGGTACAGTCTTCAAAATTACCTTTTCATATTGCTTCAAACACCGTCGAAAGGAGATTATTTAGGGTTATAAACAGACCTACTTGGTAACGGGATAATCATACAGCTTCTGTAGAAATCCGCTCGTTCATGTAGCCACAGGGCCAAACACTTTCTTTTTTCAACTTATGTCTATAAGCTACCTCTGTTCGGACCTATTCATCGTTCTAACTGTTTTGCTGCACATCTCGACCAATGCTGTACTCTATCAATTTTATTTTGACGACCCTGTCGCTTCGAAAGCATCGCCTGATCAACTAATAGCGTCTGTAAATCGAATGTTGACAGTTATTCTTTGAAACTGAGTGGCCGATGAGTGAGAAGGACGACTTGGCTACCTCTCATCTGTTTTTATATGTATGTGTATACCTTTACAAACCGTGGACTTGGAGTGCCTATCGCGAAGTCATCTAAGGTACGACTCAATAAAATAACGCTGCATTTAGCTAGAACAGATTTAGCTTATTGATATTCATTTTTTTTACACAAAATAACAATTGTTTAGTCTGCCGCTGAGCAGAACTACTTTCATTCGATATTCGACTGTCGTTTTTTGTTGTTGTGATTTTTTTATTTACGTACGCTTTACGTTGAAGGATAAACGGCGAATAAAATGAGCAGCGTTTCTATCAGCGTGGCTGATTTTATGCTCAATATCAGTATTCAAACTGGCGAAATCGTATGTAAGCACCACTTCGTGTATTTTGCTTTATTGATGATTACGAGCATCGAACTATGGACAACGTTACGAGCATAAATGATAGTTTGTTTAAAATTTTTTTAAGTTCTGTAAGGAGATCAGTACAGACGATAGAAATTTGCCAGTTCAAAATCTACTCTTGTCAATCGAGCTCGAACTATTAGATTCTGTGGGGTTTCGACAGTGTATAATGTGTCGCTGTAGAATCTTCATATTGATCTCTCTCTGAAAACTATATCTCTTATTTAGCTATTTTCAATAAGTCTAAATGAATATGGCAAATAATAGATAGGCCGCAGGACTTCTCTAGTAACTAGCTGATAAAAAGGTAACTAGCGTTGCGTAGTAGTGAAGAGAACCTACGTATAATTGCATCAGTTAGCCCAGAACATGACTGAGCCCAGAAGCTATGGCACATTACTTTTTTGTGGTCCGAAGCGAAAGCTCGTCCTGACTAAGTGGTTTAGATCGTGCTCGCAAGCTATTATTATGGAAGTTTCAACTTGCTGACACCGCTGTGACGTGCATCATCGTGGTCGAACGAGGTTCACTGAAATTTAATTGGGTAGCGGTAGTTGCTGAACTCTTGTGCTACTGCAATACTGGATTTCTGTGGGATCTGATTCTATTCGAATCTGAACGGCGATGCCGGACCGAAAATGCGAAACACAGTGGAGCCTCTTAGATTCATTAAACCTCAACATAAACCTTTATTTCTCGTATCACAGATAGCATGGTCACCTATTGGTACATTATTTTCGAAGGAAATCACAGATCGATTACCCAAGTACAAAAGAAGTTGTGACCACAATTGCCACGCAATGGACATTGATCGACAGCCGGCTCCGATCATGAAAAAAAAAGTGTGTTTATACACGGATTTGTTCCCAAAACACGACATGTCCATAAGATCAGCGGACAAATACCTCATCACACTAAACTGTTTACGTTCGAAACTCACGTTCGGGCCATGGTATCACACGGATCCGGCAATTTTTTGCGGCTCCTTTTCCAACCTGCTGTCACAGACGATTATGTCGTTCTAAGTGCGCGTTATATCTATTAGATGTGTTTACTACTTATCTTTAATCCTTGTTTCAAACAATACCGAAATCGTTTCAATCCGATAGTTCTAACAAGTACTTGTGGCTCATGCATAACTGGTGGTAATTATTAGTTGTTAGTGGAAGTTGATAAATTTTCTACATGATTCCTTTCAGCTAATCATGATAAACGAAATCGGGTTTTTCGTGTGCCGTTCGTACGAAAAAAAACCACCATTATCTAGGCGTAAACCCGACTAACGACCCGCTTAATCATTGTATTGCTGATAGCCAGGACAAATAAACTGGTTGCTAACTGTACTCGTAGCGTCTGCCGCCATTTTACTTTTATCTAATAAAAACAATGTTAAACGATGAACTTGAAAAGACCTAGCGACGCTATTGAAGCAGATCCGATTAATATCGTCGCTCAGAGATAGAAATCTCCTTTTTCTTGTTACTCGCTTTGGGGGATAGAACGAAAAATCTGCTCGTTTTAGTGCAGCAGATTTGGGCTATACGTTATAAATGATCGAATTTGGCTTTCATGCAAAATCTGAGATAAATCGAGTTAAATGAGAGAAAAAAAATCGTTGCATTATGCTTGTGAGGCTCGAAGTGCCTCATGAGGTGTCGACAAATAATATAATATCTATATGAAAAGGTATATAAATAAAGCAGCGATCATGACTCTGTATCGTGGATCATGGATGCGCCGTGAGCAACATATACGTTTGTGTTATGAGCAGAATCGCCTGCTCCATTGTAATTTTCGATCAAACCCACAAGCGGCATTTCCAGCGGCCGTGTATCTAAGCCAGCGGAGTCTCAGACGTTTTCAATCTGAAAATGACTAGGTAGGTGTCTTGTCTTTTAAGTGTATGATAAGTCGTTATCAGTATTTTCAGAACAGAATCATCTTGTTGCATTGAGGTCAATTAAAGATCTGCTCTTCCAACATTATGTGAGTGTACATGTATAGACGTGGATCTGAATCATCCAACTATCTGTAGCTGCGCTATTCGATCCGAATCTGAAACATATTTCACTCCATATGTCATTTTCGTAGCGTTGGGTTTTGTCCAGCCAATGATTCTCGTTCTACTTTTTGATGCAATATCTATGAACTGAGTCACTCCACAGAACCCACATCCTTCCGGCCGATGTTGCGCTAAGAATACAGACAGGGTTGACAACACCTCTAGCTAATTGCCGATGAGCCGAAACGGGTCTTACCACGATAATGGCTTAAAACCTTACTATTTCGACGCGCTTCAGAATTGTCGCTCTCTTCAATGTAAACACCATTTACGGGTGCGTGTGATAGGACCTGTCTGAACAGGGCGTTGCGGTTCTGGGTAGACTTTCTATTGAAAAAAGAGGTCAGTGTCATTATTGGTTGGATCTCCACATCTGTCACAAAGCACAGACGAATGGTCCTCAACATGTTCCTTATTTGACCGAGCTCGCTTCCTTATTTGGCGCGCTCTCGGAGGCAAATCGACATATAGATCGGTCGCGGAACTAAGTTAAATTCCGGCCTTAGCGTAATTGTAACACCTTATTAAAGAATTTTCATGATTGCTTCTCTAATGTTTGCCATTGATTTTGTCAAAGAACAGTTGCTGGGAATTAGTTAGACACGAAAACAATAAGAACTATGCAACGTGTTTTTATCAAAGTGTTCTCAAACACAGTAGTTATTATCCTATTAATAACTAGCTGAGTAAACGCATCAACTTGAATTGGGTCGTCTTAGTAAATGTGTCATGGTTTTTGAGAACTGTTGTAGCTAGCTAGGCTCGGGCACTCGAATCAAAACATAGCTTTTACAGACCTATGTTTACCCAGTTACCACGTAAACTGCTAAATGCACGAGTCTATTCGGGGTCATATTAGGATTTAATATCACTTACCATTTCAATGGGGGTTGCCATTAATCAACGATTAACAGTTTCGGCAGATGGTAATATACTAACATCCACACATCTTACCTTCGGACTCGATTTCGATGCACCGACAGAGTCACCTAAAGCTTGAAAGTGGCATTAAAATCAGAGGCGATCTGAGAACGGCTCATTAAAGAAATGGCCAACAGAAAGCTTCATTGAAAATGTTCATTAATTACGGCTCATTATATTGTTACTTTTAGTCACATTTAGCACAGATGTGATGAAGTCGAAACTTTGCTCAAAGTTACACCTGTTGAAGGGGGAAAAGTAGCCCGGACAATTGGCGAATACCGTTTACGTAAAAAAAAAAAGAGAAAAGATCGATCTTAGTATACTGATTGTTATAGTACACTGAAGTTTGTTGTGAAGAGTTTTCTGACTAAATAGCAGAAGCTAAAACCAATGCGCGCCACAGACCAATGGCAATTAAGTTACGTTTAAGATTAATTCAATGCTTACGCAGCTATGGCTGTTAGTTAGTCAAATAGACAGAAGATCGAACCGGGGCGATCGCAATGTACCATCGCTGAAAATACGCTACGGTACGTGACAAAGGTTATTGTTTAATATCGCTTTCTTTGCCTAAGCGGCTTCGACCAAAAGTTTGGGAACTAGGAACGTTGCGACGCGGCTTAATATTATACTTTCCGTCAATAGAAAACAAGGCGAAGAAGCACAGGGTGTCATTTTCTCATTATAGTTCTTCAAAATGACGTAGACTACGCTTTACACGCAGAGACGAACCTTTTGCAGACGCTTTATGTCCCGTCCCGTCGGCTAACTTGCTAAATCTTCCGACAAGCCTGAACGCGCCGCTGGGGGTAGTAAAGAAATCCATCGCAGCGATATTGTAAGCCGTATGTCAAAGCTCTTTCCGATTGCCGGACTGATCCATCGCGCCAACGCTTGCCAGCGGTGACCCTTCTATATGCAAAAGAATGCTATCGGATATAACGATATGCCTTTCTGTAGCCCTCTGCAATATCTAGGAGAAGCTTAGAAATGTCTCAGTTAATCTGCTGTGATGTTTTATGTAATAGTTTTATAAAACGTTCGGTTCCACTATGGACCAATTGTCGATATTCGAGTGAACTAATATCTGCGTTAATAAAAATATGCTTTCCACAAGGTAAGACGCATATAAGTATAAATAATAAGTAACTCTTAAAAACTCGCTCATAGAGAAAGATTTTAACTTTCTGTACATACTGCGGAAGTTCGACAAAAACAATTCCTAGAATCTTAGGAAATTGACGACTTTATTGTTACTAAAAATGGTCGAATGGTCATCTACATCACGGTGCCAATGGTGAAAGTAGGATAATACGTCAGCCTAATGAATAAGCTATACGTACCTTATTTTACATGGGTCTTTCCAATTAGGTATCTAGTCTAAACGGTAATAGTTTTTCATGAGTAAAGTTACGATGAAGTTCAGGACATTTTCTAAACCCTAGCACCCAACTGATCATCATATTACTTCTAAAAATTACTGTTTCAGGATAAAATATGGATAGTTGTGATAACGGCCGTGGTAATGGTAATTTTCATTACTCTATGCCAGATCTGTTAGCAAAGGAATTCATCTACGAAATAGCGGACTTGTCCACATATGCATGACATTCACGTATGAACTCCAACACAATTACTGGTACATAGATGGGTGGGAAGTTAGTAATACGCAGGCGGAATCCTGGGTTGGCCTGAATGTTAATGATCTGCCGATACAAGTTCCTAAACCTCCTAGTGACAAATAAGCCTGTGCTAAGATGAAAAAATTGATTTAGAGTAGGTGTATTTTTAAAAGAAAGTGCCTAAGTGACGAACGTATACATATTGAATTTATTTTGATGCCCACTATAGTTGTTGGCATTAGGTGGGATGAATCGGTAATATTTTACTTAATAAGTTATCTATATATACACATATATATATATATACATTCAAACGACGTTTTTGAGTGTCGCTTGTGTATATAACGGCGTTACACGCATGCCCCGTTGCCGGTATCTTGTCTGAAACAATCCTGCTATATGATTCCACCCAAAAACTTTCATGATGAATTTTTATTATAAGCTCTGGGTGTTTAATCTACTTTGAATGTTCCTGTGGTAACACAGTGTATAATGTGTTAGCATGCTAAGCTTAGGTTCTAATACGAACGTCTGGAGCCAGCCAGGAGGCTGGCTCCAAACATTCGGATTAGATGCCTAGTGGCGTAAGTACCGGGCGTAAAACACGAAAATTTTAGTAAGTTACATATATATTATGCAATCGACCTTGAGTAGATGCTGAAGTCTAGTATTCATAATAACAGAGGAGAAACAAAATGTCCCGATAAAATCCAACCCTTTATTACTACGTACTAGTGTTAGTAGGCTTTATGCACAAGGTACATTTAAATTCTCCTAGTTCTTAGCAACTTTGTTATATATGTTTAAACAACAGATAACGGTGGGCGGGAGAATACATAGCCTCCTTTTGATATTGACGATAATAATGTAGCTTGTTTCTATAGAACTCTTGATGTAAAGTCGAAGTGGTAGTTCACCTAGATGAAATATCTGGAAAGCTGCCTGGTGTCCTCTGCCCTTCTAATAAGTAAGCCATTTAAATAGCGAGCCTGCAGATCAAATGGCGCTAAATTGTAGCCTGGTAGGGTAATATGGAAAATGCTTTCTCATTAATCGAAGGACTTGTGAGATCATTCACAAAAGACTACCTGTCGTGGCCTTAATTTTAATCTGCATAGTCTAAATGGAGATATGGTTAGCCAGTTGTATTATCCTCTCACTAACACGCCCTGCCTTTAGAACCTTTCCTCATCGCATTTGGATGCGATTCTCTTGTTAAAACCACCCTTCGAGCGTACCTGAACTACCTACTCAATATACACAGTCGTTAGTGTGGAACCTAAAATACCAGTTTTGTCTAATGCAAACTCGGTTTCCAGATAATTTCAATTAGTTAGTTGAACCACAATCAGTTTCATCATTCTTTGATGGAAGAATTCTAGACAGGTTGTTTTTGCAAGTCAAACAAGCCAGAACAAGCAGTCTACACGCTTTTCTCTACACTTAGGAACCGTTTCGTTTCGTCTTCTTCGATTCTTCCTAGAAGTCTTTCAGGACTTCTAGTAGACTCCTGACTTTAAGCACCGTCGTAGAAAGCCGAAACAACTGATAGCACTCATTGTGAGGCCAATACTGTTCTCAATAAGGATTAATATTATAAACGCTTAGCGGCTACTATCGCGCAATCAATTAAGTTTGAAGCTGCTGGTAGATCCTTTGTTATCATCTGGTTTCCTGTTTTTTTTTGAAGATAGAAATCATTAATGTTTCTTCGATAACATTTCGAGGTGCCGTACCAGAGGTTCTGCCGCTACTACCACCAAATTAAAGCTATACTTAATGATTCCCTCCATCAGATTACAAGATTCGAAGCTGCGCTCCTTCTTCACCCTTTGTTTTTCTAGTGCTAGCGCCGCTTAATTAGTAGTAGATTATAAGAGCTTTGCTCGATCTATTTTATGTGAGGTAATTCAACATAGCATTTATTGTATAGTCTACAGTTTTCTTTCTAATGCTTGTAGCCGCCCTCGCCCCCATTTTAACATGTTGGGAATGTCTATTCCGTTAGTGCCGCTTAAATACCATAAGAAAACAGCAGAAATGAGACATACTACTGCTAAGCTATGATAAACAGTTACGCTATTGCTCAAAAAGTAAATAATTTTCCTCTGATATCAATAGTCGAAGTCTACAGATAATTTTGATTATACCCGGATATCCCAAAAATAGTAGCAATGCTATTTAAATTTTGGTCTCTACAAACTTTGGAATGAACTTACAGCCTTCCGATGAAACGTAAATGTTGTCTTATTGCGCTCCGGGCAAACAAAATAGGCCACCCATTTTATACATTCTATATAAATATGTTTAAATCTCTAAAAACAATCGATAAGTAGGTTAAGTATGTTAAAAAAAAAAACTCTTGATAGGTACCTCTTACCTTCTGGCTGACGCCGTTTTCGTTTCTCATTTACTTGCATGGTCCTCGTGTTATTATATAATTCGTGTTAATATATTATTTTACATCAAGCCATGTCACCATAAAAACCTTATTGCGTTGCAGGTTGTTGATACGCGGTAATTGAGACTTATTGCATCACCCATATGTCATGATACGTATATACGTTAACACATAAATATGCCTTAATTAGGAGTAATATTGAGTAAAATACGTTATATGAGCCTGGGCGGCCATAGACCACAATCGTGGAATTAGACCGTAGTGCCTTAAATGTTTTTCGATCGAACCTGAATTAAAAATGTTTGGATGCTTTCATCGAACACAGTTTTAATATGCGCATACAACAGCTAGAGTCATCAGTCATTAAATAAAGTTCATGCATATGCCAATATACGCGAAATTTATGTCGTATAATTAAATGCGAGAAACAGATATTCAGACATAAGGAAGCCAATTACCTGATCATGCGAATAGGCACCGCAAAGGCTATTGCAATAGCTATATTTGTTTACACACATTGTATAGTAAATGTATAAATTCACAGTGTCTAAAATGGGGATATTTGTTTCTGGGACCGTACCTAAAAAAAACAAATATTTTAATGAACTGTTTTCGTGATGTGTCAGAAATATCATTCGTAACGGCCATACCTATTCTCTAATGACAATTATTCACTGCGATTACAGCTTTAAACAGGTTCTACACCACTCAAGGCTCGTCTCAAGTGTCCCCTTCGCAATTCTGTTAATGGGTTCCTGATAGGGCCAGTGACCGAGTCGGCGTTACTACGTCGATACCTGTTAGACTCTTGGTCAATAACACTTCATGTGTTCATAACAATTCAACGGGTTCAACTCTGGAAGCGGTTCTTCCTGCGCTTTATCTTTGCATCGAAGACGGAAAATTTCTTGTCAAACGAACCTGTGGCTTCCATTTTTCCCTCAGATTCTTCCAAAGCCTTCTCTAAAAGTATGTGCAGCAAATACCCCGCCCCCGCCATTCAAACATCTTGATTTTACTGTTTTCATAGAGCATCTAATTAATTTTTTATCATTAATGACGTACATGTGAAATCTTCGTAAAAATCCGTGATATTCACTCAGATTCTATTTTTTTACTAACGCCCTGAAGGACGAAAGAGAAGGATCATACTACTAATTTTGGAGTCCGCGCCCTTCTTTTTTGTAGAAGTTTTCCGGTTGTCTTGCTCTGGAACCTGTTTTTGCGACCACATATTCATTTGCTACAGAGTATACTGTCGATTTGGGGTATAATCTCGCTGGGAGCTCGTCTAGCACAAGCGGATTGGGTAGTGGATGATCTTCATTCAGCTCAAATTCCGAAAACGAGACTCTGTTGTTTGCCACGACGAATTCGTTGTTTTGTCATAAAATAAGCTGGCTTTCGTCTGGCACTGGACGTACGGACACTGCAAAAAGAAATGTTATTTATGCTTGAATTTATGATACCGATTGATTTAAATTTTAGGCCCCCTTTAAATAGAAAAAGACAATCCACTCCTGGATTTGCTTTATGTACTTAATGTTTATGTTTTAAAATGCCGTCGTTAGCCATTGAGCTGATTGCAGATAATAATACTACTATAATTATTGCTGAATTTACATACATTCTCAATAGATTTCGAAATCTTTGAAGATATAACGCATTCATCGAATATTTTCTTTCAAAATTTGAAAAAATATCCCAAATGTGCAATATTTTTTACCAATGTAGGCTGCCCAAAAGACTGCTTCGAGTCAATTTTGAAAATTCTGGGCCTTTTGAATTATATTTTCATTATATGGACTTTCTTTCATATTTTGTTCGATACAACCCTGGTGTCACTTAGTTTTTTTTATTGACTAGAAACATTAATAACCACTGAAGCTGCCTGATTTTTTTAATTTGAGTGCCCCAGTCCTTTACTGCGACTCCTTACTATACCAGCTAACAATCGATAGGTCTTGCTTATGATATGAGTTAACGACAGCGAATGTCGGGCCCGAATCATAGAGGAGGCACATTTATTTTGTGCCCAATGTCACCCATCCTATGCAGTGCTAACACAGTCCATAATGTAACTCCAACATTTACATCGCTGGCTCCTCATATCACTCGTCTCTGAACTATTTTGTTTTTGGCTTTTGTCGAAACCTTGCACGTAGTCGTACTATTCATAATCCTTAGTGGCTTTTCACCCTATAAATTCGTCAGTTTACTTTGCCTCAAATTCATTTTGGATTTTATATTTTTTCACAACTGCTATTATTCTACGTATGGTTCACGTACTCCTCGGGCCCAAAAATCATTTTCCACATACGACAGAGACATTTCTCCCATGACGTCAAAACTGGCATAACTGAACAATGTAAGCAGGAAAAAAAAAACTCGAACCTGAAAAAACACAATGCTTTTTGGTCCTCAATGCTATCGTTTGATACCACTTAGATAAGTAAAATACAAAACGATTATATTTTTCCTATTCGTGTTTTTGAGAAAGTTTCTACATTTTTATTTTACTTTTATTAATATCCAACATACGTGTTGGTTATCTATTTATGTGATCTATTTAAAATATGGAGTGTATATGAATGGTTGTACACACATCTATCACTTCGTAATAACATAATAGGAATGGCGGCTCAGTTGTAAATCGACATTTTTTTACATGAAAATTATTTGGATAAAACTCTTCGGTGTACCCTTTTCAAACTATGTCTTATAAAGCATATCATTTGAAGCAATCATTTAAAACATATTTGTAGACCTAATAAAATTAAACAATTTTTTTCCTTTAAGATAGTAAGCATAGAAGGCCATCAGATAAACTTCTGTTTCCTGTTGTCGGAAAACATCAAAGGCCTTACACTCTTATTGTTCAATAAGTGCCAGGTATTTTGATGTATTACCTGAATATAGGCCGAGTCGTCAATGTGCTCATCTTTCTACACTTGGAACGAACACTTTTCCAACAAAGAAGAAGAAGAAACCTAGGGCGTTCAGAAGTTGTGGGGTTTTTTCTTCATACCTACGGAGCGCATGCGGGCAACAACTAATTCCTTTTTCTTGGATGTAAACGACGCTGAGCACTTGTACAATTTCACAAAACATGATTTATTAAAGTATACAATAATATCAAACGACTGCACTTATGAAAAATGTATATGAAGGTAATTTTCATCTAATTAGAATCGTTAAAAGGTTTTTTTTTTTGCATATTTGAGAATAATATACATTTAACAAATTTCTATCCAAGGCATGCCATTTCAAAAACTTTTTTATTTCGAATTATATTTTTCATATCTTAGCGCAAGCGGATAGACCAATGCAAGTACAATCAATGATTTACATCAAACAAGAAATGGAATTCAGTAGACAGGTTTCAACGATTTTTTTTTATATATTGCGAATAGCTTTTATTATTTTTTAAAGGACTTTTTAATGATAATAACGATCTAGAAAATTTTTATTAGGGTAAGTATCCGGATTCGGCCCCTTTGAAATGGCATTTAAAAGGGAATACGTACAATAAACGATCGTGCCGCATTCCTGATTTCATGATACACTAGCAACACCATGAATGTCCAATAAAGATTGTTAAAAAAAAATAACTAAGGAGTTCACTTGTACCGGTAATTTTCGTTTCTACAAGTAAAATAGTAGTAATAATAATAATCCGTGAGCTAATTTAACTGCAGATTTTCGAGGTAATCCAGAAAGGTCAGACCCACCTTGTATTTCATTGAATGACCTCCATCCCAGAGGCGATTATTACGCACTAAAACTATGGCAATACATGCAGCATGTTACCTGGTTCACTTTATTTACCACCGACCTTCTAGCTAGCCTTCAGGTTAAGACTTTAATTTCACACAGCTACGAAACCTACTCTGGAAAGCAAGGAAGTTCGGAAAGAAAATAAGTTTCGCATATTTCTTTTACACGTTGAGGAAAACTTGAAAATGAGACAAATTTCAAAGGAGGTTATGTTGACCTCTTTAACTCTTCGCTGTGCAGGAAGATCTAAATAAAATTATGCTCTAGAGAGCTGATCTTGTCATGTGCAACATAGGTTAGATGTTTGTGCTTCGCTCGTTGCCTTCGCTTTACAAAATTATCAAGTTATATTAGTTCACTGAATTGATTTTTAGTTGGCATACAGCCCGCTGAGCTGTAACTAAAACGTATAACCATCGATTGGATTACGGCCGATCTTTCAATCAGAACCGTAACTTTGTTACTTCAGTTAAGAGGCTACGGTAAACATCGGAAAATCTATGATAATCAGTTTAGATATCGGGCGCTGACGTCAGATGCAGGCATCCTGACTATTTTTGTCCTCAGAGAAAGCATGCTCTGCACAAATCAGAACGACCTGCAGGCACAAGATCTATGAACTCATGATTACAATTTCGCGCTCCAACAAGCTCACATTTTGACATAATTTTGTATGATCTTGACAAATCTTGAAAGTAGCTTGTTTTCGTTGCGGGCGTTCGGAATATTATATATGCTACAACAGGTGTATAATGACATTTAACGCTATAATAGCAGAAGAAATGTAGGTATAGATTAATTGAAGAAAGCGAATGCTTCAATTAATAATGGGAAGACAACCTAAGTGGTTATCTAAAGCACATGGCTGATAATAGTCAGATGCCTAATAATAGGCAGACGCCGAAAAAAGATAAATGATTATATTTAGTGGTTTAATATAACAATAAGAACCAAACCCTATAATCCAACAATAACAGGAGATCAATACACTTTAAGTGGCCTATATAAAACAGGGACACCTAAAGCGGTGGTTCATGTATTCTGTATCGTATCAATTACCTCGTTATCGTCAATAATAAACCTCTCCTTGAGAACAAAAAAAAAACTACACGATGTATAATAGGTCACAGTTATTGTAAATCGAATAAAATCGAGTAAACTGTCAAATTTAAGTTAACTAAATTAGATTTAAGTTAAAATTTGTCACATTTACGCTGTGTTCCCGAATTGGCTCAATTAAATATTTGGTTAATATGCTAGTTCCGGGAAACAGAAAAATTTCCGGGGTATACTATATTGATCGATCTTTAGGTGGTTTCTGCTGGAAATGCAATAGTGTATCGGTACGTATCAGCTTTGCCCATATATATATACATATATATATATATATATTAGACATGTTTCTGCGTCTGTCTCGCCCTTTCTACTACCCATTACGAAGCCTAGTTAAGGTCCCAAATATCAGGTTCTCTTATTGCGCGACGAGGCTCCCGCCTGCCAGTATAGAATGCCAACGGTGAATCATCTGAATCATCACCTTGAATTGAAAAATATTTTTACTGGCCGACAAAACCTAAACAGACCACACAGAAACCTAGCTAAGGAACTTGCCCAAACTAAATAGAGCGCTAGATTCCGTAGGCAGCCTCATCCTGTAGGAAAAAAAAATGAGGAACTCCCGTTTCCGCTTTGACAGCTATTATTCAAACTTTGAAACCCGTCTACAGTGTTCATAACATATCCACACTGGAAATTATTCTCATAATGGAAACGTTGTTACCGTCAGGCCATTTTCATGATGTGTGCTAGCTGTCCGTCTAAAGGAAATTTCATAAACTCAATAAACACCTTCATGGTACGCTTGTTTTTAAGAATATTTTTAGGACGAAAGGCAACGGCAAGAACGAGAAGATTATTAAGTATTATATATAATACTACATAAAGAACTTATCTTCATTGAGGTGAGCTTAATTCCACTGTTTGATTCGATCACACTGTTTCCTATAGCGTATCACCTATATGATGTTATTTTATAATGAGGAGGTACTAGGTTGAGCTTTTCACTATTCAACGAGTAAGACAGGATCTATTAAGGAAAAGTCTGGTTCAGAGGCAAATGGACGGACCGGACCTCCTTCGGTGGTGGATCCCACCTATACATTTTATGCAGAAGCCATAACCTGTTAGTCAGCAAGCCAGCGATTATGTGACTTCAGAAGGGTGCTTCTTTTAATTGCTCCCTTTTTGCGTTTGTTTTGTTAGTTTGAACCAGTTATTAAAGCGTTTTTTGTTGGACTGGAAATTTTTTTACAAGTTTCCCCTTTGCCTGCTGCCCAGCGAGTAGAACTTTTTGGTCAACCCTTTGAATTTCTTGCCTGCAAGCTGTTGTTGTGGTGCGATATCGAGATTCCCCCCCGCCATTTCTCTCCATTGTGTTAAAGGAAATAATAAAACAGCCAGTCCCATATGGACCTATGCGAGAGCCAGCAGTCCAAGTCCTGCGACACTACGAGAAAACCACAGCGTGAAGGACTCATCGACTCCAATTGGGCGCTTAACCTTCTGCGTGTAAGTACGCAGCAGAGGCTGACAGTCGAAGCCCGTTGCAAAGCAATGCCGAAACACAATGGCGGGCGTGCGATACGCTGGAATAATGCGGTGCATTCTTTGAAGTGCGCTTTTCTCTATTTGATATCGAATGCCGTTCATGCGATACTGTTAGAGGCTTCAAGCAGACGTCGAATATTAGTAGACTCTGGGGCTACGGGCGATTTACTGAATCGGACAATTGCCGACGATGTTGCTGTGAGCGATAGCAACGATTTCTGTGGATGCAAATCAACAGGTCGAGTGAAGATCGTACTAGTATTAATGTAGTAGACTATCGGAGGGGGCGACCAGGCCCAGCGAGAGAATGGCGCGGAAGTAGATGGGATGCTGGTGGTGTTCAAGGTTATAGGCAGCGGTTTAGCTGCATTCTAGGCTATCAACTGCTACGCTTGCTATTCGAGGCTAAGGGTTGTCTTTGCAAAGAGGAACCGATTAAAGAGTAGACGGACAATACACAGTGTAGGTTACTACCGCCGGGTACCCAAATGGCAAAGGGTAACCTGATTAGTTGTGTCAAATGACAACGTTGATTTGAGCGTTGTGACTACTTCGAATAGCTTCTAGGCTTCGAACGAAATGGGGTACTAGGAAAAGACCCCGCATTAGTGCGGTGTTAGACAGTTGGCTCGACAATCTCAGCAAAACTTTTCATTTGTTTTACGCCAAACGCTGGCTGATCGGACGAATTCAAAGAGTTAATTCACAGTATTTTCCCTACCTGCTACTTGGGTTTAGCAGGTGGAATTTATGCTTACTATGGGCAAGCAGAGATGAATTGATGCTCTCATGCTTTACGTCCGCTAGCGTAACTACCTTCGAACTCAGCGACGTTTAGCGGTAACGTAACTATTCAACAGAAAGTAGAAAAAGAGTAGATGCCACTATAGAAATCAATAATAGGACTTTGCATCAAACAACACTAAAAGATTAAGGATCCTCTTGCACAAGGAGCTCCTAGAAAAACATGGCTAGCTCGCGATGATGGATGCCGTATCATTACCTCGTAGTTCGAGCGAGCATTCGAAGCCTCGTTAATTCGTCAATATTAGGCTTTCTTCCAGTTGCTAGACGGTTCGTAAGTGTTAGCAAGAAAGACAAATAGTGCAAGTAAATATAGCAGAGGCTGGCTGTTTTTAATGTCCTGCATCTTAGCTTACTCAACGCATAGGTGGATAGTCCAAGACGATAGCTTCACTGTCGTGACATCAAGTATTGCTGACAGTGTATAGAAGTTACCGAACACTTCCTAATTTTATTGAGTTCATCGTCCAACATTTTATGGATTAATTTGTTTAATAACAAACGGTTGAGCGAGTAACTTCCGACCTGGGCTGCCCGAGAGAGAGAGAGAGAGACTCACTCATGATGTGATTAGTTTATAATGTTATTGATTTTGTCGCGGTATGTTTACACTATTTTATCTCTGTAATATATTTGTGTATCATATATTATCAGGTGGCCATCTACAATTAAGATCCTATGGACACGCGTTGCATAAATTTTCGTTGGGGGGCTCGTTGAGCAGAAGATGTTTGATCTATGTCAAACGGTCTCGCTCAGTGGCCTGCCAAGATCCAATTGGATATCGTTCAAATGACTAGCAATGATCGAAACAAATAGGCCAATCGAGATGGCCTTCAGATATCTCATAGAGGGGCCTTTTACTTTTCCTTTACTTTCTTGCCATTCATATTTATCCCGTCTTGATCTTTGAAGGCGGTTCATACTACACCCTGCAGCTGATTATCATAGGGCTGGCAACATAGATTTAAATAAACAACATTAAAAACGCACGGCTAGTACTCTTCTTCGTCAAATTGCTAACAATAATTAGTATCCTATAGATTAAAACGATCCTGTAACCGCTAAAACTCTTCTGGCAAGAATTGAAACGAAGTTTTTTCAGGATTGATTGATTGATTGATTGATTGATTTGCGAGAACCATCATAAGCAGTCTGTTATCTTGCGCTCTGATTTGAAAGCATATCTTGAACAAGAATCACCTTTGCGCTAAGAAAACATATTGCTATTCATTAGCGGAAACAGCTTCTAGAGAAGAATTTTCACCAAAAGATCGTTTGCCCATTACTTTAACCCATTAAAGTGCCCCACGATTTCTGAATTTAATTCTGAATCTCATCACTGTCTTAACTGGTTGTGAAAGCAATGTCAACTCAAGGTTTGAACCAGAGTTGTAACTGGGTCGCTCTATTCAGTGGGCGTCTCTAGTAAAGCGGTAATCCGTTACGTAGCCAGCCAAGGTGCATGCAGTTCCTCGACACGTGGATGAGACAAGGGTACAATGCATACGTACACAGTGATCTATGTATAATGCCATATTCGCCTTGACTTCACATTAATCTAACATTAGCATACGTTTTGCTATATTCTCTTTTATAGACGAGCTTATTTTTACGTTACACACTATCATCCTTTGTATAAACACTGGTATTATTTAAAATGGTTATTTGTATAGTTGTTATTTCGGCGCGATCTTCGTGTCTTTCTTATTTCTTAATCATACAATAGATTTTCATAGTCGCCTTGTCTTAAGTTTTGTTTCAACTTGGTACAAATGGCAATCCGGCCACATTGTGGATTGTGTTGTGCCATTTTGTTCTAGAATAACTTTGCTTATCTTAACTCTATATAGCCGCTATCAAAAAACCCTTTTTTCTACTAGTTTTAGGATTACACCTTTTTGATAACTTTTTTTTTACCACTATCACATTTATGAGCCGTATCTGCACTCAGATGATATATATATATATACGCAGCGGTTTTGCTAGAATTTTAGTCGAGGCACCTGCCACAAGTACAGGATGAGACGTAAGGTCTTATTTGTATTGTACTTTCCCAGGCTTCTGCTAGCCTATAGCTACCATAGTAATTTGTCATATGCTCTATATTATAGTGTCATAGTCTATTTGCGCTGATATCGAATCTAGTATTCACTATTCTGATGTTGCCTTCCCTGAGCATCCTGTAAGGTAGGTCAGGTTTCGCGTATGGAGGGTTTCGCTTTGACAAATTTGAGGCTGGTTTCATGTCGGTCACACCTTTGCACTAGATGGCCACACTGCATAATCATCTGTGCAATTTCGTATAGAATGATCCATGTTTGATACTATCCGTACGTAGCTTGACTTTTAATACACATTATCCTTCTTGAAATCAAATATACAGGCTTGTCTTTAAGAAAATTTTACTAGGACATAGTGGGTGTACGCACATCTTCTAGTTGCTCAGTTATTCCTCTCCAACATAGTCTTTACATATAACAAATGTTCTATTGACGTATCAAGTATAAGGAAGATTGTCTCTCTCCGGGCTCTTCGGTTGATCGCGACGACGCCACGATCAGTTCGCACGTTCAGATGCTATTGCTGCGTGTGCTTATTGCTAATGATCTTACCTGAGGAACAGCTTTTCCTACAGGACAATTTACATTATTCGATACTGTTACTCCCAGCCGTTTATACGATCCAGATCTTACGCTCGCTTTCCTTCAGCTAACCTATATGTTCTTTTTCTCTTAGGTTAATTTTTGCTGGTTAATGGTTTATATGCGAAGCACTTACTTAGTAAAGTCTGGAGTACTCCAGCGGAGATGAATAAGAACACTTCATCGTACACAAACAGAATAATAGATTTCTCTACTGTTGGGTTGCATTTTTTAGCGTATTGTTAAATTGGTCGCTTCTACATGTATTTCTCGTACCGGTCTCTCTTTTCCGTTCATTTATCAAAGGCGCAAAACGCTCGACGAGCTAAGTGTATACTCCGCAAAGGCTGACTGTAAATATAATTACAGAATCGGAGTTTGGTTTTCTGGGTACCGTTATAGTTACATATCTGTTTCGTGCCCATATTCATTACCTCAGTTGGTCATTCCTGTAAAAAGGTAATCCAGGTCTTTCGTAACTTTAATGTAAACATTCAAATTTTCTACGCCAAAAACTAATTTGAGTACATAACGGTCAGTGGCGACGCTGCTAAACCTATTTATTACCTAACACGCCTATATTTCTAAAAAAAAACGCGAAAACTCGTTTCCTGATGTTTCAATTACGTCAATTAGATCGTAAGGAACGGAAAAACAACGTATTCATCGAGGAGCCCTCCTGCTCCGATGATACTTCAAGCTTCGTAATAGGGTAGAGTCATCTTTACAGGTTGTCATGGGAAGTCAATCTGCAGATGCACAGGTTTCGACATAGTCATTATCTATAAGTTGAAATCAAGTAGTTTGTATTTGTTGAATTAATATAATTACTCTTGTTTTGGGTAGTCACAAGAGAATACGTATATCAAACAATTAAATATGTGTGATAGATTCGAAAACAGTATTTATTTTTCAAGCTGATAATTCAACTACATCTGAAGTGTTACTATTTTGTTTATCATGACCAAATGCTATAGATTGTTCATGTTTTATCTTTAATTTATAACTGATCAATGCTTCACTTGGTATTTAGGTACTGTTCTAATTATCCTTTGAGGTTTTTTTGTTTTTCTAGCAAATTGTTCTCAAACTGATTTTTGGCCTCTTTTTAATATCTGCTTTTACCCTTTAAGCCGATTCTGTGTATATCTCGTTTCTATAAAGTTGCTGCATTTGAAGAAGGCTACTGTTAGTTCTACGTCTGAACTCGATCTAAAGTTTGACGACACTGACAACACGACAACAGGCTCGAGGAGTTCAACAGTATGTGCGACACTTAGCTACCAGCGAAAGAAAAATCAAACAAGGGAAACAGCAACACTAACTACCCTCGTCTTTCGATATATCCAATAGCAACGAAAATCGTATATTGAAGGAATCGTCTTCTTATCAACAATACACAGCTGACTCAACTATTCGAGAAGAACTCTTACAAAACGACATCTTGGAAAATAAAAATAACAGTGTAGCTAATCAACAATGCTGTGAACCATAATCTAAGAAATGGGGGGTTCGTAGACCTTCCGCTACCACGAAGTTAAACTTGTCGAAAGCATCTTGAAGTCAAATAGCTTTCGATTCCAAATGGCCATCGTCTGATGTGTTTGTCCACTAATGATAGTGCCGATGTGAGTGAGCTCTATATGTTTTTCCACTTATCGTCCTTCTTTTCCATTTCGAGGCGCAAAACAAAAGGCATTTCTGCGATGTCGGATCCCTCAGCGGCTACCGCTTTTATTTTTCACGACTTCACACAGGGTCATCACTAAGATACTCGTGACTGTCCTTTCACGAGAGCCTTTCAGAGGGCTCATCTGCCGATTCGTGACTCATTTATTGAGAAATGGCTCCGGCGCTGTCATAACCCTGTACCATTCGCCCCTAGCCATGGTGATGCTATATAGGCCCAGACCCTTTTCTTTCAGCGTTGGTTGCTTTTATGACTATAATTGTCATCATTGTTATTGTTATTATTATTATTATTGAACGTACGACTTGTCTTGTGTTTGAAGTCTCTGTTGTGTCGCCAGTACAACGACGTGACGATTTCAGCGTTTAAGGCGGACGCCGCTGTGCCACAGCTAGTGGGTTCTGTCCCACGCATTGCTGGCTCTAAACAGCCCAAGGCAACGCGCTGGGCCGCCGTACAGTACTAATCAAACGCAAAAAGACAACATACAGCAGCGGCATCAACAACAAGAGCAATAACTATCAATAATAACTTCAGCTTGACTGGTATCGCGTTGGCTTTTCCTTAACGTAAATTTCCAATATTCCATATGTAGTACTGCTACTTCTGCCAACCTCCTGCTTCTTCCGAATCTGCACCCAACGTCGTCTCTATCGGCTTCGATTCGTCTATTTCGAACAGGCCTGGCCACCATTATCTCCATAACATTAATTCATGGTAGCGTTGGACCATAACGTTGTTCACATCATGCCCTAGCTTCATTCACGTTAGTATTGACCACGTAGTCCACCAGGCGGCGCCTTGGGCAGCGCACCCGCGCTATCTTTGCAGACCACGTGTTAAGCATAGGCCACAGCGAGACCGTGCATCTAGCGCCGTAGCAGAACCAGCAACAGACAAGCTTAGCTATGTCAGAATAGCGCTTAGCGAACAACAGCGAATGCTAAATGGCAGACGGCAAGCGAAGCGACGGCAACAACAACCCAACTAACCCATGCCCACGTCCGGCGCCGCGCACAGCGCCGCCAAGTAGCGCACCAACAAAGCTCAGTGCGCGTTCCACTGTTTCTTAGACTGGTGGCGGGCGCGAAAGTAGTACTAGGCCGTCTGCCGGTTATTGAAGTAGTCCGGCTCATACTGTTACAATCGTAATATATTAATAGGTGGAAAAAGAAGTTTGTTTGGGAATCGATGCGACGTCGATTCGCCCTCGAACTTCTGTGAATGCGAGCTTTTATATGCTGTCGTCGTGTCTCTCCATTTGTGAAGAGAAGTGAGTCGTCTATCGAAGAAGTGCGGGAAAAATAAAAAGTGCTTCGTGCTTAACTACACAAGTGACTGTGGCGACGGTGGCAAGGGCTGTAGGGAGGACCGCGCACCTTGAAAAGTATCTATCGGCGTCGGGCAGTCTTCTTTCGTCGTACTCCATCAATGACGAACAGAATTAGGAGAAAGAAACCGTTTTTCGGGTGCTTGTTACTTATTAAATGAGAAACAATTACTGTCCAACCGTTGCACTTCGGCAGAATCGGTAAGATTAAGCTAAGTGCAACTTCTGTTCATGAATTATCTAAGCACGTACAAGAACAAAAAAATCATCATATTTACGGAATTTGACTTTTGCTGAAACTAAGACTTGAAATAAATCGATAGCAACTAGTAAACAAGGAATACTTAAGAATTCAGTCGGCCCAAAGTGATGTCAACGTGCAGTGAATGTACTTACAATAATTGACAGTGACACGTGCGAAAGGTAACTGCAGTGCTAGTGCAAGGGAAGACAAAAACATATATATATATATTTATATATTTATATATATATAGAGAAAGAAAGAATACTTACCTTACATCAATGTAACAGGCATGCCCTTGTAGAAGCGGAAATCTCAGCGGAATTACTTGTGCAGTAGCTAAACTGAAGATTCAAACTTCGAAGTGGGCAGATCTTCGACGATACGGCAAACGTGAAGGGTAAATAAATTTTAGTACAGATCACTTAATAGATAAACGGTAAGTAACATGCGACGAATACTTTGAATAGGTGGGAGTGGAATCAGTCTGTACAAGAATTATTCACAGAGGTTAGCCTTCAGATAGATAGGATCCACAACGCCGTAGGTTGAAACGATATGCTAGAATACTATAGCAGAGATAGATTTCCCCATGAGATGACTGTCTGGCAGGCTACGCATTGACTATTTTGGATCATAATAATAATTATAACAGAAATATCAATCATAGTAGTTATCAAAATCTCTCATGGTCCCTATGGATACCACATCTGAATTATCACATCAGAAATAAGTAATGATGTTGAAAAGAACAAAAGAATGGAAACATCTCATTTTCTGTTAATATTTGTTAAAAGATCGATAGGTTATAGAAAATAGTCCCTTGATTTTCTCAGGTTTAGTCCGAGAGCCTCTGGTAGGATGATCTTAAAGGTCAATTCTTAGTCATGCTAGTAATCACGACTATAACATATAACGGCTTCCTTTTCGTAGATCCGTTTACTGAGCATTGTACAGCACATGACCCTATGGTGTGATGACTGCTACTCACTCAAGATTCTATATAGTGACGAGCAAAAGCGTTGTATCGGCTGTGGTTTGATCGTCACGAGCACAGATTACGCACAAACGAAAATACGAAGAAGACACACAACAGGCAGCGAAAGAAAGTGATGGAAAGGAGGGTCCGGTAATCGTTTAATGTCCTTCCTTTTAGTACAAGCAAAGCAGTCGAAAACTGCAAGTGACTGAATTATGTGAGTGGGTGAAAAAATGGGCCCGGTGTTTTTGAAAAATTGTCTGCTTGTCGATATTTTGTGGCGTTACCATTTGATGAGCAGCAACACTCACGAGCAGTATGCCAGTATAGCAGCCAGCCTATTACCCCGGTTCTAGGCCGGTCTCGTTTCATCTTCCTTTAGTTAATAGTCCCTGTCGAGCGGGCGGGCGTACATCCTTCGACCAAGCTGCTCGATCCCCACAACGAACCAGAATCCTAACGACAAATCTATCTGTTCTATACCAGAAGCAAACGCTAAGCGAGAAAGCCAAGACTCAGACACTAAGCTACTGGTTTCATTTGCTGCCAGCGGTAGTTCCGTTGATCACAATCGTTGAGGCGACCCAACTGCTTGAATAGGCCATTGGCGCCAGGCCCTCGATGCCTGGCTAAATCGACGTTCGGCCGGGTTAAAGGGAGCTATTAAAGCATCAATGAGAAAACTTGTTGATGCAGCACGAGACCGTTCATTGATTAAGTACATCCTTGCGTTTTTTTTAAAGGCTCCCTTTGACGTAGAATATTCGAATGTACGCAGAGAAGAACATATATGATTACGTAAAATATGTATTTCATTACTATGCAGCGTTCGAGCTCGTAACATACACCGGTTCAAAAATTTGCGGGCGTTTTCGTCCATTAGACGTTGGAACCGTTGAATCCATTGTTTTGTTTTGATTGAGAAGCAAATGGACACATCGGGTTAACAAACAACTTATATATATATACGAATGTTGTGGTTACCAAGCTATTATGGTTATTTTTGTACGAACGTACAAACATAAAGTTGCGGAAGCGGAGATTATGAATATTATGTATATAATGAACTTGCGTATTAAAATTGCAGCAGTACGAAAATAAACATTTCGAGGTATCCATATAATGAAAACAGGTAATATATCCGACCATATATTTCATATCGATTTTACCTCACGCAGCTTGTACGGTTAGACATTGCAAAAGATTTTTTTGTTCGTTGTTTGTTGTTGTTTGTATTACGACAGTTAGTTGCCGTGTTTTTCTTACTTAGGTGCTTTCTATACGATAGATGTAACAATTCAAAGTTCCGAATACAAGAGACAATTCCGAAGGCTTTCCCATATAACGAGAACAACCGAAAACATTGAAGAAACTCTCGAAGGTTAACATCAATGTTAGAGTTTCATCCATTAGTTATACCTTTAATAGTTCTGCTATCGAGCAAAATGAGATGCTATAATCCATACCACCATCTTATAAATAATTTTTCATCTATGTCTATCTCGATGTGGGGGGGCAGTGGTAGCACGTTTGCCCACTAACTTCAAAGACGCGCGAGGCACTCTGAATTCGAAACCGAGAGTAGGATAGATTGCGTTTCACGCTGGGAAGGACCAGGGGAGTGAAGCAATATTTAAAGTAAAATTCGAAACATTTATTTATCTATTTTTGCCCGCACGCTTTCACGTTTTGGGCATTGTCAGATGTAGTAACAGGTCTGTGTAGTGTTCGTTGCAGCTTTTTCTAGTTTCTCACTAACCCTCCGGGCGCTAGGCGAACGAAGTTAATGACAATATAATAGACAAGACGAAATGACATTGAGACCGACTAATTGATTTGTCATAACATATTCCTACCACTAAATCCAAGACTTATGTTTCGACTTCCGTGTCCCTCCGGTTCAGGTATTTATACAATAAAAGCAAACCGGTGCAAGCGTCTGAAGCTTATAATAAACATCACCTTTACTTATGAAGTTGTTTCTGTTAGCGTGGTGAATGAGAAACAAAAAAAAAAAACAAGTATTCAATGCGCTAACAATTGTAACAACAACGATAACGAACGACAGCAAATGCCGCTCACCAGAAAAGAATACGCGACATGTATATATCTTCGTGTTGCCGCTGTTCGTGGTACGAGTGGTGACCACTAAAAACAAAACGCGTATTCTCAGATTTTTTGTATCTGAGACGAGAAAGATAAGTCGACTTGCGGGCGTCTTGAATTGATTTTTGGATCAGACGGACGCACGGAAGCGTACGAGTTATTGGAGAACGTAAAATCGAAAAATCAATAACTGACAATATTCTGTTGCTGAGTGTCTGCTGTGCTATTTGTATAATGTAAAAGCCTAGATAAACATGATGATTCGATGAATATTATGTACTGATTATCTTTCTATGTCCCAGCTGTTGCTGAATAAAACCGTTCGTTGTTGTGTTTTCTGCTGTACGTATCTGTATTTCAGCTGGTCCAATAGACTCATTTTGCCCATACAGTTTCAGTTATTAGACGTAGGTTGATGGTGGCTGGCTTATCTTAACAACGATTCGGAGACGAAGTCTTCGCGTCGTGGTAGACCGAAAGTAGCCGAAAGCAGTGTGTTAAACTTCTTACGATCAGTTTCAGATCGGAAGGCCGAAATCAGTATGAATGTAGATGCGGAATCAACGTTTCTTCTTTGTACCTGTGGCTATAGAGTGGTCAATACAGTATAACTAACTAAAAGTTCGCACTAAATACAATAAACCTGATCGATGGGTGCGGATAACGTAAGGAGTAAAGAAATTTAAAAAGTTTGTATTACAAGCTCGTGCTATAAAAATGCTTTTGAATAGCTTTATCTTCAGTTGATCAAAGCACTGCTGATTGACTGACTGACTGACTGATCCTAACAATTCGGTAAACGTAATGACCACAGGAACCGATCATATTTACCAGGATAGCGCCGGTTATATAGAACGTACATAACCTTTATAGAAACCTTATTCTGGGCAATATTGCAAAATAATTTTAGGCCCTACGTAGCAATACATTTTTAGACATTTCAGCAGAGTTGTCCACAGTTTGTGTTCGCAGGTAAGCGTGTGTGGTACTTAGTAATGAATCTAAATTGTTATTACTCGACCCACTTTTATACATGTATCAAGATTACAGTGAATACACCGCCGCTAATAATGGGATCTGGGTCTTTTTAAACATATAGAGATAATTGCTATTGAATCGTATAGCTAGTGGCAGTTATCGACAGATCAAATAATAAACAGTTTCACATTATATAATACAGTGAGCAGAAATATTTAATAGAATTAATGACAACTAATGGATATTCGACCTTTAAACACAGTATGAAAATCAACTATATATAACCCGTAGTTAGCCCAGCCCATAGGATAGTAGTTTGAAAACATTGCACGACAGGCGCATGCCCACAATATCTGATTGCGCATATAGTTATCGTATGCTTTCTCATCTAGACACGTAAGTAGCATTACTTGTTGATATGAACTATGTTATCTAATTGAGCTTCAATATGTTTTTTCGTGTTATCGAAGAAAAATTTTTCAGCGGGCGTATAACAACGTACGGAGAACTATTTATACTACATAAACTTTCATATTAATCTTATATTAATTTTCTAACTAATTCACCCGGTGCGCGTCTACCGTACATTAGCCATTGTACCTCCCATGCGTAAGTCTGCTCTAAATGCCACTTCAAAGGGCGGAGATGCGATTGCTAATGGTGGCTGTAAGGCAATGTAGCGTAATCCGTTTCGTGACTTAGCGCGCGGTCTACCTCGCACTAGCTTTTTTGGTCTGGGCATTAAAATCATCGTTACTGCTCGCCGGCCTGTTTGTCTGATCATCTTAAACAACTATTGTAATGGATCGTTGATGGGAAGTGCGTGTTACGCTTTAATACTGGTTTATTTGCTATAATTATCTGGGTACCCTGCCGCTCGTGTGTCAAATGGGTGTGATTGAGCTCCTTCAATGACAACAATAACTAGACACGATTGGATTGCCGTTCACTCAGATACCTCAAGCGCGAGATTTCCCGAACGGCGAATAAAGGGAGAGGCGCTGTCGCCAGAGAACCGTTTAACAGAAAGAGGAACTAACTGAACGACGAGTATTCACAGAAAAGTATGGGCTTTGAAACGGTAATTGGTATTGTGTGTCTTACGCTTGCAGCAGTGCGACATAATTCATAGGTGACAGTATCTTTGTATAGAATCGATTCGATTCTCAGTAAGTAAAAAAAATAGGAACGATTGATTCTGGTGTTGGGACATCGTTTTGTATATCGAGAATGCGTTTGAAAGGGGAATTAAGACCTCGCTGAAGACATACGTGCCATATATAGGACGTTGCGAGATGGACCTATCTGGCATTTACACACATACGAAAGTACACGATAAGCGGAAATCGGGTACACTAGAGCGCTAGTCGCATATTCCACTCTGCCTCTGCTTTGTTACTAAACATATTCTATTTTAGCGATGTACAATTTATCCATCTTTACATTTGGTCAAAGTTTCAATACGGTGATGCGGCACTGTGTTCAAACGTGGATTCTGAGGGAGTTGTCGTCGATCTTTTACGGGGAAAACTAACATCAAGCTCTATGAAAATAACAGACCCTTTGGTCAGTCGGGGTCAGCTTCTGCGCCCACTTTTCCATTACACACCTTCGATATGTCCATTTCAAGAGTTTAACCTGGGTAGGACAAACCCGTTTGGCAAGTTTTTAGTAGCGTAGATATAGGTTAGGTTAATTTGAATCAGTAAGTAATAGACAACAACGTTTCACCAACAAAGTAATTGAAATATTTAACTGATTCTGAATAAAGCATATGAATCGACGTGGCCTCGTACTTTTATAATACGATCATAATCGTTATCACTGACGCTTAAAGGGTGGATTTGCTATACCGAATCGAGTCGAGTCTAGTCTAGAGCTTTGTACCTGTATTTACTTATTCAGGTTAAAAGGCGAAGCAAATGTGACGGCAAACACACTTTTTCTGCCATTTAACAACAGAGGCCGCCACGAACGTTAATTCGTGTACAGATAATTATTACTGTAGCAACAAACAGTTAGTACGCACCATGATATTTGCCTGTTCAACTGAAGTGATCATCATTGTTATTGCAGTAGACAGTTCGAAGTTTGTTCCTTTCTGTTTATTAGAAAGGAACACAGTTCAGAAGTTTTTTCAAATTAAAATTTCTTTATGCCACCAGTCGAAGACAGAAACCAAATGAACAAAACTTTACTTAGATATACACACACACGTATACGTCTGCGCAACTGCAACGTAGATTTGGCCGGCCAAACACGCCAGCTCTAGTGTATTCAAGAAAATTAGAGCTCTACGTACGGCTCTTCGAAAATTTGTCTTAGCCATTAGTTTGAATGAAGGTCTGATTTAACGATTGCTCTAATCATATTTTTATGCAGTGGCGAAATTCCTTGGGTGGGTTACATGTCGGATATTCTCTTTCGAAGGGTAGTTTATGGTTTATATATGGGCAATCGTTGGCAATTTCTGAAACGGCCTTATTAAACGCTTGCTTATAAGATGAATTTAAGTTGGACCGGCGCTGCTAGCAGTGCTTTTCACATCTTAGCATAGCTGATTTCACATTTACACGTGAAACCAGCTATGCTAAGATCTTTGTTAACAATTTTGAAGTCGAGGTCAGGGATTTCTTTAACCACCAGAACACATGGATTTACATAAGACGGCGAAGAAGGGACAATTAGGACAGAAAAAAATGTGGAGGTCACTGGAACACTCGAACGTGAAAGTGAGATAACTGCAACAGGACTACAGGATTACTGCCAGTGTATATTTCCTGCTGAGTATGATACCAACGAGTCAGATTAGCTGAATCAATGGCAAAGCAGACGCACGACGACATTTGCGAGTAAGTCTGGTCTATCAGCTACTGGGTTGTTTCGCTCCCCAAATAATGGCCTGCGTTATGGTACAATTCCATACTCGGGAATGCTATGGAAAACCACACGTCCGACGAATCTCACTTCCCATAGACTTAAGAAGCTTTTGTGATGATGAACTTCGACAATGCGTGGAGTGCTGTGTAAGATTCGAAATTACACATAGGCAAGTATAACAAAAGCCAGCCGCCTGAAGTAGCATAGAAATGGATAACGGATTATTATCTCGAAACATTTCTCCATATTGAGAAAAGCGAGGCGTTTGATGTGCTTCACATCACACATTAACGCACGACAGCTGACAGGAAGGGCCTGCGCTGCTAAGCTTCGATGTTTCTATCATAGGCGTGTGATAGCGACAACCGCGGTGTCAAGATTGTGCTTTGTGTGACACTGCGCTTGAATGGTACTTTGCGAAAGCTTCTCCATTCGATTGACTGATTTATGTAAATGTGTACTTGTAATAGAACAACAGCACTGCGTTCTCAGGAGATTAGCCCCCAGGCGAGTGAAAATGTGCAATTTGCGATCGAACTTCACCTTGGACTTAGCACAACTCGCCTTCGCTCACGTTATCTTAGATCAATGAAATATTTATAGCCACTCAGGCTTTGTTGCATCTTTTCAACGGGGCAACGAAAAACCTACACACGGGCGAGGTCATAGGTGCAGCAAACCTCTACAACAAAACAACTTCTGATGTGCTCTTGGCTTATCCGTTAAGTTTGTGTGAGTAGGTGTGGCATAATTTATATTGGCTACATCGGCAACGCAACGGGTGCAGGCCAAACCTCACGGGTCTGTTGTGTTCTTGTTTCGATACTAGCTAGACAACCTATGCGGAAAGGCGGCCGTGGGCTCGATCGCCCTTCGTTGTCAATACTAAACCGGCGGAGAAACTGCTTATAGGGCATAGTATAGATAGGTCATGCGACGTGCGTGGGCTAAATTAGTCATTTTCCGCAACTCAGAGGAATATGTGATCTGCGAATACTGTTGAGCATTTGTAAGTATGTCACTGCAAAAGCTAAGAAAACGATCCGTATGATTAAGCTTCTTGTCGTGCTGGGAGTCGACCGCCTGTCTGACGGGAAGCCTAACGGCGATATCGGATGTAAAACTCGAAAAATAGAGACTAAGCGGTAATTGTAAAGGAGCTTTGCAGCTGGCTAATGGTTAATGTTTAGACCTGAAATCAGGTTAGATAGGTGTGTTACGATAACTATGGTAATGAAACAAAGCACGTTTCAATAGAAGAACGGGGTAAACAGACTGCAGTCGAATGTACTTGAGCTATTACGTTTGTTAGACTGGGGACGAGTTTAGGTTTCACAGAGAAAATGAGCGCCTGGTCAAATTTGGGGGTCAGCTTGTTTTCACCTAAAAAATTCTAGTTGGGTAGTGAATACATACGCGCGTAGTACATACATAGGTATTTGCGTAGGAAAACATGCTACATAAAAACTTTCTATTAATTTTCGCGCGTTGAATTGGGTCACTGGCTTTATGCGATTATTCTATTTTAAATAGTCAGATGCACCTTTGTGATAGGCGAAGCTAAATATATTCTATCACTTACAGATCCCTAGGTGGTATGATTTAATCGTCTTATCCTTGAGAGACGCTCTTGTCGCAAATAAATCGCCAGTATTCGATTTAATTATAGAGCATACACCATATCGGTATGAACATAACTCTCGTCGAAAATAAATCGTTCTACTGGATTGTTTTAGAAATTTTCGATATGGAATACTTGAAGTGTGACCGTTTCTTAAGTGGCCGTGTATAGGCGTACAGCTCCTGCTCTATTTCGACTATTTCTGTGTATTTTCTCTGGGCATCCTATAAAGGCCTTCATTGTTGTCAATTTGATCAAATAAAAAGGCAAAATGACAGAATAGGTCAATCAGGTGGGCCAAGACCGTCAACCGATTTTAAAGCGAGCTAAAGTTTAATGCGGCCAATCTTATCTATGCGATGGCCACTGATGTTGAGTTATTCTTTTTTGATACTGTACCAATATTAAATATATCGTCCAAAGTATTTGGACTAGGACTATTTAGCGATACGTCGCAAGGGACTTATCATAACTCACTAGTAGCTATATATATATATAAATCTTACCCCTAACTATATACGAATAGCCGTACCTGCGTCTAAATTTTGTAAAGACCGAATTTTTAGCGGATTCGCTGTCTTAGCCGCTGAAAGACGCTGTTCGACACAAGAGCGCAACCTTCTGCCGCTGCGACGAACGTCTAATCTCGTTACTTAACTAAGATCTAGCGGAATTCACGCGGAGCTAATGGACGACCAAGCACAAACTAGTTATGATTTCCAAGAAAAATGGGTGATGGCTGTACGAGTAAACGTCGAAACATTTTATTGAGATTATGATATCTTGACAAAGATATAGACGCTAAAAAAACAGCTTGCACATCGGTGCATAAACCGGATGAATAAAGGTTTTACGAAGACCCGGGCTGTCGGGAATTCCGAAAAAGAAATAGAAGACTTCTCAACGTGGGGCGAAGTATGCTTAGTTTATTACATTGGTATAAGCCGCGTTGGCGCCATTTGTATCAGCCCCGCTCATCTAGCCATCATCGGCACTAAATATTATAATATTTTATCACAGCTATTATTATTATTGTAATTGTCAGGTTGCTTCGATCGGCACCCTAAGGCAGCCGTGATTTTTCCCTCTCAATGAACCGAAAAGCGTTTAATCGGGATCAACGCTAACTGAACGCACTTTTCATACATACTAATACAATACTAATTAGTATTCGTTTAACTTACCCTTTTATTATGCCATGCCTCAAGGTGTCTATATTGGGCACAGGAAATAGAACTTGTATTAACAACATCAGCGAAACCGACCGCTAGGGAGTTTTAGCGCAGAACAATTGAAGCTCCAATGCGCTGGCTTACTTTACACTTAACACTCAGTTTGCAAGGACGTATAATCGTTTTTCGAAAGCTCCGATAATGTTGTGAGCTCTAAGAAGCCAAGATTCGTAGCGCTGAGAGCGGCAGCTAGTGAACGGGGAAAAAAAAAAAACTGCGATAAGGTCCGAGTATATTTTCATATGGAAAACGATCCAACTAATATAAAGTAAATGTGAATTAAACCGCCGCTCGAATAGTATGCCTTTTAATTCCGTTTTAGCTTCGGCGTTATCTGCTTTGCTATTACTGTGGGTGGCTACCCATTTTATACAAACAGACACACCCGCTCATGCTCAGTGGCGTCCGTCATATAAGTAAAGGCGCAAGGAACATAGTAACGTCAACAAGTAGTCCTTAATGCCGAATCCGACACTGCCGTCTCCATGACAAATACTTCTATATTAGAATATAGAGCTCCAAGTATTTAGACGAGTCATTTTATCTCCTGAACTAGGACGTGCCAGCTAAGGCGCTGAAGCTTTTGACCGTCGAAACACTGCGACACATCATATCAGTTTTTACGCTGCACCGTTGCCATTCTCGATATGGAGAACCCAAATATCGCAACGAATCAGCTACGGTGACGGGTAAGCCTTGTTAGCTATGTAGATGTGCTACATTTGAAGAAAATTCTCGACTTTGGCGGACGTTGTGTTGTATGCCACATACCTAATGGGGCAATATTTTTTGTCAAGCATATTCAGGGAGTTGCTCGGTCCGTTAACGGTTCGTGAACGTGTACCACGATCGAGATCCAGCTTCACTATCAAGAAGAACGCATGAGCTAGTTCTAAATATGGACTTCTACTGTATATTTCTCTATATTTGGTAACATGATTGGGCTTTCTTAATGTCGACAGAGGTGATTTGAGGAGATGGGCCTGATATTTATAACATTCATTTTCGCTGTCTAATTTATCCTACAAATAAAGATTATTTATAACGGTTGAGGTGTGTGTGTGTTTAGGAAGAACACTGTATTTACGGTCGAGCTATTCCATTGTAATTTTGGTTACTAATTCTGCAAATCTTCAAAATATCGAACGATTTTGGATCTTAAAATTGCTCGTAATAAAGGTATCGGATGCTCGTCTGGATTTTAGTTGCAGAATCGCCGACCCCACGTAGCTCGAGTATCGACCATAACGACGCTATTCTTTCAAATGAGGCCGCTCTATTGTGTCAGAAGCCAATCGCACAAGTGTGAGGCGGGATGTTTTAAACTGTCGTGGTAATATATTATCATATGGTATCGTTGTATATTATTACCAAATAAGCTATGTGGTACAAAATAGTTATCAACTACAGGGATTAACATACTAATAAAAACTCAGTAGACGGCTCCTCGGAGGATCTCTGTACATTGTGAATACATATCATATTTTATAATAGGCCTGACCTACGAGAGATAAAAAGTTTCAATATGCCAACTACTTATATCCGTAGGTTCAATTAGACGAACAGCTTACGATGGCAGTGATCGACTATAGTAACGTATTATGATAACAAAAGTGATCGAGTGATATAATATTTTAGACAAGTAGGATTTATTGTTACGTGCCATTTTGTTCGATCAGAGATCACCACCTTCAACAGAGACATAAGCATAGCTACCAAATTACACACGTACAATGCCTTAAAAGTGCTTCCCTGTGAAAAATCATCCCCGAACCAGTGCCTCTATGCGCCATTAACTTCTTCTTGTCAAAACCGTCATCTTACGATCGTCCGCTCAACACCGCCGCACACTTTTATAGGTCTTTACTGAAACTAGGTTTATCATTGATGAACTTTTCTCTTTTTTTTTTTTTAATGTTGCCTCAAACAAAGTTTTCCGTTTTTTTCGGATGCGCTTACTAAACACACAAGCATATATGACAAAAATCGTTATGTGTCGATTTTCTATTCTCCGCAAGGCAAAAAGATTTCCGTCTTACTCTCATTATGCCACCTACACAGCGATCATTTGAAGTCTTTAACGCAACGACGTTTTTCGTCCAGTGGATAGGCACTTGTACATATAGAAAATTTTGTCCTTTCCCTTTCCCTTTTCAATTGCCTTTTTCCTTGCAAGATACTTTGCACTTGTGAAAGCATATGTAATGACGTCGAACTCTTGCTCTTGTTATCGTTACGGCTTCCATATTTTTCAGCCCGATGAATATGGGTCGTTGTCCACATTGGACAAATAAAAGCAAGAAAAGTTGATATATAATATAGTAATTGCAGCATATAGCAAAAAACACACGGTGGTTTAATATCTAAACGTACTTTTTCCTCATCAGAGAACCCGAGATAGAAGAGAAAATAGAAAAGTTTGCTAAAGTGAATCGCGGACCAGCTGTAACATTACATGAATGCCTGTCAAATCAATAAGACGTCTATTTGCCGTCGTCATGTATGC
The DNA here is from genome assembly GCF_002532875.2 of Varroa jacobsoni. NCBI lineage: Eukaryota > Metazoa > Arthropoda > Arachnida > Mesostigmata > Varroidae > Varroa > Varroa jacobsoni. The sequence goes on along the minus strand of NW_019212944.1, from coordinate 159,838 downwards.
CGTTATGTACCATGTGAGTTCAATATACACATTTAATAGATACACATATATTTCAACATGATTCCTATTATAAAGCTCAGAACCGACCTTGAAATGCCCGATATCTTATTGCCTACGAACGTTGCTGGTTTCCTGATTGATTTTCTGGTTAAGCGGTAAGGTCAAGCTCTTTATATTTGGTCATCCAATCTGATCCAAAGCGTGCAAATTCTGTGCTTACTTCTAGATTAACAAATTACCTGAAAAGCAAGAAAATTGGGCGTTGTGTTAACGGAGTGATCATAACCAAACGGAAAAAGTTCTATGCCTTCGCTTCACAAACAGGCCCATTTAGTTAAAAAGCCCCGTTGAACACATTAATCTACCCATTTATTGTATAATACTAGATCTGAATCAGCCAGTCAGTTTAAAAAAAGGCGGGAGATCTCAGCTGCGATATGTAGCACAAGGGCAGTTGGTTGACGAGGCAGTTCATGAAAGCTGTCGACGGTACTTCAAAACGACAGCGAGATATCACAACAAGACAGTAAATGAAGCTTCTATACACAAATGTTAGAATCTTTTCGTGATTCTATTTCACTTTCGGAGTTCATCGCGGCATAAGAGACGGCAAAAATTACATCAATATTCACATATACAACAACAAATACTAAGAATTATATGATTTTGAGACACTTCCTAAGCAATCGCACAAACAGAAATTGAGTATTGCAGAAACCAAAAAGGAAAAATCGATCCAAAGCCCATTTTGATCCCCGAAAAAGCGGAATGTTAGATAAGGAAAAATGCTCGTATTATAATGATTGAATATATATTTGCTTGTATCAAAAACGTTCTCAGCGTGCCCTGCTGTAAGAGGCAGTAAGCTGAAAATGCAAATTCCGGTTAACTTTTTAAAATGTTTAACTTGGACTTTTCAAATGTTGCAGGTTAGTTTTCTAGCTTCGTTCGGCTGACGAGGACAGGCTGTTATGGTCAACCTTCAAATAGATAGTCATTGTGTGGAACGCAAGATCGTAGGGGGTCCAGCTGCATGACAAACTATGTTTACCTGTGATCTTTTCGGATGGATATACAAATATGCTGTTTGTATCTAACAAATTTGATCCTAAATTATTGTTTGTAGCGTGAGTTACATTCAAAACGTCTAGCAGAGTATAATAGTATTCTTAAGGGGACTAATTTATCTGCGGTCCAGGGGCGATCGGCGCCTGATGTCGCCTCAAGTATACGAAAAAGCGAAATAATGATCACATATCCAGCTTTTAATGCAACTCCAATGTTCAGATAACGTGCTGTTACTATAGAGAGCAGAGATGTTGATTAAGAAATGTTAAAGATGGTAACAGTATAAGAGTTGACGCAGCCGCACCGGAATACCTTAGATACACCTCAGGTGGTCATCCGCTTGAACCTGTCATCAACGCGTCAAAGAAGAACCCGAAATTTTTGTAGCATATAATGCACGAAGGCATAAGTATGATACTGGCAGTAAGACTGTCTATGTTTTTGCATATGTAATCGATCTTATATGGCTGTTTGTAGAAGTAATGATCTTTTAACGTAGAAGTAATAACGAGGCGTTTGCCAATAAGTTACATTTTTCACTTAAAGGAAAATTCCGTGAATCGATCTTTGCGTCGAGCTGAACCGTTAATCGGACTATTCGATTGAATTTTCTGCCTAAATAATTCACGTAGACTTTGTCAGTTCCTGGCTTCTACAAATCTTTATTTTGGCCGCCCAAAAGGGGCATAGTCCGTAATTCACAATTTCCCTCTAAATGTTGACTATTCATGAGCTAAACCATCATTATATGGATAAATGGTTTTGTGTATGTGGCATACATGTTTATATGTGTATACATATCTGTATTTGGGTATTCATAGAAACAGAGCAAACAGCGGCACATTATGGCTGAGGTTCTATATTTACTTGTCAGGCTTCTCATCGCTTTAACAAAGTGTTTCTATCAAAATTTTATTTACATTTACTTATGTTAGTCTGTTGTCGTTATTTAATAATGAAAACAGCAGAGTCGTTGAAGGATCGGAAGTATAGTACAATATTTCCACTAAACAGTTTTTGTGGTTTTTGGCAGGCATGCATCGTAAATGAAGGTTGCTAACAGAATATTGTTAGACGTAGGTTACCATGATACGGTAACGTTAAACCAAACATAGATTTCCTTTTATATTTGCTCTCGGTTTCAATACTTATTTTGGTTTAATACTTTTCTCGTCAAAAATACATGACGATCGCATTAATTTAAGACCGGTGTCGAAATTTCTCTCTTTAGACTATGTAGTACCAACAATATATGGCATACATTTATGCTGGTTCATCTTAAAAATCATCAAAAAAAAAAGTGAATAATGTTATTTTATATATTGTATTTCTATATTTATGTTTTTTCTGTACTGAAGGTCACCCAGCCCACTTTTCAGAGGACACGTGACGGTAATTTGACTAACTAGTTTCACCGTCCATTATTCGCTCAGTTGATTGTACAGCATAATTTACATAATAAAGCACTGTGCTGAAAGCTGATTAATAAACGATATCTTCATAGATCAGCAGAAAACAGGAGGTCCGACATTATGAGGTCTGAGGGTTAATCCAACTTGAAGTTCCCAAGACGACGATACAAACAGATAACGAATCGTTTTTAGCACACATCATTGTGTGCATAACCTGACTACTACACGATGAATCTATAAAAGTATATGGCATTCCTGTGGAATAATTAGATTAGATCTGATTTGAGCTTGCCGATTTTTCTCAATTGCCTACCTTTCCTTTTCTAACATTTCTGAATTTTATTTTAAGAAACCTAATATTGGGTACAAACAGTGTATCCAACATATATCCATCTGGGGTGTATGCTGTCAAACCAGACGCGCATGGCCTGGAGGGGGCCATTGGGCAGGAGATTCAGTAGAGAAAGCCGAAAACTGATTAAAGGATAAGAATGCAGAGGAGAAACACAAAGTATGAAACAGAGCCGTAGAAGGCAAATTTTCTTTACAAGGCTAAAAAGTAAAAGTTGAAAACCGCTCGACAGCCTGATACAGTAATCATTGTTATGGAGGTCGTCACGGCAGAGGCGTCATACCAGCTGGTTCGTCGTATCTTGATATTATCATTTTTCGACTTGATCAGTTGTCAATTGTGTTCGCAAGCAGACGACAGCGGCGGCCAAAACCGATTAGATCTACTTGGGTCTAAGCGTCACAATTATGGTTGGTTCTGTCTGTCATAGGGACCATTTTGTTTACTCTTCGAAGCATAATAAAGGTGTGTGCGCGAACGACCTGCCATAGCCGACCGATGAAATATGAAAGCGTGAAAATCTTTTTGTGATAATTGATTGATATTTCAGTGGTGTCATATTGAGAATGAATGTGCTGAATATATATATATATATATTGCATATAATAATAAGAATATTATGGTGGTGATCCATGCGAAGTAGTTTAGTTTCACGCGGAGGAAAGCATTGGATTTGGACTACTACATGTATTAGCGTACGAGGCCAGCCGCAAATCAAGTTTCTATTATATAGGTGAGTAAGTTAAACATGTCGCAAGCTATGACCAATACAAATAATGGTCGGCGTGAAAGACATAATAACTAGTTGAGTCTTGAACTGTAAACTAATATATCTAATACATTCGCTTAGAGGAATCCGTTCGAAGAACGTAACGTATAAGACTTCGGTTGATAGACGCTTTTCTATTTACGTCGTGCCGCTTATGTATGAACACTGTTGAACATTATGGTAAGAACACATCAAGAGCTGGTAGCCTCCATTCGATTATCCCATTCACAGAACGAGAACACTGTTTTTGTTTTTTACTAACTCGGCCTGCGAAAAACTGATTGTATAACTTAGTCTTTATTGGCTTCTACACTTCTAAAAATTGTATTCTTGCTGGAAACAGATTTGTTTTTATTTTTATAACAAGTAGCCACATCTTATCTGAACGGTCTGAACGGCTCAAGTACCAGATATGAAACTCGAAAGATCTATTTCAAATAAGCGCATCTTATCATCGTCAACTCAGAGCGTTCATACGTTTTATACCAGTATCAGTAGGTTTTGCTGTACGCATTAGCATAGTGCAGACGTGTCGAATACATAGCTATTTACCGCCAAATCACGCAAAGCTTAGCCGATCTACCAATGCCCGTATAATAAAGGACAGCTTTTTCGCAAAGAGTCACCTAAACCCTTTTCACGTTCACATTGCACCTGTTCTAAAACAAGTTGCTACCACTCAAATTCAAAAAGCGCGCCAACTGTGAGAAAGATACATCGAATCATAATAATATAACCGAATGGCAGTTGGTTTAAGTTGAGCGAAATGACCCCGCAGGAACTGGGAAACGTTTTACTTTTAGTTTATATTTTTTTAAGCGCTGTTTCATGTGAGAGCTTTAATGAAACGATACAACGACCCCTTGGAAAATAATGCTTCCCAAGATTTTGGCTTAGTTCTTGTAGTACTAATACCTTTTACAAATCCCAGATAAGGCGAGCAAAATGATTTCAGTGTTCATATGATGAAGTTCAAAAAGCTCTCCTATACGTTCAAAGTCAATCTAGAACCACTGGCAGATCGTCCTTGCGCAAACGTCAGACAACGTTATGCACTGTTAGAGATTGAAACACTTGATTTGTCTATAAGGAATAAGCTGTACATGTGAATACTAAATGCATTTCTCCCTGTTGAAGTACACCCTGAGCACCACTTAAATTCTGCGATATTTTCTGATCGACCAGCAAACAGACAAGTTATCCCCGACTGATCAAACTTTGCTTCGTCGTGTGTTGCGATTTACTAGCGTCAATGAGTCAAGCAAAACGAACGTCTCCTACGACAGTGTTTATCAGTATTGCTATTTAATCCCGCTAGCTATAACTGAAAGTTTAAACTGGCGACATCGTTCGGCGTCGACACGTCGCTGGGTTGACGCCCAGGGAGTAGTGACTGTCGCAGAAAAATGCGACACTGGGCAAAACAAGACTCTCTCAATTGGAATAGTGTAGGAATCGCTTCGCGCATGGCGCAGCGGTCCGATATAAAGAAGTATCTAAGGTACCCAGAGCCAAGCGGCGATTTTTGAATGAAGGTACGCGTAACCGAAGAGTGTGAATGCTAGAACATGCAAGAAGCCGAACGATGCAAAAAAATATTTAGGACCATTTATCTCAGGCTACTGAGGCTATTATTTGTAGAACGGGAAGCGAAACCTCCTCAAGCAGGCAATCGCTATAGAATGTCCTAAAAACAACTGACGTTTTCACATTTGGCTGATCAAGTCAAAAGCTTATCATTAGCTCTATACAAACTCGACCATAAAGTATAGCCCCAAACATTTTGCATAGAACCATATATTGTAAATGGCCAACGTGCGTATCACTATAATAGTTCCTTTCTTCCGTAAAAAAAATAACATTAAAGCGAAGCATCCAGTACGTAGCTGGTTTTGCCTAAAATAACACTGACTTCATATTTCAAATTTCGAAATATAGATAATCGACCATGATCGGAGTTATCGTCGTTATTTTTTTCATAGCTGTTTTTTTTTCATATGTAGCGAGTGCACAAAAACTAACTGAAGCCTATCGGTAGCTAATGAAAATTAAATGCCTTCAAAAATGCCTAAAAAATATCCTGGGAAAAAGCAAACTTCGTGTGGTCTGCCATGAACTTGTCTGACTTGTTAAACGCTCCGTATTTATAATTTGTTGAGAAGTAAAAAATAAACCGGTTAAATTCTAAATGAATACTCATATTTTGTCTACAGAAATGCTAATACAATGCAATTGCGCCAAAAAGGTCAGGCTTCGATCTGTGGGATGCAGTACTCCACCGTTGACTAGAAAGATACCTCGTGTTGCATTCGACGTAATAGCGTTGGCTCATGATCAATATGCAATTGCAGTCTGATCTACAGGTAGCTTCGCTGCCTTTAACGTATAAAGATATTAGTAAAAGCTCAAATGTAACACAGTGAAAGAGAGAGATAGTTCGATGGCAGATCTGGAGACTTTCTTATTCGGAATAATCAAATTTCGAATCTGAATCGGAACCGGTTCTGACTATCGAGAGCTAACATGGTCAGGTTTAACGGATACGTGAATTGAGTTTTGGTGAGTAACCTTAATATTATATTTCTAGTTCGTACGCTCATATATATATTCGGATATGCGGGCAATATCATCTCCTAGTCGTTGCGCTCCTAAATATAGCGTAATCTTATACCTATAATAAAGCAAAGTGTGTGTTTTCGTATAAAAAAATTGATCGTAGAAATAGTGTTTCAGTCTATTTCATAAGTTTCTCATGACAGCTTAATAGGTAACGTATTTGCCTGCAAATCTTAAGCACATCTTTAGCTCTAGTTGATAACAACAAGAAAATCAGACGTGCCTTTATCTTTTGGCGAGCATAAAATGTCAACAACCCCGTAGAAAGACTCGCAAGCGTGGGTTGTGTGGTTTGTCCGGCTGGATGCTGTCTGTATTTCGCCTAGTTGTCTGTCACCTTCAGACAAATTAATGCGCACGTAAAGAAGGACACCCAACGGATCGAACGGTTGGCAGACAACCCTTAGCTACAACATGTCGCCATTATTGGCGTTATTATGTCTTAGAGGTCACATTTTATTGACCTGATTTTTCTTGGCAAATACTCGTGTGTACAATGAACGTAAACCACCAAGTTATGCCCGGCTTACCAGTGATCGTGTCCCATTTACCATAACAGTTTTCATATAGACAAGTCAGACTCGATTTGTAAACAAAAGTTTCATAAAACGCGTAAAATATAGATATATCTAACTTATAATATATAATTAACATAAAAAAAAATTAGATATACATAGTTAGACCTCGATTTACTCGAATGCTGACAGAGCTGTAATAATGTGAATTCAGCTGAACTGAATATGCTTTCTACTTATTCAAATGTTTCTATATATATTCAAACAATTAATATAGCTTAGTCTATTATTTTTGGGCGGCCTAACATATTAACTATTTCCTAATAGTGAGTCCTTATTCTGTCTAGAGAGCCTGCTTTCTGACAAAAACTCGTTCCTGTTTACCATTTCGAAAAGGCCCTCTACTCATCGCGCCGGATCCTTTTTTGTAGCAGCGGACAGCGTAACAGCCCAAGTAGGGGGAGTTTCTCTGAGAAAAAAAGCAGTTCCGGACCGCCAAAATACGCCTTTCAGAACACCATCGATTTTAGCCTTTTCCAACAACAGCAACATCAGTAATAGAATCTGAGCTGGTCATAGGGTTCAACGACCATTCATATAGAAAAGCGAATCAATCACCTCTACAGGGCGGCACACAAGGGCAAAATGAATAGAAGTCTTGTGAAAGCCTCAATCGTTCTTGTAGAACGAGGGCACCACCAAGTTGCTGAATAGGGATCCATAACATGTCCGGTTGATTTATGAAAGTCTATATACGCATGCACATACACAGATCATGGTGTTAGTCCCCATACCCATTATTAGTTTTGATACAGTTGTCGTTGCTACGAAAAGTTACTCCTCCTTCTTTATTAGGTTAACCTATGTGGCTGATCTTCGGAGAGAGCTAGATGAGACATAAGGTTGACACACACACGTACTATCATATTCATGTACCTTATAATGATTTTTAGGGTAAAAATACACGCATCAATGGGAACGACTGAAGCTCTCATTATGCACTGTGTACAATAATTATCGAGACATATATTTATGACCACTAAATATTTAATAGAATAGCTATGTTACTTGTAAACTACGGGCTTAATTTTATAACGACATAATAACACAAAATTTTCATATACATTTTGAACAGACCGATTGGGTGATTGTCGAAAAAAGGCATATAGCGACGTGAACGGATCGGTTTTTATCCGGGATACGCTTCTAAAGTTTCCAGAATTAGATGCACAGTAATAGCAGAAATTCATACGGACTGTGGATACTGGCTATTTTATTTTTAAATTATATACAGGAAAAAGCTGCCCAGAAACGAAATGTAGCAATGCAATATTCAATATGAATGCTTCGTGAATCACGCCATTCTATTACTCAATACGATTAACCTGTATTCTTACACAGACTGGATTCACGCGAGACCAAATACATATACCACACAGTGAATAGGTAAACGACTAGTAAGGTTTATTTTATTCAACCACTAAAGTTACAGAACTCCAGTTGTGAATAGACAAAATGACAATTTAGTTGATTTGAACTTGAAGTGGGACAAAAGTAGACGCTGTCATTATTACTGAAACGTTTCCGTCACTCATTTGCTGCGGCTATTGTTGACAAAGGGCGTAACAAGAAATCATAAACAAAGATGGCCATAATGTAAGTTAAGATGTTACACTTCTTTCTGTTTTTGTCAGTCTGTATAACAAGACTCGTTTCTATTTGTACGATCGCAGTTCTATTACTGTAGAACCTAAGGAAGCGCTTAATGTATTGTCGAATTATGTGTAACAGCTCTATTAAATTTTTCACCAAGTTAAACTTTGATACGAACTTATGTTTACCTGAGTTCGAATTGATATTCGTTCCTAACTGTCTTGAAGGTGGGCTCCATGAAATAATCCAACTGATTCCCCGTTCGCATGTTTACCAACATGGGTTGCTTGATCACCGGGCCAAAGCGTGATGTTCACACCCAGTCTGGGTTTCGTCTTTAGAACGCCTCAACCCACGCAGAGTTTTAGACAGCTGACCTCTCATCTTTTGTTTGCACGATCGACTGGCCAAATCACGAGAAAGCTTTACGGAAAACAAAAGAAGGCCCACTCAACAGAACAGTTAGTCCTCTTCGTCTAAGTAGAAACATTTTTCTAAAGGATACTGGTACGCAATTTAATGAAAAATCCTCAAAAAGGCATAACAAATTGTTGTTAAGTGCTGTACTCGTCTACGATTCTAGGATATTCTTATTCCAGTATAAGATTACTGTTTGCGATTGAGGCTACATAAAAATTTGAAACTATTTCTATCGTGCTGTGCTGTGTAACTATCAGAAAGATCATCTCAATGATGGACTTACCTACCTGACACCGAATCAAATTGAAATGAAAGTATTCATTTTATAATTTATCCAGTCTACACTTATGGAAGCACAAGGGAAAATAATTGGCCCGGTTGCAGTACCAGCTGATCTAAGTGTCACCCAACTGGCACATCACAGCCCAGTATTCTCTTAGCTCGATAGTTTCTTGAGACCCATTTTTGGACCCATAACTTATTTTTATTGCCCTATAAATGGAAGATTTGCAAGTAGTTCTATGTAAAATAAGTTTTTTGTTAGTATTCAACACATAGACAATATTTTCGACAAAGTTGCCATATTAAACGCTGGTTAACCGCTCACACGGGACAAACCGCTATATGAAGACGATTATTCAACGGCTGGGAGCTCATTCCCTACAGTCGGATGTTAACTATACGTGCTGAGCTATCAAAGATCTTTCATAGGACAGTAGGAAAAGAAGATGTTTATGCGACTTCACTAACGTTAACCATATGTATGTATGTATGTATATATATGCATATAGAAAATGTTTGACTTTCTAAATTTGCGGTCTGTATTTGATGATATATTGTTCGCGCGGTTGCAGCTGACCACAGCATGCTACAATTGCAGATATCTTCACGCCTCTTGAGAAGACGTTCAGATCAATGTGTTTCGTTAAAGCTTCAATGTGACAGTGGCTGGTAAAGATACGGCACTTTGACATTAAATCCGGGGCTTCACTAGCTTGAATCATCTAATACGCAAATGTGTGTTTATACACAACATCAAACATAATTCACACTAAAACACGTCATATTTGCGCGTACAGATGTTTCTGCCGCTTCTATTTTTGTTCAAACTATATACGTTCAACAACAATTATATTTATAGTAGATTGTGAACGAAAAAGGTGCGTCCAGTATAGATGGGCCAGCGGCTATATAAATTAGTTTTATATATATATATATATATATATATATATATATAGAGCAAGCTTTAGCGATTACTGTTAATTATCTCACATAGTGGCAGCAGGCACGTCATTATATTATATATAAGTTTACCAATCATTAGTAAATCTGCCGCTACATATAAGAAAGTATACTAGCATTCCGTATTCAGAATATCTGAATCTTAGATAGAGTTAATAAAAGTATCCGTCTCAAGGAAAAACGAAAGCGATTATCGCAGATTTTTTTTTTGAGAAAAGGTTAAGTATAGTATGCCTTAAAATTCTAGTTGTTACCTATTGTACTATGATTAGAGTCTTAATATAAACCTTCCATTTATGTGGGGCTAATTAATAAGATTAGTGGAACGCATATAACATATGAAATGTCAATAAAAAGATAAATGCAGTAAAGCAAGGGTTGATCTAGATAATAGTATAATTTCTATTGAAACAACCGTGTAACAGCGCTTTCTTCAAATTCTCTCTAATGCAGATATTTTTATTTCGTCATTCGAACTGGATTTGCTTCTCTATCCCTTCGTCTCTCCGCGTTGTGATACATACAACGACGGCCTGGTCCCCGACTGTAAAAACACGTTCATTCTTCCATACCCCTTGGCTATCTTATTTCTAACGAAAATCTTGACCTTCACGTAAACACCCATACTACAATTGCTTCGCTACTATCCATGAATATATATGAATCACATCAAAATGATATATCGGCCAATGCGTTGTTGTTGTAATAATCCATTATCTTACAACGTATATCAATTGTTGTGCTTGAAACCTATGACGAACGATACACTTGTCGCCAAACGATGTCCGGTTCCGCACTCTACCAATAAATTTCCATCATATACGTTTAAGCAATAAAATGATGAACTTAATCCCAGCATCAAAATCGAAATCAAAAAAAAAAAGCACCTCTACTTTTCGGAACTAATGCAAAAGCACCAAACATTTTCTAACACGATCTTACCCATTGTCTGACAATTCTATATCTGATGTTTCTTCTATGTATGATGCTTTTTACTCAAACTGACTGTTTCTACAGACAAAATCGCTTCTTATATTCACAATATCTGATTTGTCGCGCGGTTGGTACTTAAGTGTCATGCCCTCTGATGTTTGTGCCCTGACCTGTATGTGATATACATATATATACATCATTTCCATTTGGTCGTTTGCTTCGCCGCAATCTAGCCCCTGATATCATACATGGCTCTCACGGCGAGGAGATCTCCGGTGTCCCCAACGCCTTCGGTGTCTTCGTAGAATATAGCACTCATGAGTCATCACTGCGGCATAAATCAGCGTCGTCAGCAGCATCAAGTGGCGCCTGTAAACGACACAGCGCAACGCACTCGGGGGCACAACCCAGGAGAAGATTCGCCGATAACTGAGGTTCAATCGCCGCGGTCAGTGAGAGTCAACAGGCAATTCTTGCTACCGAGGCGGCTGTACCTTTACGGATTGATGGACTTCTACCGGGCCACTGAAGAACTACAAGAAGAGTTTAAGACAGCGAACTGCGATGGCATCGAGGAAGATCGCGACACGCTTAACATATCAACGGGGCAAATGCGCGAACCCTATTTCAAGGCAAGATATATAGTAGCAGACAGACTGAGGCTGTATAGGGAGGTGTGATTATGGTGAACGCTATTTGCTGTTATGGAAAACACGTAAAAGTAGAATATCAGCGTTGCCTGCTAATTGCTAAGGACACACGATCTTAGAAGATCATTGGATTATGGCTGCGCAATGGAAATTGTCTATTTTAAAGAGGATATGGTGTCATCATCCGTGAACCGTGAACTGACCTTGGATGAAAGAATACAAGCTATCAGTGAACACTTTTTTGGCATAGATGCATGCTTCGTATCCGCGTTAAGTTTCGCCAGTTTGAGTCTTAATGGACAACCTTTAGCTGCATCTGAGATGAGCCCTGTACAGCCATGTTCATACGTTGCTTCAAGCGAGTTCCGATCAGGAATTGCATGCGTCTGAGTTAAGCTATGCATGCACATTCGATTGCTTGTAGTTGATTTGCGCTTCTATTTTTCAGGACAGCAAAGCCATCAGCTACTATTTGTATTTGGTCGTGTAGTCATTTGTTGAGTACGCTCGCAATAATATTAAGCTTCGATTTGCAAGGCGAACGAAACAGATCGTTCGACAAACATCTCAATAATCAACTGTTTATAGCAGGCGGAAAAAGATACAACCAGAAGGCTGAGCAAGAATTTATGACAGTATATTGATTAACTTGAAAGTAAATATTGTCGGGTTTTTGCGCTCCTACTTCTAGGTAACTTCAGCCTAGTCGATAATAACGATCAAGTTAGCGTTATCGCAAGGTAAGAGTTTTGAACAACTACTATAAAGTTTACTGAGCCGGAAGCGCAAGTTACCATGTTGCCGTTTATGAATGTATAAACTTGATGTTTGAGTACGTGAACTAAAATTGCCGCCGATGTCCAGTTGCAGAAATTCCTGATGCGGATCGCAATAAATTATACCCAATCAAGACCTCAGACTGCTTAAGTTCAGCAGCCGTTGCAATTATTATCAGGGATTGTGTGCAATATTTATTTTAAACAAAATAATAATTAATTACGCTCAGCCTTCCCGTTTTTGGTCAGGTAAATAATTCAAGGCAATTGTATCGCCTCACCGCGACTGGCAGGTATACGTTTTCGGGGGCGGGTCGCACTCGTAGTGAATTAGGACGTCGTTCCTACAAAAGCCCAGCAAATAAGGAACTACTTCTTCGGTGTTCTAGCAATCTTTACTTAACTTTTTTCTAAGATACTTACAAGCAAGACTTTAGGGTATGGCACAATTGTGAAAGCCTTTCCGAAGTTCTTTAGCACTAAGATTGGAAAGAATGCTCGAAAATCAACCTGATTTAGTTCCCCCATTGTTACTGCTACCAGAAATGTAAATCGAATAGCAATTATTGTTGTTAAGATGGAACTTAGACCGAAATCGACTTATATCGAAAGAAGCTCGCAAAAATATATAACAAATCACCCTCACCCTGTTTTCACACCCTGTTTATTAAGTATTTTGCAATTTCCAGCGCATCTCAATGGTCAGCATACGAGCTCTTTGCGTGGACTCGCTTGGTTCCTTTAAAAACAAATGTCTTTGGACGCCCAATTGGGCCTCAGAAATGATACCTGTATGAATTGTGTACCGTTTTGGATAAATTGTTCATCTAAAGGTATTCAATTTCCAAATATTTTCAAGTCTAGGGGAGCTTAGTAAGTGTCGTGAACCGGGAGCTTCCGAAAAAAGAAACGGGGTTCAGCTAAGGTAAGCCCATGGGCAGAGTGCTCAGTAGGCTAACGACAAAAACCAGGCAATCCAATTGTTTCTAGAAGGATCCATATAAAATGGAAGACAGTTACTTTCAAAACCGGGCCTGAGCACTATAATCGTTGCAGTCGGTTGAATCCAGCTCGGAACTTTTGTCGGTAAGGGCGTGCTGCCGTAACTGAAGATCGTGATATGACATGAATTAGAATTACATAGTTTTACTTTCATTCATAATGAGTTAATAAAGGCGATTCGTAGTATATAATAAGATAAAATCGATATTAATAAAGAATGTGGTGAAGTGCTTAAAACAGACACAGAGACATGATTTCTATGTTTTTGTAATGCTTCCACAGTGCGACGATCGCTTACTCCTGGCACGTACATACCGCCGGATCGTACACTTGCTTACCTGTCCTGTAGTCATTTTGGGGTGTCTAATTAGAAATTATTGATTAAAAATATTTACTTGTCACATTCGTAGCCCTGGTGTTGTAATTCGTATGTGTTCCACTTCTAAATATTGAAAGTGTCCCCGGTGTGCACTACAAACCCAGAGCTATTTCTACCTTTTGTGTCATATCATAGAGGATGAAAATACTTCAAATGAAGATCATCAATAACGAAGTCGTACGACAAGCGCAATAAAAATAATGCGGCTTGTAGGTGTTATAGTATATTCGTGTTTATTTAACCTGTAGTTTCTTGTCCCATCGAAGTTTTTCTACTCACGTAAATATCACAAACACAAAGAATTTTTATACGCTACATATTGAGTTGAGCATTGATAATCTCTGTTTAATGGTGAGGTTACAAAGGATCCACACTTTTCGGCCTCGATGTCACATGACGTCGGAACGCCGTTATCGTTTTCGATTTCCTAGATGCCGCTTCTTAATGTCTACTAATGTTATTATATTGAATCAATATAAGCCGCCAGTCATTTCGAGGGTTATTGACTAGCAAGTATCTGCTTACGTGAAATATCTGCACGGTACGCCAGACTACGTTCACAAATGTTTGTGCCATTAGCGGGTCCAATCTTTTAACGATACTACAGTGCGTACGTATTTGTTATACTATTATATTGTTTTAGTACAAGGTCTTATTTATGCTTGAGGTTCAAGGTCCTCCTAGCTGATGTACGGGTATCGAATCTTCGTCGCGCTTCAAGAAAGGCGACCGCCAAGAAGGATGTAGCTATTTCGAACTATGCACAACGTCAACTAAGAGTGACGACAACGTGAATACTAACTGATAAACTAGCCATCAACTACACCATTGGCAGCTTTAAAACCAGTAGTCCGGAATATCGATACACACCCATCTGTACAAATTGCAGTCACAATGTTTGGGATCCATCATTCAAGTGAACACACACTTATACATGAAAAACATCTGTGCTACTATGTTATTTTCAGTCAGTTATGTAGAATACCGGGGGCACAATTAGGAGAACATCTCTGTGGCGTTAAACAAAATCAAAACTCGAATGTCCAATGTAGCTATAGCGATAGAGTAAGCCGTGATCTACAAATGCACATGTTCAAAACAAACCCTGCGTAGTTTAACGGCTTGACTATGAAGCTCTTTATAGCTGCTTTTCGATTACCAGCATTAAGTTAACTGAGTGCGAAATTAGAAAAAAAAAAAAAAAATGAGTTTTTACCTCGGGGCGCGGCGAACCGTATAGCCTATAATCTGCCGCCTTTCCCAATGCATATATAAACATTGATGAACAAACTGAAATAACTACAAAGACTTTATGCTCTTATGGTTATAAAACGAAAACCGTTTTCAGAAATTTGCGTACAGTCACTGGCTATCGGTGCTTAGGGCTGTAACGTGACTTCCGTTTTGTTGTGTTTCTTCAATTGGGGCTTGAGTAATATGCTATTGTATCGCCCGCTCTTCGACATCCCCGTTTTTGTATTGCTACGTTGCCACGCCTATCTACTGTTATTATTTAGCAGTCATATAGGGTGAGCTCAAATGAATAGTCTATATGCATCCCATCGGATTCTGGCAGAGTCGTGACATCAGACAGAGTCGAGTTTAACATGATTTTAAATAGCCCTACTGGATAAAATGCACGGTCATGTTGTGTCATAGAATATGTTTTAGTAAATTTAGTTCGCATGTCGAGGATAAAGGTCAACACTTTGGCTTCGGCTGCAGTGAAGTTATCGTTTTCGATGACTCTCACTGATTATCATACACAGCGGAATATGCTATTACCCTATCCAACACGACAATGATGAATTCATTGGAGACTCGATTTCTTGTGCCTTTGCTACGCGTAGTTACTGATACAGCAGCGAAGATATACTGGCCACAATGCTCTGTGAAAAATCTGTACCGCGTTCCGCATCAGAGACATTATAAACAATGGGAATTACTATGTTTTTATGACCGTATGTAATTGTTACCTGATTTTTCGCAGGTTGTAGCAGTGTGTACCAGTATAAGTAGCAACAAGTCCCCTGAACGCGATGGCGGAGACCATATTTGCGCGGGAATGGCTTGTCAAATACTGAACACTGCAGCCATGGTTACGACTGCCGATTATCTACATTGATCAGATGAGTTGTTTACGGAATGGCTTTTGGCAGGAAGGACTGTAATTCTTTTTTATTGATAAAATTCTCGGCCTACAATGTAAGCGGCATCGCAAGTCAGATCTACTAAGAAGGGATTAGAGATCGGTAGTCGTGTCTTGCATTACTTGTGCACTGTATACTGTGTCTCATAGTACCTGAACCATTGTGACTGTGCATAAGTTAGCCGAAATGGTTACATTCACAAATGTACAGATCTGTGCTGCTATTTTAGAAACTTGAACTTCGTGCAATATCGAGTATAGAAACGATATTGGCGCACATTGGAACTGTAGAACTTTTGCACTGGCTTCCCCAATTCAATGCATTTATTTATTTAACTTAGATTCACTTCTTTGCTCGTTACCGTTTTCTAAAAACAGTAACATTTTACTGAGATTCGCCAGTATAAACAACAAACGCCACACGACAAGGCAAAACCACATAAATTAAGCGATATTATGCAGGATATACACGACTTGGCTTAACTATCGAAATTGAATAATCTTACGTAAGACGTCAATTTGTTAGCAGATATTTACGATATAGTATTTAAGTCCGTCGAGTGGTACCGATTTTTTCGAAAATTTCAAACGTGTCTAGGTATCGTTTAGTGGAACGTTTGAGCTACTTGTAGACGCGCGAGTTGTTTGACTCAACTGTATCATCCAAACGTACGATGGCTACTAATAGGCAACAATTTGAAAACACTGTTCAACATAGTAAAAGGAATGGAAATAAGGTGGAAAAAGCATTGTCTTCACGCTGCTGGCTCCTGCTGTGAGCCAGTTTCCCTGTTTAGAATGTCGAGATGGCATAATATCACCATGATCCACCATGAGCGAACCTATACTATTGTGTATTTGTTAGTAGTCCTGGCAAAACTACACATAACAAACGTCTCAGCCGCACTCGTATCATATGTCGACGGTTGAACGTCGGCCTGTCAATCTGAAGTCTAATAGATTGATCTGGCCAGAGTCGCCGTCGGCGGCGCTGCTACTAAATTTACTTCGTTTGATTTGCTCTAGGGGTCCATCGTAGAACGGGGTGGTGCACATGAGCTCACCAACTCAAAAGTCTTCGTCACTTCATTGAAGAAATCAATGTACGAATAAACAACCGTTGTATCGACGAGGGGGTATCAACAATCTTGTAACTGAGTGACTGGTGAAAATCTGATAGCTAAAAAAGGACCACCTGCTAGATAATGATGGGGATTGCGTAATAAACTATAGAAAAAAATGCTAGTGAGATTACAATGCAGAAACCAAAAGGGAAGTGATTCTGTTTCATTTCTGGATTACGGATTTACGTTTATTTGGTTCCATTTTTTTATCAGTAGCAAGGAACCGTCTTTATGCATAAGGTAGAATGAGACGTGCATGTTTTGGTCTGACAATTTCTCATACATGTCCTACACGCTTAGGCGTATTTTTAACTTCTACTAACTAAACTGGTCACCGTTAATTCGGTGTTTTTATTTTCCTTATATGTTTGTCATATCTTGGATCTCCAAACTTGCTAAACAGCGCATTTAAGATGCTTAAGCTGCCGAAGCTTTTTGTCTCACTGCCTTGACGGTCGGCAGCTCTGAATATAATCTCCGGGATCCCAGATCCTCTTGTAGGCGATACGCAAACATGTACTGTTTGACTAAAAATTGTCGTTCGTTAAACATTGTACTAGTGGGCCAATAAAGTATACAGGCAACATAGTGTAACAATAAGCAAAATACTACAAACTTACAATGTTAGAATTTTTTCCTTATGGCAATCGCTTTTACCTTCTGGATCGATGTGGTTTTCGTTATTCTGTAAATAATTTAATAATTTATGTAGCGTATTGTCAACGAGCACCAGGATGGTATGACTTGCAATAAAAAAAATACCTGCTGGAAATCATGATCAATTTGCAATTGACTTAACACAACAACCTGCCACATACATATGAAAATGCTATTTTTTGCTTGCTGCACTTAGATAAACGGTAAAGAAATAGTATATTATAACTTACGCAAAGTCCAACGTCAGCGTCTGATAGACTTTCCTGTGAGTTTATCGAACGCATGTTGAAACTGCATCGTTCTGTAAATAATAGCAAAAATAACGACAATTATGTTTGTTTCTGAGTTACAATTGTATTTGCAACACGGAAAATAGAACGCGTCTATTTTACTTTCTTATAACCATAACTTTGCGATGATCTTAGATCTTGATTAACTTACATGAAGTTACACCTGATCATATGTTTCACATCAGATGCAATTTCTTTTATGCAGTGCACTACACCTGTACTTGAAGTGGAACACATTTTCGGTAGAAACTGCTTCCTTAGCAAAATGCCTACATTAGTTCATCTCAAGCTAGAAAAAAGCAATGCAAAGATCGAATTGACCGAATTGGTTTATTTTTAAGAAGTGCTTTGTCTACTAAGATTGCCTCGATAGCAAATGAGGCTTCTTTGCTGCTAATAAATTTATTGTATATGAGTTTTTGTGAAAAAAAAAACAGCGAAAATATGGACCAAACAACTTTGCCACCTAAATTCGAATTGGGATGAGCACGTACGTACGTACGTACGTAAAGTTAGATTGCTATAAAGTATTTAATAATACAACTTCGAATTGCTCGGCAGCTTACCTAATTGAATATTTTATAATTATCTATCGGAAATTTGGTCAAATAATATTAGAGCGGTCATTAGCCAATGCTTCTAGAAAATTTGTTATAAGAAATATTCAATTATGAAGCTTCTCAACCAGCTAACAATGGACAAAAAATAAATGTTGACCCAGTGAACGCATTTCTGGCTAAAGAGACATACGTTAATATTTTAACTATCAAACTTACACTATTATAGGTACAAAATGAATTCCAAGGTATCAGTTTATTCCTTATTATCAATAAGTGTTATCGAAAAACTCAAAGGTCAAATGGCAAAAATCACGCTGCTATGCAAAGCAATTCGTGCAGAATTTTTTTTGGTTATTGAAGTGTTGTCAATTAACACACCCTCGCATTTACGGTTGACTTTCTGGGAGTGAATCGAAACGCGTCGCACGAAGTTATGACAGCAGGTTTGACCAATATGTCGACTTACAGCCACGCCTGATAATAAATCAACAGTCATAGCTAATAGATATTGAAGTTAAAATTCAACCTAACGGACACACATTACGTGTTCACTCTTTTGCCACCACTCTTGCAACACAATAAAATCTAAATTACCCTACAAACAACTAAATTCAAATAGTACTCCATTCATCTATTTAAATACGTTAGACGTTTAAGTCGAGTATCGCCGTTAGACATTGCTCCGAAGTGCTGCCCCGGCACAAAAGACGTCAGTGTTTAGCTTCGAACTTAGACCACCTGTCTGTAGGTTGTTATTGTGGGCTTTACAAACCAAACACGGTACTCTGTATCATAGTGTGAGCTTGTATCCCATCTAGCTTTATTCTATTAGCTACAGAAAGACAAGATCTAGAAGTTGGAAGCCATCACATTTGTTTCAGTCGCAATTAGACCACTGGTGATATTGTCACATATAATGGGTTCCAATATCTAAAAATGGCTGCAATTCACACTGTTGTTTTCTACCTGAAAAATAGAATTGTCCGTATTTTTCCACCTAGCCTTTCCGTCCATTATAGACAAGGTAGTACGTCTATTAAAAGAATCTCTATTATACTTCGTTTCTGAATCTGCGTAAAAATAAAAATCTATCTGAGTATTTATTAGAAATGTCATTCGTGGCAATCATTTATATTCAGTGTAATTACCACCCATCATGACCATGTGTTTGCTTCGAGACCTCGACCATGAACAAAGTATTTTAAATATTATTTTTTCTCTGATTCGCAAGTAACCTTTTTACTAGTAACAGCGGGTTGAGCGATATTGGTAAACGTAAACTCGCTAAAGCGTTGCTCAAATGTGTAAATAAATTTAAAAAGCGCGAAAAAAAACTTTTAAGGACCGTCCGTTGGGGCTCTCATGAACGGCCTAATTGATCACTAATACTCCCCTATTGAAAACAACCGTTGACTTCTGTTCCAAAAAATAGTTTTTGCTTGGTGCCGGCAATAGCGGATAAAGGCATATTCTTTACCACAAATAATGCGCTAAGGTATCATCCAATTTGAATGCACCATTCTATATATATATATATATGACATTGTATGTGAATAGTTAGCATACGTTTATCTTTTCTTATCTTTCATTTTATCAGTTTTATCGCTAGTCGAATCCATTTAAAGATCTATTGGGACGTGCAATAGAACCGGGGCATAATTTGGCAATAACGCTGCATGATGAGTTTCGTAACCACATTGAAACGTCAACCCCAATCCGTTATAGCCAGCCTTATCACAAGCGTCTAGTATCTATCCATGTACTACTATATTACACTGCAGATAATCACAGTGGCGCTTCTTTTCTATAGAAGGAATGTCGATGCTGCATAATCGTCAGTGCTAGTAGCGTCGATTGAGGACAAACCGCAGCGCGATCATTTTGCAGCCGAGCAAGGCTTATATATCACATAATAGACACGTTCCTTCGTATAATCGTCTGCTAATTTATGATTAACGATCCTTGATGACGATCTGTTATGCAAATTTTACTATACGGTTGGTACCTCTACGTTTTATAAATTGTGCATGCTCGTTCTTAAGCATTTCGTTTATCGACTGCATCAGTATAATAGGTTCACACGTAAGGTGGCTCTTTTCGGTAACAGGTCGATTCGAATGAATTTATCGTATTGTCATCTCAAAGATCGTCTGCAACGAAGCATGGCACAATAATATTTTCATCAAGCTGTGCTAGCTAAGTTGAGCATTTCGCATACAATTTATTTACCATATATGTTTATTGGAATCATTAAGTTTCTATATAAACTTTCTACCTATTACTCGTTCATTGTTATTACATATTCGTATCTAGTTATAACTCATAATAATGCATGCGATTTGTGTGACAGGATTATGTGTATAATGAAGTTTCAATTTACAAGTACAGCATAGATACATGAATGTTTGTCGATTTGAGTGAAAAGTATGCGCCTTTCATATAACGAATATTATTGTAGATTCAACAGCAGAAAGTGTCGCGGTCTTTACAATGCAATCCCTCACTGACGGCTTGCGTAATTATATGAAATCTAAAAACCACTACTAACGAAACCTCTGGCTTATTAGGGGCAAATTAGTCGTATTGTTCTCTTAATTACTTCACGTAGACATAGAAGCGATTGTCTTCATCTGGGCCTTATATCTATATGTTTCTGCCACGATGACAACTCTGTCTATTTTAATAAATACTTTATCCAAATCGCTATCCTAAATCTAAGTGTCTTCGGTCCGGCTTTGCCATGCGCTTTTCATCAAAGCAAGCGTTTCGTATCACTGGCAATATTAATGACACTCGGGGTCAGTTTGGTTGTTTAGTATCTTCGTCTTCCCGAGAAATAGAGGACCGCTCTTTCTTCCGTATTCATCTCAAGCAAATGCTGGAGTTTTTCAACTTAATTTTATTGGCCGACACACAGCTATCGTTTTGTAATCCTGTATTCTTGTGAGAGCTTGTGAGCGAACGCTTCGGTGCTGGTCGAGATATTGATGCTCTCCTGTTGCAAGTCGCCCGGTAAGCGCATGCCCGCTAATCCCTTCTTATAAAATCGCCCTAAGAACTGCTGGCTAGCTGCCCGTAACGAATATAACCACAAAAATCCCCTTGCGCCTTCACTCAGTCCCGCTTGCCTGCGAGAGCAACGCATGACGATCTCTCGCACTGCGCTGCCAAGATGCTAAGGTCTATCATTACGATGGAGTATTAGGAGATTGACTTTGTTTGTTTGGTTGTGTGTCCCCATTTGCGTGCTGACTCCTGGTGGCAAGTATCCCCATTTGGGAGGCTGAACTTGTCATCCTACGAATGTTATTGTTGACTATGGTAAAGGGAGCCCTTAGGAAAGATGCGCTATCGTCGGCTAATGCCGACTAAGATTTGCCAGTAAGAGCACTTGTAACGGAAAAGTCTAGTGAGTGAAAAGTCTAGGAATTGGTCTAAAATAAACGATGACGGCGGGCTTACGTCTCTAGCGATTGTATATCACGGTGGCGGTGGTAGTCAGCGCAGAAAAAATTAACAAACAATACAGCTTGTAACCTGCCTGCTCGCCAGCTAAATCAGTTACTCATTTCGAAGGTCGATTCGTCGGCCTGATTCATACTCTCTTAACTCCACAGAAGCTTCAGTAGACCATGTGTAGTCTGATCATTTGCTTCTTGTGACGGGTGCAGTTTGTCCGACAAACTTCGTGCAACGATTCGAATGTGCCCTACTACAATTAGATTGTGTACATCCAGCACTTATTTCGTTAGGCATTACTTCAGACGGTTGGCTTCCAGCACAAAACGAAGTGTTTCTACGCCCGGATTCGAACTAAATTGTTACGGATCCCTAAGTCTATTTGGCGAATACGTTATGTATCACGAGTGACGAGCAAGGATACTATAGACTGTTATTTGATGAAGAATTTGTTTGTTTATCAAGGGGCACAGTAACAGCCGAGATGCTTCGATATGTTTCCAAAATGTTCTTAGGCGGATTGCAACGTCGATTCATTTCGCAATTCCGCTTTTCATCTGAAGTTCGTTCCGCGTTGAAGAATGGTGAACCCGTGGTGGCCTTAGAGTCCACCGTTATCACGCACGGTATGCCCTATCCTGACAACGTTAAGACTGCTATGGACGTTGAACAAGTAGTGAGAAGAGCTGGTTCTGTACCGGCTACTGTGGCAGTGATCAAAGGTGATGTATGTGTTGGCCTGACTGAACACTTACTCACTGAGTTGGCTAACGCTGAGAATAGCGTAAAAATCTCCTCAAGAGATTTTGCTCCAGCTGTGGCTCAGAAGGTTACCGGGGGCACTACGGTAGCGGGCACAATGCTTGCCGCCTACAAAGCTGGCATCAACATGTTTGTCACAGGCGGAATTGGGGGGGTCCACCGAGGAGCTGAAGTGACCATGGACATTAGTGCTGACTTGGTAGAGCTCGGTAGAACGCCGATAGCTGTTGTGTCGGCCGGAATTAAATCCATTCTTGACATTGGCAAGACCCTTGAATTTTTAGAAACTCAAGGGGTTTGCGTAGCCACGTATGGCGATTCCAAGGAGTTTCCGTGTTTCTGGACTAGAAAGAGTGGTTTTGATGTACCATGGAACGTGCGAAACCCCACAGAAGCGGCAACTATGATTGCTGCCCAAAAAGCGCTTGGTGTACGGAGCGGCGTATTAATTGCTAATCCGATACCATTGAATCACGAATCTGATGGAAAGTACATCGAAAATTGCGTCCAAGAAGCTCTTAAAGAAAGCGAAATTCAACACATTAAAGGAAAAGATATAACGCCGTTCATACTAAGCAGGGTACATCATGCGACAAGAGGTGCCTCGTTGAAGGGTAATATAGCACTGATCAAACACAACGCGTTAGTCGGCTCCTTAATTATGAAAGAGTTAGCTGTTCTTCGACCTGAGACTGTCGGCGTTGCTGAAAAGGTCTATGTGGTACCGTCACCTAAAGTGGAGCCGATCAACACGGCTAGACCTGTTATCATTGGAGGATCCAATGTTGACTTCAATATTAAGCTCGGAATTGACGAGCTGAAGCAAAATGGTGATACTTATAAAGGCCAAGTACACCAGGGCTACGGTGGGGTAGCCAGGAATATGGCAGACTGTATTTCCAGATTGGGCCTTAATCCGCTTTTGGTTTCAGTAGTTGGTGATGACCTGAATGGCAAAGGTATCCTTGGTCACAACCCTAACATGGATAAGAGTGGCATTGCGGTGTTGCGCGATGCTACCACAGCGACCCTCTGCGCGGTCCACAACCAAAACGGTTCATTGTTGTATAATATAGCTGATATGGACATCCACGACCGGATTACGCCTGAGATGATCATTAGGTTTGAAAAAGATATCGCAGCTGCTCCAATCGTTGTGCTTGACGGAAATGTGTCTGAAGATGTCCTGCAAACAACGTTCGAGATATGTGCGCGACTCAAGAAGCCAGTCTGGTACGAGCCAACTTGCGTTGCCAAAGCCACAAAGCCGTTTCGAAACAATCGCTTGTCCGCCGTTTGGTACGCGTCTCCAAACAAGAAAGAACTCGAGCTTATGTACCGTGATCTTATGCATGATTCCCCTCTCAACGGAGATGAGTTAAGTCGGGTGGCGAAGATGGCCGTCGAACTGTTGCGATCAGGTCTGATCCGACACGCTTTGTATGTCACTTTGGGCGAACGTGGTCTTGTTCGTGTCGTAAAAACAAATGACGACTACGATATCATACATTTCGAAGCTCCACAAGCGGCCATCGTGAAAACTTCAAACGGTTGTGGGGACTGTCAGGCCTCAACGATTATTACGGGTATGATACTTGGCCTACCGGAAGATGACTATATGGGAGCTGCAATGGAGATTCCGATTCTCACGCTATCGTCGTATGCATCGGTTCCTGATACACTGAGCAAAAACGATCTTAAAGTCAAAAATATTATCAAGACAAAAAGGCTCCATATATAAGCTGCTTGCTTTCATTTTGTGGGTACATTAAAATCGTCATCTTTTTAAAGTTGCGTTTATAATATTAAGCTAGTATACAGCATGGCCGTCATACAGGAGAATAATACTGTGACGGATTGCTGATTATATATCAAAATACTTATTACGATACTATATTAATATTGTCTCATATAGATTGGTATTGGTTTGTCCTTTGAAAAAAGCAGGATTTTACGTTATAGTTAGTAGAGTTATTACGAAAGCTTTATTTGGTTTGTGGTGTTTTAGAATACAGTCCATGTATTTGTGAGCCTTTTCGCCAGTAAAGCGGTTCCTGCTTTAACACGGTAATCCATTGGGATTAATTGGACTAATGGTCAGGAATTAAATGCTTTTAGTTTCTAGGTGTTGGCTAAGGTACTCTAAAAAACGAAAGGCATTCGAGCAACTTTTTCCCGGATCAACCCCTTAACAATGGCCTAATTTAGGTCCATCAGTGCAGATCTGAAATCCTGTCAGTAAAACTAAAACAGCATTAAAAAGCAGAAAACAACGGAAATAGGGTGGCATATAGATGATTTGTGATGGAATGGTATTGAGTTAACAATATTTCATCTCATGTATTACGAATCACAAAAGCAATCGTACTTATTTACAAATGAAACCTATTTCATGGGAAAGTTTTCTTTTATTATATAGATCTCAATTTTTTTACAATTTGATATATTTTTTTTTTGCAAATAAGTGTTTCATTCGGTTGGTCTTGGGAATTTCAGTTTTTATTCTATATGTTTGTATTATGTTGATCGTGCGCCACTTGATTTTATTGCATGCCAGCTAAGTACGAAAAATACAATACCTAGATTTTCATCGAAACATCTCAAGGCTTGCAGGCTTCTATATCGAAGCAATGAGAAAAAGTTCAGTCAAATGATTAACCTGATAAGGTCAGTAGATCCATAAACACTTATAGGAAGTTGTTCAACCAATGTACAGGTTTTCAGGGACTACCTCCCAAATAGCAAACCAATGATAGAATGCACTGTAGTTGATTTTTTCATGGTTTCCAGGGGTTATAATACCAAATCTAAGCGTTAATCAATGCTCCTTATGGCTTGATTAAGTATAATTAACAGCAGATTCACAACTGTACCAGTAAGTTATTAAGCGTGTACTTGTTGCATCGATCAATTTCACACGGCAAACCGGACCGTTGCCAGCTCTGTTGACGATCGAATATTTTACTCTTAGCTACCGAAGTCACTGATGCAGAGTATTTTAAATTCAAAAAAATTTTTTTAAAAAAGTACCGCAAAAGGTGATTTTTTAGGTTTTCGTATTTAGCACTGTAAATCATCAATTGGTTTAAGGCTTCTAGCGATCAATTTTTACTATGAACATTAAAGTTTTAAAAGAGCTAAAGATATGGACCTAAATGACTGATCATCAATAAAGTACATTAAAGATATTACTTAGTAATAATTACCAAGTAATGTATTCGCCTTTCTTCGAATAATGCTGCCAGTTCATTCACTGTATTTATATTATAATTATTATTATAGCATATATATATCTTGTTATTGTATCAAGTACAATGTTATTATTTTGTCCAATATCGTTCTCATACTCTGATACGAGTAAAATCCTTGCTGCCTATTCCTACTGCAAGTGCTCCTTAAACATGTTCTAAATTAGAAAAACGCGATTTTTCTTAGGCCATTTTTAATTTTTCAATTAAAAAAAAAATATAATACGGTGGCTTTCTTCGCCGTTCATGTTGTGGTTACTGATGCCAGCCACTTCACTCTACTGTAAAAAGCCAGCACTTCATGATTGAATTGTTCGTGAAGTTAATAGCATTTTATGACTCAATATTGTGTGATGGCTGTTACCGACGTTGTTGTTGATGATGCCAGATCTGCGACCGGTAGCTTTGGCTACTGCAGTCTCTTGAAAACAAATCAAGCAATCCTTCTGATCTAAAAGTTTTCGATAATGCCATGGTATGCAACGTGTAATGGCCATATTATTACACCGTACAAAGACATCGGCTTACTTCAACGGCAGTGAAGCAAGCAATGTTGTTCGCACGATAAGCGTGAGCACAACGTTATACACGTTCATATACACAGGATTCAATTACAGGATCAATGTATACTGACTATATTGTGCATATGGATTTCTGTGAGTGGTCGTTCTGATACAAAGAGAAACTCTCAGTGGTGAATTGTGTCGGTATAGTTTTTTTTTTTTTTTTTTTTTGTTAAATACAGAACAGTGGTAACGACTGTTTAGCATATACCATTCCAGGGCATTTGATAGGCTTCCGAACAAAAACACAAATCAAGTGTCTGACGTAGTTAAATTGCCCTAAAAACATAATTTATCGACGTATTTGAATATGAACATGAACTTAGTTACTCCGAGAGTCAAATATTCCACTTTTGTAGAAATACAGTTAGTTCAGTTTTGCTCTCGAGCTACAGTGGGGTCGTTGTTCTGACCCTTCGAGGCCTCTTTCGAGTAGAAAAAAATCATATAAATTATACTCTCAACTTTCTCTGCCATTAGAATACGGTCCGTCCATTTTTTACAAAAAGGGTGAGCATGACTTACGCACAATTTCGCCTATTTCACCGTCGTCGGTAGGTTTTTGTCCTTTGTAGTTCCTGCCGGATTCCTGTACAAGACCGTGTCTTGGTGGTAAATCTCGTTTGCATGAACGGCTGCGGTGTTTCCTAACTATTTCTAATCTTGATATGAATTGAAGATTAGAATTTGCTCTCTTCCCAGGATAGAGAACTGCGGCGCTGGCCCACGCATCTAGCCGTTAAAGAGCAAGGTCGATAAAAAAAAAGATCGAAGAGTTTCGTCCTTTAAAGCCTGTGAGAGTTCATAGCCGTTGATTTAACTGATTGTGAGAACTATTTCGTTTAACTACTTCTCTGGAGTGGTCTCTGTTTTGAATTTTCTAAATGTGTACATTCACTTTCAGTCTTGGGAAAACCTTTTTCAAATTGAGAACTAAGAAAACCTCTTAAAACCGACCTGTATTAGTTATGGATGGTTGCTACCGATGGAGAAAAATTGTAGAAATGAGGTTATAAGACACTCCGACATCTTTGCAAAAATAACAGTTGTATTTGTGTGTAGGTTTGTCTCTGAACCATCCTAACAAAAAAAGACTCAATATATTTTAATCTGGTTCAGATATCGGATTCCCGATCAGTTTCAACGTTAGACTTTTATTAACCTTGAGCTCTGTCAAATTTCAAATAATCGTTTTTATGTACAAAAGTAGTAAATGAGCGCGTGGCGTTGTGTTGTTTGCATGCTGTAAGCTGCAATGGCATGTTTATAGTGTGGAAAATACAATTGAGCTCGGACGTTTACAAATAGTTATCAAGCGTTTCCTAGAGCAGATAGCACTGTCTTAGAACTGGGATCCTAGTGGGGTTCCTCGTCAGACTAGCCACCGTCAATACGTGCTTTCTTACGGTGCTATAAAAATTATATGTATCATAGAAATGTTACACTATATAATATTAGCTATGATAGCATTCATATAAGACGAACGATTACAGGTATAGTCGACGACAATAGTAGATTGCCACAAAGTCCAACTTTGGCATTAAATGCAGATGATGTTCAGGTCGTAAATTTGATTTCCCAATCGCATCTTCTAACTATGTTTTATATATAACAGACAGACTTAGAAACCATCATTTTTGCAATACATAAGCAGGTGATGATTTCTACGGCACACTGTGTAATTCACTTATAATATCTCAAATACCAAATCGAGCCATAGTGATTATTTATTTAGAAACCATTCAAGCACGTAATAGTACGTATAATAAGCAATAGATTTCAAATCAAGCATATGTACGTTTTTTATTAAACATAAGGTCATAAGGCCAATGATTCTTAACTCTTCGCATGCTATTTAGAGAGTTGTTTCAAATGCGATCAGGACAAAGACATACGATTAATAAAATTATAGATTACATGGTAAACCCGCCTAAACTTGTATGCTTTCGTCGCTTGGTCACTCACAGAACGCAATGGAGAACGCACTCCAGGCGCGTGACCGCGTGGGAGTCCAGGACTTCGTCTTGTTGGAGGATTTTCAATCGGAACGAGCCTTCATAGACAATCTGAAAAAGCGCTGCCAAGGAAACCTCATATATGTAAGTGCTCATTAGAGAAGTTCTATTGATTAATGTATTGATATCGATTGTCCAGAAGGCCTTTCTAGCCTACGGAGTAGAAACATTATTTTTCCATATAACTTTTGCGTAATACCTGTCCAACGTGTCACAAATTAGACATTTGTTAAACTTTGATACCATCTGTTAGAAGCCGTGCTTTTTGAACAATGATGTGGACTTATGAAGAGGAAACATTTCAAACAGTATACGCTTATTTGATCCTGTGACTGCTATGAATGGGGGTCGGTTGATGTGTGAATCAAATACAAAACGCTGGTAGTATGTTAGGAAAATATTGCACATAACGGGGATTAAAAGAGCAAGTCATATAAGAGATGAAGAACAGTCTTCTAGCATAAGATAACCACGAAATTTTACAGTGTTTCCAATTGCTCCAGCTAAAAGTTTGCCTTAGCGTCCAGAATATTGTGTAGTATTATCGACGGAACGTGTTATTCCAACGATTTCTGGTTCTTTCAGCTAGAGTTTAAGCCAACCCGTTGAGGCGTATACCACAATTCTTAATATGAGCCTTTCGTGGTGGCTGATCGCTCTTTGTTCCAGACATACATTGGACCTGTATTAATTCTGGTCAACCCATATAAGAAGTTAGATATCTATGGAGAAGACTTTGTTGAGCAGTACAGAAAGTCAAATTTCTATGACCTTCCTCCACATATGTAAGTATTAATAATTAACTTCTTTGGTAAAAATACTGATGACCCGTAAATTATCACTGTCCATTATCATAAGTAGATGTTTTGTGTACAACAGCCTTTGAACCTTTGCTTGCATCTGAAAAGTAAACGTCACCCTTTGTGTAGGTAGTGGCAAAGCAATAATCGTATTGACTTCGATCGCGTTATGCTGACGAAAGACAATGCGAGCATTTTTTAAAAATTTTTTTGCATTATAGCTACGCAATCGGCGATGCTGCATACAGCCTCCTCCATGAAGAGGGCAAAGATCAGTGTATACTGATTTCGGGGGAGTCTGGCGCAGGGAAGACCGAAGGTAAAGAACAGGCCTATATCGTTGCTCATGTTGTCGTTATGGTCGCTAAAAAAAGTCACAGACTGATATCGTTATTCTAGGCAAGCAATTCTGAAGAAGTCCCTAGTACGCCATTCCAGTACTTGATTATGGCGATGGAATCGGCTGGGTCCTATAAATAAAAAAAAAAAATTGTTATCACTGTCGGTTACTTTTTTTTCATCGTCATTGTTTATATTTTCATAATTTTATTCACTCGTTCAAACATACACAGCATCAAAACAGATTCTTCAGTATGTGGCTGCAGCTTCCCATCATTTAGCCAAGGTCGAGTACGTCAAGAGGCGCCTACTCCAAAGTAATCCTATCCTTGAGGCGTTCGGAAATGCTAAGACAAATCGCAATGACAATTCATCCAGGTTTGGAAAATACATGGACATCGAGTTCGACTTCTCTGTAAGTGATAGACCGTTTGAATTTCGCTCCATCGATTTCCACATCTACGTTTGAATAACCATAACATCAATAGCTTACACAAATATACACATTCTAAATTCATTTGGCATGAGACGCACGTTGTGAATACTCTACTGCTCGTAAATGTATCATTTTGTAAAGGCTATGTTACAGGATCTATTGTCATCATTATGTACTTCCTACATATAGGGCGCTCCTGCTGGAGGGCATATTTGTCAGTATCTTCTCGAGAAGAGCCGCGTTGTTGGGAGGACATCACGGGAGAGAAATTTCCATATCTTTTATCAACTGCTGGCAGGTATGTGACTCACTACGTGTAAGTTAGGTATCTGCTTACAAGAGCATATATTAAATAAGCTAGACAAAGTAAATACATTATATAATCAACTTTTAATGATAAACGAGTGTTTCAGAAGTACACGAGCCATGAGGTAAAATTACGAAAAAGTCTTAAAAAGAGTTTGTAATAAATAAAGTTTATAATGAAATTCCCAGCAGAGAGCGGCAAACGTCACATAGACAAACTAACTTCATTTAATTTGAAAATCGCTCCTTTCTTATTACACAAACTTATGAAAGTTTATAATCAACTTTCTCATTTCGAAAAACAAGGTATAAATGGAACATCAGACAAGGTATTACAGGAACAGATATTAAACGATAAAGAAAATCAATAGTTTTAGTACAATTATTTAATTCAAGTTCTAGCATCGAAAGGAATTTGTACAATCCTTAAAACAAATGACATCACGTTACGATTAAATAAATATTTCTAATGAATTTATTTGATTACAGGTGCCGATGATTGGCTTTTGGATTCATTGAAGCTTCGACGCGATATCGCCTATTACTTTTATTTACAGGAGGTAACTCTAGTGACTTTCGGTGCTACGTGCTAACAGAAATGTCTTTTTTTTTTTTACTAATCTATGCGATAGCAAAAAAAAGAAAAAAAAATACATGTATATATATATATATATATATATATATATATATATATATATATTATACAGCTTGCCGTTCTTCCTTCCGTGCATAAAGAAGTAATTTCTTGGATCTTCTGCGTTGCTAAACAAAAAATTCCACTCTAAGTAACCATCTAACACATGCCTCAGTAATTTTTGTACCGCGCTGCTTTTTAGCCCTACCATAAGGGAAATCTTCTGAGGTACAGTTAAGCTAACATTGCCATACATTCCATACTTATGATCCCTTACAAGAACCCTAAAGAAAACTAATTATAGCAGTAAAAACATCCTTTGTAGAGTACCCGGCTGAATGTAGGAACACTACTTTATGCTTCTCAAATATTTTGTACCAAGTTGACGTTTGAAAATATACTATGACAATGGCTCGGAATACGGTAAGCTTCATTGTATAGTTAACTTTTACGCTAATTAGACAATGGGTGGCTTGCGGAAACTAACTGAGGTATAATGCAGCACGTTATTTGTTATATGACTTTTTTATACTTTGCGATGGTCGCGATACAGGGAGATGCTTCGCCTGTGAACCCTACTTCGGATGATGCGACGGCGTTTAACGACGTGATGACAGCGCTTGCTGTCTGTGATTTCAGTCAAAAGGACCGTCAGGAAATTTTAGCCATCGTAGCATCAATTCTGCATCTCGGCAATACTGGCTTCGTGGAGGAAAATGGAGAGGCCATAATTGCATCCTCACTGGAAAAACATCTGATGGCAATCGCTGAGGTAAATGGCTGTCTGTATAAATATAAAGCTGCAATTAGCTTTTTTGTCCGATTGTTTCAAATTCACACTGACTCCTGAGAACATAAGTGTGAAGAGGAATTATCAGAAACATCCCTTTAAACAGAAATTAAATGGAAGCATAGTTATACCATGACACGTATACCTTTACACAGACTAGGTTTGACATATAATAAACTTAAAAGCATGTTATAATCACGTAAGTTTACACTGAAGCAAATTAACCTCATGTATTTACTTCTTTACGTATATATATATATACCTTCTGTTTGACCCCGCGTTTGTTTATGCAGCTGTTGAAATGTCCGGAAGATGTACTACGTGGGTCGTTGATTTATCGTACGATTGAGGCCCGAGGCGAACAGGTGCGCAGTCCATTAAGTCGGGACCAGGCCCTTTTTGCAAGAGATGCCCTCGCGAAGGCGCTTTACGAACGGCTTTTTAAATGGATTGGAAATAGGGTAAGAAAAGCCTCTCCTTAAAATGTCTAATAGACTAATCAATATATTAAATTCAACCTGTTTTGTGTTTTATCAGAATGACCGTACGTACTCTATAGAGGGAAACTATGAAGTGACGAGCTTCTGATCACTAAGATTATAGTTGACGCTTATCTACAACCTTTATTACTTCTGTACCGCATACGAAGTATATAATCGTAAATAAATTATTAAAAAGTTTACGGAGATTTCTGCATCTTCACTACAGATCAATAATTCGTTGCGCTCTCGAGATAACAATCCTAAGACGTTAATGGGCCTTCTCGACATTTACGGTTTCGAAGTGTTCAAACGGAACAGTGTTGAACAGTTCTGCATTAACTATTGCAATGAGAAGTTGCAGCAGCTCTTCATTGAGCTGACATTGCGATCCGAACAAGAAGAGTACCTAAGAGAAGGTATCGAATGGACCGCAGTCGACTTTTTCGACAATAAGGTTTGTCAATCTTCGAAGTTTTGCGGAAGATCGCCTTTTCAATTTTTACCGCACAGTGGTAACCTTAGCAACTCATAGCGATTCAGTACCATGAGTGCGTATATATATATATGAAAGCAAAATACGTTTGCTGTGCAGTATCTACCTGATGCTGAATAACAAGGATAGAACTACATCTTTCAAAGTGATAAATCGAAACAAAATTTAGATTCTTTTATTTGAAACCTTAACATTGACGGTAATGACCTATGAAAGGGCAAATACATGCGGAGGGTAACCAAGAATAAAGATCGATCTGACTTTTTCTCTCTCAACAGATCATTTGCGAGCTTGTAGAGGAAAAGCACAAAGGTATTATCGCCATTTTAGATGAGGAATGTCTTCGGCCTGGTGGAGCCACCGATAAGACCTTCCTGCAGAAGCTGGAAAGCACAATACGGGGAACCAATGCTCACTTTGTAACATACAACAATGCCACGCAGAAAATCCGTAAAACCATTGGGCGTGACGTAAGTATTCCGCATTTTTCTATTATCCAGTAACAACCACACCATAATTCTAAAAACGCTATCAAGACTGAAAAACTCTAGAACTAATGCAAACAAAATGCATGTGCTTAAGAAAAAATTAATATCTCGATCCATTCTTTAAGTGTAGGCCGCTTTAGGTTTAAGGGATAGGCGACCTTATGCTTTCGCAGTTTCCTTATTCCAAAGCATACTTTGTTAACTGTTTTTGTGCATATTTGATATTGGCGTCTCAATAGTATAGCACCGATTTGCATTTACAAGCTTAAACTGATGACAACAGCATTTCAAATGCTTACTCCTGGGCGCCGAACTCACAGGAATTCCGTATCGTTCATTACGCCGGCGAGGTGACATACAAAATCGAGGGTTTCTTGGAAAAGAACAACGACCTCCTTTATAGGGATCTGAAGCGTGCTATGGCTTCGGCTGATTCGGACGTCCTTCGAGAAACTTTCCCCGATAGCGAGTTTGCATCGAAAAAAAGGCCGGTCACAGCTGTAACCCAATTTAAAATATCTCTTCAGGAGCTGATGGTTGCGCTAAGCACCAAAGAGCCCTGGTACGTAAGTGTATGTAACAGAATAAACGAGTAAGTAACTTTGGGCTGGTCTTCTAAGCCGGTAGGTGCCGGTAGATACTTGAGTGAGGATGTGATGTTAGGTCGAAATCACTTGTATTCTAGCAAAGAGCTTTTTCCTGCAATTTCAATGTGTTGCTGTGGCGGTGCAGGTATGTACGTTGCATCAAGCCAAATGAGATAAAAGCTCCGGGTAAATTCGACGAAAAGATCGTCTTCCATCAGATTAAGTACCTCGGTCTCATGGAGAATCTTCGGGTGCGTCGTGCAGGTTTCGCGTACCGCCGGACCTATGAGCATTTTCTGCAAAGGTAGGATGGCAATTCATTTCAGTGATGTGTCTGGAGATGTCTCATAACTCGAGAAGCTGTGTAAATCGAGGAACCTCGGTCTTCATCGGCTAAAAAAAGTTGTCCAACAGACACTCTCGAAAACTGATTGGTATCGCGACGGTGTGGTAGTATTTTTCAACGCTCGACAATGCCTATTGCTCATGAGTGGAATGCTGGATTTCTACTTTTCCACGTAATTTCTGACACCACAATACGGGCAAATGAAAATGAACCAACGATACATGCATAGAAATATTCGTAAGTTGCCTGATCAAGCTGTACGTTCCCCGCAGATACAAGCCACTCTGTCTTGAGACATGGCCCGTATGGCGCGGAGAGCCAATCGATGGAGTAAAAACCTTGATCAACCATCTACGATATCATTCTGACGAGTACAGTCTCGGCAGGTAGGCATCAAAACTTAGATCAAGTATCGTTTGCTTAGTATTAGCCGTAATATAGTTTCCAGAGGAGAGGTTAGCGGTCGTTAGTTTAAATTTCGCGGTTAAATATATATACCCCGGCCGAATTTGAATCTCATGGACTCGATATTCGCAAATAAAGTGTATGCTAAATTTCAGATCAAAGATATTCATTCGGTTCCCGAAGACGCTTTTTGAAACTGAAGATGCTCTACAGAGAAGGAAGCACGAAATTGGTAAGCTAAGTATATGATAAACTTTCTTTAGGAAGCTTATTTTCTCTGCTTTATTGCTACTAAACAAAAGACAAACCGGTGAATAAAATGAAAAAGAAAACATTGAATCAAAAAGAATCACAAAATTATCAACGAAACCTTTTCAAATATAGCTGTTACGACAAATTATGTGTCTGCGGCTATTAGAAGTTGAAGTAGAAGAAAATTACTCTTGCTTGTATCGGCGGTCCTGGCGCACTGACCTATTAGCAGGGCCTAAAAAAATCCTGGCGAAGCTTTAGTGATTTTACCAGCTCGACCCGTTCATGTGCGAATGGGACTTGAAAAAAAATGTGCCTCCTGAAAGGAAAACGTTTTAAAATACGAGTTTCAAAACTTGACGTTTTTATTACACGCGTGTACTGTTCACGCACGACTACGCGAGCTTTTGGGACTGCTTTTTGTTTACCCTAAGTGAATCAGGTCAGATCTCGTTGGGATGCCATAGCTACTCAGGAGGTTATTTGCAAAGCACAAAATGCTTCGTGTTCAGTTTTTTCACTTGTTTTTTTTCTTTCTTCAAAAAACTTTCAACTCCTTCGATTCACGCTAGGCAGATCCGGCTGACTTCAAATGATCTAACTTATATACTATGACAACAATACGTTTACAAATATGTATTCTGAGCAGTAGCACGCTATGTAGCTAATACGTTTAAATCTAATTTTATCAAGTTTGCCTGGCGCAGAAAAGTTTTTTGAAACGTTTTTCTCGAAACGGTAATTACGCGAGAACACACGAACTCATTTCAAGTAGATGTTAGAGCACGTTTCCGGTTTGCTAAAGTCGTGCTCTTTACTTAACTACTCCTTCTGCCACAGCCGCTATTCTACAAGCGCAGATCCGGTCGTTCATTGCACGCAGCAAGTTCAAGCGAATGAAGAAGGCTGGTAAGTTTATTCTGTTAAAAAATCTTGCTAATTGTTGTTTATGTGTTAATTCTAATAACTCTTTAATGCTCTGATCAGCTCTAAATGTAATATCGATTTTCATTTTAGCGCTGTGCATCCAATGCTTTTGGAGACGTCATCAAGCGCGACAGGAGCTTAAGCGTCGTAAAGCTGCATCTGAAATAATCCGGAGGTAAATACAATACGATGCTCTATGACTGCACAAACTTCCCTCCTAATAGATACTTTTAAACAACAACTACTACGTACTACGTACTAGATATTGGAAGTCAACAAGCTAAACATATGTAAAGGTAGCTCAATATTTGAAATTTCTTATTCGTTCTAATGGATAGAACTGTCGTAATCAGTGTCAGGGGTCATTCATAACATGGACATATAAGTTTCCGAATAATGTCTGAAGCAATGTTTGACGGTAGCATCTAAAATTCAAATCCTTTACATCTCTAAAAGGCTACGCTCTACGCGAATAGAGAGAAAACAAAAAAAAAAAAAAATTCTATTAACAAATAAAATTAATTTCAGATTCATTAAAGGCTTCATTACCAGAAATCAGCCAGAGAATGAAATCAACAGGAAGGTAAGCCATGTCCGACAGCAGACATGAGCAACCTGAATGCAGCTCAATTTAGAAAAAAATTAATGAGTGAATATCGGAGTGTGAATATAATAAATTCGTTTGCTATCTAATACCTCGCTATAAAATAATTCGAGAAAAGGCCGATCGTCGAGTAATTATGATCGAACTTGATTTTTCATTGGGTGACTTCGATCCGCATCCTACTATAGGTGGCAACCTTACAAATAATAACAATACTTTTGACCAAAACCGAAAAAAACTAGCGTACTCCGTGAATACATCTGTATATTTTCGTGGATATGCGGCGTAGTTTGTCCAGCAGGTCCGTGCTGAGTATCTACGTCGACTGTCTAGAAGCCTACCGAAGACTGTCCTCGATAACTCGTGGCTAACGGCTCCGCTAATCTGCCAGGTAAGGGAGAATATGATTAACACCTATGAAAGCCCTTTTAGTGATTCCGTTTAGTTCATATTGTTAATTCTGTCTGTATACACTTGCGCCGATAAGGCAACGCGTCTCCTAAAAAGAATATCCTATAACTGAAATTAAACGATGTCCTTTATCTCTAGTATACTATTTTTAATATCTATAGCTTAAAGCCTCGCCTTTTCTTATTGCATTGCAACGTTAACATGCAGTGGATTCGCTGCAAAGTATTGTCAACAGATAACTATATGTTGAGCGTACGGATATTTAGACCGGTATATATATATCTAACAACAAACAGGTTCAAAAAGGTACTGATCAACATAACGCGTGTTCACAGATTGACATGCAGTACTAACGCCAGTGCTTACTGTTGTTGGTGGAGAAGAATGCTACTTGAAATCCATCTACGCTGATCCGATTTAAGTAGTTCTTCTTTAGGCTGTGCTACTATATACCCGTATTTATGGCAAGAGAAGAAGGTGCTTATTCATATTGAGATACGAAAGAAAATTAGTCAAAACCTAGTTGAGGAAGAGAACATTTGTTGTTTAGGATTGACGAACGAATGATTCGTTACCGACGTCTTGTGGAAACAATGGTATTGTGCTCGAAATGTACTTTTCTGATTGTGATTGTCTAATTTTACCAGTTAATTCCGAGAGCAGGTATAATCGCCTATATGCGGGGATATATTCCGACCAGTTATATCTGTTATTTTCGTGCATGCGGTTTTCAGGAAGCATCGTGCTACCTTCAAGCCCTGCACAAGCGCACCCTGGTGCGTAACTACATGAA
Organism: Varroa jacobsoni; assembly: GCF_002532875.2. Classification (NCBI taxonomy): domain Eukaryota; kingdom Metazoa; phylum Arthropoda; class Arachnida; order Mesostigmata; family Varroidae; genus Varroa; species Varroa jacobsoni. The sequence goes on along the minus strand of NW_019212944.1, from coordinate 122,131 downwards.
AAGGCTCACTCCAGTGCGCAAAACACAACTCCAGTGGAAGCGCGAGGCTAGTGACATCTTTAAGGTGATTCCATTGAGCCTTTTGGGATTTTCTTTTGACAAAGCTTTCAACAGTAATTTCACGTTAGCCAGTTTGTGAGTCAACTGTCTTCAGACTTAACTGTTATCCATCCCGACAGGATCGTAAGGCCAGCTATCCCGAGAGCGTTAAACACAAGTTTGTGGAGTCGCACCTCGATAACACGCATAGCCATCTAATAAACACCTTCAACAAATCCCACAAAAGTCGTCCTGAGGAAAAGATTGAGGTTTGTCGCAGTGAAGTCTAAGTTTTGCAGCAATAATTACCAGTGTAAATAATCATTTAGCGAAGTGTCTTTTATTAGATATGTTTCCATTCGCTAGTACCCGGACAATATTTCTATTTGTCCAATCTTTTGGTGAAATTACCGATTGGCTTCACCTAATTATTTTTTGTTCGGCGATTCTGCGCGCAGTACTGTTTACCTGTGAAGAAATTCGATCGGCATGGTTACAAGTCTCGGAAACGAGTGTTGATCCTCACCGACGAGGCCTTCTATCTTGTCGACTCCAAAGACTTTAAGCCGAAACATCGTATACCGTACAACTCCATCGCCGGTAAAATATTGAAATTAATATGTATATAAACAAAAGCAAATTATATATAGAGCACATATTTTAATCGTCACGTGGGATCATATTTATCTGATCCTCTTGCACGAAAATTATAGTTATCTATAGATAACAAATGCTAGTCGTTGAGACATGAGTCAGGCAGGGTCAGATTTACTAGCCTCTAGAGCCTTCATCACATTATCTGGGGAATTACAATGAAAGAAAATAATTACTTAATATATTGCTAATGAAACATATTATATACAAACGCGGTAAATATTAATTTTTCGTTATTGTGATGCTTCCTATCTCATCCGAACGTTCACTAATAGAACATTTCAACAAGTATTGCTTTGCGAGCACAGTCTACGTTCACAGCGAGCTTTTTGTAAACTTTAAAAAACCAACTAATGTTTATCCTGGCATATGCTAACACGGCTCTTGAAAAATCTAGCTAAGATTTCAATTCTAAACATCTGATCGTTATTGAAATCGTTCCTTATTTTAGATCTGTGATCATATATGTGATATATGTTCTATAATAATGTTACCGATTAAAATTGCAGATGCTTGTAAGTAACACCACGCTGGCCATAAATCGGCAGACCGACTGCGCTGGAGTTGATCCATCGTCTCTCTCTGCAACAGCTCCACCAAAATCACTTCGACCCAATCCAAACGAGTCGAAATACTAACACAAAAAGAATAGGAATAATGCTTCGCATCGCTTGATGCACCTACGATTTTAGTCGATTCTTATGGTCTCTTTGATTTCCCACAGTGTGAAAAACATCATAAAAATGCTATTAGTTTTGTCGCTACCGCTTCGTATGCATGTTCTAAAGATACTTTATGTACAGTAAATGCATTTTATGTAGGAGGAAAAAAAAACACGTCTCTGATTTGGAAGGATTTCTTTCCCAGGTGTCAATGTAAGCTCCTTGGCGGATGGACTAATGGTTGTGAAAATCCCAGCAGAAGACATCAAACACGAAAAGGTAAGATTTGGCTTTTGAAGATCTATTATTTGTTTAATACTCGCGTGACTTTCTTTCTGCGTTCTTCGTCTTTAGTTAGGATTTATTAAATGTATGTATGGTTAGTTTCTCTCGGAACTGGATAGAGAACTGACTCTATAACTTTGTTCGATAGGGAGACCTGATATTGGACTGCGACCGTTCGTTGATCGAGTGCATTTCACGGTTAGCGATGCTCGCAAAGAAGCGTACTCTCGTACACATCACTCCGGAAAATGCTAAGTAATCACATATTTCGGCCCAGTTAATCCTGTGGTGAAAGAATAATCATTGGATTGCTTGTTTTTGTTCATCTGAGGTTACTGGCAGTACCTCAATGTAAAACAGAATCGCACATTGTCGCTAGGAAACTTCGCGAATTCAAGTGCTATCTAGAGTAAAACAAATTACAACTTTTACTATGGCTGCACATAGGCATTTTCCTTGACATCTGCGCCGGCTCATATTAGGGTGAATCGCTTAGCTGAGCTGACATGCTGTCAAAGGCATATTTAAATAGGTAGTATGAAATGCATTGCAGACGCTGCAAATTTGACCATTAATAGTAAATTACGGTTTCTATAACAGCCTTCCAAGTTTATCATAAACATCATTGCGAATTTTCCTCCTGAATTTCGTTAAGGTTTTCTTTCAACTTTTTTCAGGCTACAGCATCAGCTGTCAGGTGGCAAAACTGGAACTATTGAGTTTAAACGAGGGGCTAAAGAGGAAATCAGTAAAACCAAGAGTGGAAGCCTCAATGTCGTGAGTTTTCTGTTACTTATTTGACACTTACTAGCTATATGCGTCGATTCTGTAGAAACCGATTTGAATCCAAATTGTGTTTTGCCTAAAGGCAAGAGATTTGGACTTGAATTTTACGCAAAGGCGCAAATAGGCCGTTTACCTTGAAAAGCTTGGAATCTACACTAAGAAGTCGTAGAAGTATGTATTCCGTAGACATACTCAAGGATCAAAATTTCCTCTGCTCTTTCAGATATCCATGTAGTCCGTTACGTGTGTTACAAACTTGACATCGGCAGAGTCAAAGTACCCTCTCGGTCATCATCAAAAATCTATATTTAGCACTTCGTGGTTTGTGTGTATGCAGTCTGCCAATATCAGAGCAAGCTAACGAAAAATTCACAAAAGTAAAAAAACATTAAGCAGCGCTCTACAATAAAAATCTTCCCTTTCTGCGTAATTGCGAGGCTAATATGCATTTGCGACTGGAGTTCCCTACACCGACTCAGCGTGTCCTACCCACCTATAGTGCCGTTCGAAAGGCCATTTTTAAAAACGGCCAACGGCATTCATACTTCAATCAGCCGATGAAGCCATTAGTTGAACTGCCCAGACCTTTTGAAGGAAGCTCTCTTGACTGTTGTGTTTTGCTTCGGAATACAAATACGAATATAATGTACAAGACAAGAAACTACTTAATATAATCCAAGACAGAAGACAATATCCGGGAAGCGTGGTTGGTTGTCGAGCATCGGATAAATGTCTGCTATGTGAATTTTCAGGGGATGTTATCTGTAGCACGAACGAAAGGCAGTCATGTCGCAAATTAGCTGTTAATCGTGAGGACATGACCGCAAACGGAAGTCAGATTTATATGACGTGTGCTATGTTCTCTACAGTAAATGAAAGAGCGGGGGTTTTGGAATAAAGTTTGACCCTATTAGAGTGTATTGCCATACACATGTGCTGGCCCTACCAAACTACAACAGATATATAGCTGATGCAATTTTCTCTCGATTGGCATCTAAGTTGTATCTCAACTAACGGACAGAAGCAGGGAAGTTCATAAATTTATGAAACTGAAATAAAAGTGATCGAACCAAAAACACAAGATCCAGATGGAACAACTGCGTAATGGTTTTGTAAAAAATAGAAACCTGACCGCCAAATAAAGTTAGTTAACTTAAACAGTGAAATATAATCAGCTTTATGCTCGGCGTTCTAATACGAGTTCTGTTATCAGCACTAGTTTATGAACCGCAAAAAGGCCGATAATTATGGTCTAATGGTCACTACCGCAAAGTGGAAAGTTTAACCAGGGACCAAAAAGATTTATTTGCCAATTACTGCATAACCATATGTACACGTCTTAATGTCATTGTGTTTAGATCACGGACATTTTGTTATTAAAATTGAGGATATGTGGCGCTCATTTATGCCTTAAGTAGAGGTCAAGTGTAATTTGATTTTCGATTCTTTTTTTCAATAGTGGGGCCAGGATATATATACATATATATAAATAGACACCATGCCTTGGCTTGAGCTGAAGTATGCCATTTTAACGGTACCATGACGATTAATATTGTCTGCAAATGTGCCATTTAACGGAATAAAATAATTTTTTTTTTCTGTTTTAACAAAGATAGCGCGTTGTTTCTAGTGCATGCGATTTCATATAGAAGTAGGTCTTTAGAGGAGGAAATATTTCTGAATATTGCTTCATTTTTCGTCAGCGATCTATAGGCATTTAAGGATGCGAAATTTATTTAATGAATCGAACTAAAAAAGTTGTTGAAAACAGAAACACACTATTTGTTTTGATATTATTTTAATATTGCTGCATAGGTTACTCCCTAGATTGACATCGCAATCTTGGCGATTAATTTTTTGCAGCTATCAACTCTCGTTATATTGGTATTCATTAGAGAACCGTTCTAACTTTTCCCTAGTTATCTCTTTAACTACAAACCACAACGTATTCAAAGGGGCCGAGAAGGAGAATGTACTGTGATTATATTCATCGGTTTCTATTTTGTCGTTTCAACAACACTGCTGAGTACCTACGATTAGCAGACAAATACGTTACTATTTTAGGAATAAAAACATTCGGCCTGGCTGTCATTTGCCCACAGTGAGTATTCCCTTAGGAATAAGCAATGCAGCGATGGCTATTTTCCACCAACCGGAAACTATGACTCTAGCGTTGTAGCTTCTCACAGTAATGTGCTTTGGAAATACAGGCTTCAATTTGACCCAGACTAGCAGATACATATGACCAATCGCCCTTCAAGGATATGACAGGAACTATTTAAACTGCTTATCCGGCAACTATTTAAATTTGGCCCTCCCTAGTTCCATCATCTTCAAAAGTTGGCAACGGCATCTGACAACAATGAACGTTGCATCTGCTAACGTTAGCAATATAGGTGCAGTGAGAAATATAAACATTTAAGATAGTATCGACCGTATCAATAATACGGGATTATAACTAGAGACTGTATGCCTCCAAATTTACGAAATTATCTGCTATGTTTGTGTTGATATTGTACTGACAGCTAAAGCATCGTACAAATTACTGTAGTTAATAAATTTCCGTTTCGTTGAGTATCACAAATGTCGGAGTAGACGTTGGGAGCTTTCTACATGTTTTTTTTTTCATCTACACTTCTAAATGTTAGCCAAAAACTAACGAACGAATAACAAGAGATGAACGACACCGTAAGGGATCATATACATACTCCTGGGCACGCCCCTCCGAGCCTAATATCGACTCTCCTTTCAGTGAAGGAGTATCTGAACAAAGTAATTGAAGAAAAAAAAAGTTTCAATACTAGCAAAATTCTAAATGAGAACATCTAGTTAATGTAATTAGTTTCCGTTTGCACTCGTAGAGCGATTGGAACGAAAGCTACGTGGACCGAACGCTGTACACGTTTAGTCGATCCTACGAGATGCACATATAATCCGGCTAGTAAAAAAAGACAGTCCGTGTTAGTGAGATTACGCAGTCGATCAACTCTGCGAAATACGTAGTTACTAATGTATGCACGTAGGGTATTTAGCGGTGCGGACCGTAACAACGAAAGCTGTGCCGCACGGTATATCAACAATTAATAGTAAGGAGTATCAATATGAAACAAAACTCTTTTTTTTTTCTTCTTTTTCTTTTTTAGTCAAGCTCTCGTATGGTCCAATGTATGATTTGTTCAAAGGTTAAAATAAACATAGCGTGCAATGATTGTGCAATGACAAATACCTCAACAAACTCCACGGTACACGTACCACGAGAACGCCGAGGATCGATCATTTAACTGTGATCATTATTATCGTTAGTGCAATTCTCCTATTGTGATATTAAACAAAAAAAAAAACACGTATGGTAGCAAAGTAAAATGAGAAAGAAGAAAAATCACTCTTTCGTTCTCTGTTTTAGATGGCCTAAGTAGATGTGGTTTTGCGATCTCAAAGATGATAATGAAATCAAAATAATCATTTCTTCCGAAAATAATTGATTCCGAAATTTCGCTGCACAATCTCGTACTTGCAGAATTGTAGGGGTTCACAAGTAGAAAGGGGGTTTTGATTCAATGTAGGACGTTCCACCTAGCGCCCACACACACTATAAACACAAATGTTTTTAACAAGCCTAAGAGCACTTCAAGCGAGAATGTACTTGCTACTCGAGACATTTTTCTTCAATGCCGAAATGTCTTACTCGTGGACCTGATCAGCTGACTGTGTAGCAGCTAATTAATTTACCTATGACGTACCGTACGTTTCTCGTTTTTCGTCAAATGCTCTGTAATACTCAACCGAGCCGATAAAGATACCAAACCCTATTCGAAGATTGGTTCAAGCAAATACATTGTTGCCCTTCAAGTTAGCCCTTTAGTTATAGCTATTACATTATTTTAGTTATTCTAATGATCGGGATGCTTGCCGCTGACGATAGCGCCTGAACACCAACATTGGCGGACTGTGGATATATCTACTGTCACTCAAACAAATCAACTTCATATAGATTGAACAATAGAGTGACGAAAAACAACGGCAACACACTGGATTCAACTTACTTCGTATATTACACGGCTACATATTATCAATACGTTATTATTATTATTATTATTATTATAGTTGCATCGCCAAGCTTGAAGCAGTCACGTCCAAGACGAAGCACAGCGCCAGAACAGAAAATTTCGAGCAAGGGTCCATACGTTATAAATTTGCTGCTTAAAGCTCTGAACTCAGCATTGAAAACAGATGTTTCAAACGTTAGATCCATCCATATCTTTACCATTTCTGTTCTTACAGACCAGCAAAAAGAATAAACTGCAAGTGGGCGATCGCGTATGGCCCATGATCTTGTCTTGTTAGAGGATTTTCTGTCGGGCGCGCCTTCATAGACAATCTAAAAAACGTTTCCATGAGAATGCAGTATATGTGAGCACTCATCAGAGAAGTTAACGTGTCGATGATGTTGACTGCACGCAGTATAATCTTCGGGACTATATTGCTTCTTCAGTAAAGTTCTTCCCTAACGCTTTAAAAAGCTGTTTAGACTTCAGATTCTTTCGAGCCATTGTTTATTAAAAGCAGGTGCTCCTGTTATTGTTTGGTAGAGCTGAGAGCCAAAAACATTTCAACTGATGTAGGTGTTTTTTCAGTCGTTTGCCATTGGGGGCATACTCGATTCATAAACGGGGCAAGTTAATACCTATAGCTCTTTGAGAGTTGAACCTGAAATACTCGTCGTATACGAGAAAATTATTGCAAGTAATGGTGCTTCATAAAAAAGTTTGTAATTGAAGAGTGACAGAACGACGTTTCTTAAGCACAAGATCAGGTCAAAGCTATGAAGGATCCCTATAAATCTTTATATCACTAATTACTTTAATCTATTAGTCATACATGTTGTATAGTGTATGAATATATCAATGATAGAACTTACGCCAGCGACGTTTGCCCCTTTTACCAAGAGGCTTAGCTGCCCAAATCATCACGAATATCATACATTACGAAATTCGTATGTCCGAGCCCTAAATTCTATTGAAATACATATCATTTTATTAAATTGTTTTGTCTCAGACAATCATTGGACCCTTACTGATTCAGGTCAATCCCTATAAGGAGTTAGGTATTTATGGGAAGGAGATAATCAACCAGTACAATTTCTATAACCTGCGTCCACATATGCAAGCATATATAATACATTTATTGATAAGTCTGACACCTTATATTGTTGCCTCATCTGAGCCTGATACGTTGTTTCCTTTTCAAGTAGGTATGTTCCCTATATTTCATGAATATGTTTATTGTTCTTTTTCAAACCCACCATGATTAGCGCAAACCTTTCAGACAGATAATTTTCTTAATTTTCATTAGAGACACCTTTTCTTAAAGCAGGGACACCATTCTGGCTGAAATAATTCTCAAATCAAATTTGACTGGTAGTTATAATGAGTTATAATAACTTCATATAAAGTCCCATAATTACAGGTCAATAACATGACATCTCCATATCAAAGAGGATATATAAAAACATTTAAGAACAGTTTGCGTCATGGGGGTATATCTTGTCGCGTTCGAGCGATTTCCCTGATGTACTAAAGATTTTACCAAAGGGCATCGAGCCGCATGGTATCTATCACAAGTTTCTCTGCATATGGAGCACATACCGCGGAGCCTGTGGAAACCTATTCCCTGCATGGTCTACTGTGAAATCCATTGACGGCAAAACAAATAGCTACGGCATATGTATCTAGCTGATTCATCGCTCTCCGTATATTATTTTTTGCCACACCCGAAGCAAAGAAATACTCATTAATTTCTATGAATTCCTTTTCTTTTTCCTGAAGTTCGTCTTCAAGGTGTCCGTTGCTGGAAGACTAAAGTGGCGACGTAGGTCCAACAAGGAGACAATTTCGGGTCACTACGCATAGTTCCAATGCTCGTTTGAGGAAGAAGGTTTTGGCGCAATCTAATTGCTCAAAATTACCCACTGTAAGATGGTGCGTTTATCCATGTTACAGAGTAAACGTAAATAAAACATTATAAGAGGGTAAAGTATTTAGTTGGCTTATACAAAGTTATACCATCCAGTATTGACAACTTCTTCGTGTTCACAGAACGTCTTTCACACACAGAATAAAGGGAAAGGTAAAGCTTTACGCTCTAATTCAAGTTTACCCTACAGACCATCTTGTAACTTCATCTCTAAAAACGGATTGCCATTCTTTTAAGCTAGAACTTGCTGCAATTCGTTAACTTAAAAGGTGATGCCAGATCTCGAATTCGAAAGTGAGCTGGAGTTCTAATTTCAACCCGGCCATAGACGCACCGCACGTTTCGTGCTGGAATTCAGCCGTCTCATGGAACGCCTGACGGCAACATAAGCGGACATAAGACATAGAGAAACTGAAATAAGCTCTACGACTGACCTCTATGGTTTTGGTGTCCCATCGCGGTGCCGCATGTACGTATGCTGTATCAAGCCAAAGGAAGTAAAATATCAGAGCAAGTTCTATGAAAAGATTGTTTTTAAGCAGACTAAGTGTCTTGGTCTTAAGGGAAGTCTTTAGACGCATCGCGTAAATTTCGCGCACCGCTCAACCTATGAGCAATTTCTCAGAGAGCGTTTCATTCAACAGATTATCACAAAAGTAAAAAAAAAATCGTTGGTGACTTTTTTAAGTAAAATAAAGTGTATACTAAGTTGCAAATTTGTTACTACAGTGAATTATTATTATTATCGTCTTCTCTGTTACTTGTCACAGGTTTCGTCGATGACGATGGCGTAGTCTAGCTTGTTTTTTCTTCGGGTAATACGATCTCAAGAGGGCGCCACACGATTTGGATGCATTTCGGATTTAGGTTGCCGGAAACCGATTGGTTGTTGCTATTCTTCATCGTCCGAACTCTTCAGACGGTCTCTGTGACGGATTGTTCACAGAATTCGATATTGCCACAACAATAAGCGTCCTATCAATGCTCCGTTCTGTTCAAAAGTTTTTCCGCGGTAATTTCATGATGTTCTTCAATACCACTATTTCTTGAGCGTTTACGTCAGACGCTATCTCGTTGGTGTTTACAGGATTGTAAGGCAAGTTACTCGGAAAAAGTAAGCACCTCAATAATAGGCATAGTTATCTAATAGACAGTTTCAGCAAATCGAGCAAAAAATACTTAGAAAAAAAAAAGGTTACCACAAGCGCGCGCTGTTTGATTTGACTTTTGTAGCATAAAAAAAAAACTTTTTTTAAATATATATTATTGAACTGTAATTTAGTTCGCGTGTACCGCGTAACCAAAGTCTGTTTTGTCACAGATGCTCTTGTGGCTCTCGTTAGTGACATGACAAATTATTATATATTAGTGAATCAGCGACTATTCTAATTGTTACTTCAAATACATTAACGAAAAAATTCGGCCGCCATGATTATGCGAGCTGTAACCATTACCAACGAGGTCTTCTATTTCATCGACCCGGAATGGAAACACCGCATGTCGTGTAGTTTCATCACCAGTAAGAAATTACAAAGATTTACCACGTGGATTTATTTTTCTCAAGTCGGTAATCTACGATAGAGCTGTCATTCATTCCTTGTAACGTATAATTTACCATCTGTTTTTGTACATACATCTCTTGCGCAGAATTTATGTAATAGAGGAACAGAGTATTTGCAAAGCCCTCCTGGAGGCGAGTGATAGTACACTCTAGAAGCTTGTACGTAAACTCAAAACAATCACTTTTAATGCCCATAATAACCGTGGCGCATATATGGGCTAGTTTTTTTTTTGTACTTATACGGTTAGCGGGTAAAAAAGTTTGCGACTTCAGCCGTACACGGGTATTAAGCTAACATAACCGCAGCTATTTCCAATCACGAAAAAAAGGGCTAAAAACAACGTACCGAATGTAAGCTCATGTTATAGTCCGAACTAGAAAAATTATGTCATAACTCATAACATATCCTGCACTATTGTACAAGTAAAATTAATTTTGTGTTAGTTATTTTTAAAGTATGCAAATAGAATAAATGACAGGACCGTGTGTCAATAGATTTTTTCGTAACATACAGCCGTACTTCCACCCGATTACAACACCAACCTAGGAATATAGAGTGGCGAAATTTGCTAAGCGTTTCGAGGTTGGTGCACGGGCACATCTATGGAGCACGCTTTGTCTACCCTCTAATTAATTTTCATTAGTTAGTTGGTAATCTTCACAGCTATCTACACCTTGCCAGGTCTTCGTCTACTTTGTCCAGTGGTCCAAACAAATTATTAAGGGAATTATAAATTCTGCCGATATCCGATAGTGTGGTCAATTTTGATTCCCACAGGAAGTACTAATAACCCATAAGGGTAATAGCTAGCAATTAATATTAAGGGTCTATCGCGGACGTGTATAAGGAACATCACGTTGGCCGTAAATGGGCACTGGAATTTAATGCAGTATCTATCACTGCAGTAGCTCTAGCGACAAGCTAGTAAATAATTAACATCTAAAAAGGAACACCATCAAATTAATAAGCAATTAGCAATAACACTGTTCACGTAGAGGCTATCGTTAACAGCCGCTAACATCTTACCGTCGCTCTACCCTTGGGCTAGTGATTCAAGTTATTTTTCATAGCACAACTGTTACGTTTATTAGTTACAGCGATCATGAACTTTGTACGAAAATCGTGCTCGACTCTGAGTAACTCGCTTAGCAGACATTGATTTCAGCTCGTTCTCGCGGATGGACTAACGCTCGTGAAAATGCTAGCAGAAGACAATAGGCACAAGAAGATAGGATTAACAACTTCTAACATCCTGTTTATTGCATTTAGGTCAGTTGGCATCAATGTCTGGCAGCCTAGCTAATAGTACTAATTAAGAAGAGTTAAATGGGACTATTTTATCGCCACGGCGTTGATTTCAACTGAGACGTAGTAAGTTATAGTCAGTCTGAAATTTTAGTTTGTATGTTTCAGTACTTTGACGTTGCAATTCTCTGCAATTATTTCGCAATCGAGATAACACGCGTACACTTCACACGAGGTTTATCGAGGCCGCTGCTTCTATCTCAAGACACCGTACGAGTAACTACGTACATTTGTCTAGTGTGATGTCCTATTGGACTTCGACTACTTTGCTGGTCACAGTTAGCGACGCTCATGAAGAAGCGTGACTTCATACATATCAGCCCTGAAATTGGCCGTTGTGTCGTTAATCAAATAGTAGTGCTCTATATATTAGAGTGGAAGATTGCCCTAAGCAAGGTCTTCGTCTCCTATAACCTCATACGTCATACTGAATAAAGGCTTACAAGTTTGAAGCAGCATCCTTCATCGGCAATTACACAAGTAATATCCTATCATTGCTGCACTCCAGGGCATTTGTTTGCATGTCAAGAGTTTTTATGCGAATGATCATGCTTTCTCATGTATAGATACAATTGAATATACATATATGTATGTACTATAAGTATACTAAGTACAGTATACTATAAAAATAATGAACGTATATAATACGCAAAGAATGCATTGCTGGTTCCTTTCCGCTAGCTGAGCCTAACTAAATATTCCTATTCATTATTTCAATATTATAGAATTTCTCTGAGCGAAGCCTCTACTTAGTAATAGGAATAAATTTCGCCTGCTCATAACGATAAACATAGACAAGCTGATTAAAGACTAAAATTCACGTTTTACAGATTTCTCATATTGCATTTATTATTTATTCAGATTATGTACAGGTGTTGGTTCATTGGAACCGACAATTTTGCCGTTCTGCACAGCAACTTTACGAGGTCATTTTAATAATTATAATAATATTTGTAGAGATTTAAATAATAAACCTTGACACATTGTGCCTCTATTTTTTTTTATATGTCCTTATCCGATCATCGTCTCCCAGGTCAGTTCCCACAAGGCTTGGCGTCGACTATAAGCTGTTCTTGAAATGGATGGAATCGCTTGCCCGCTTTATAATCAACGCTCTGCGCGCCAGCAGCTGTGCATGGAATCTTCTAATTGCTCTTGATGGTGTTGGACGATCATTCTGACTATGCGTCTCTATGGACAATCTGCTGTACGACCCTTTTCAAGTGACGAAAAAGCCTTAGAGAAATGATTTTAATGAACACAACATTTTAAGATCGAAAATATCTGATGCATACAGTTTTAAATTTATACTGAAGTATTTGTCTGGATGGTCGAATCCCTCGCGCGCTGATCCTGCAAGTGGTCGCATCCACAATGACTAAAAAAAATTCAAGCCAGCGAATCCAGTCGGCTGACGCTTTTTTGTTACCTTGTTTTTCTTTTTGATATAGCTTGCTTAGACTTTTTGCAATGTGATATCAGCTCCGCTTGCCCCATTATATTATGCTAACCTTTCACACTACATTGCCCACAATGATCCACAGTGTCCTGTATGAACGTGCTGTCACGACACGGACTCGTTGGGTCTGCATAATCTATATCGATTATGTCCATACATATATATATATATATATATAAATGTTTTTTTTTTTTGTTACTACGTACAAAACGTTCGATCCAGCCGGTCATCTAGCTGAAGATCCGTTTGAAATATCTGTGTATGTGTGTGTTGTTGTTAGATTTCTTCTGTCTCTGTTACTTTTTGCCTTTATGCGATTTCGTCCTGTGCAAGATTTCCAGTATTTCTTGCCAAGTGGAAAACTGTGGTGAATTAATAGCAGCTGATGGAAACACGGTGTTTCATGTAAATAAGGCTCAAACATTCGCTTGTATTGCAGTGTTGAACTAGTTACGCCTGCTGGTTGGGATTTTCTCTCCAGAAGGCGAGATTTGTTCCCGGTATACTTTGGCAGGACACTCGAGGATTCCTGTAATGAACAGATCAACTCGAAATAATTAACATATTACCAGACGCTTAATATGAATTTATCCTGCTATATAATAAAAAATGTGAATGTTTTTAAACTTCAACTTCGCATCGTTTATCCACAATAATATGTTCATTAACAGCATTTTTTAGATTATTGATTTTGCCTGATATGTCCTTTTAGACATAATGATCCGCATGCCTAGCCTACTATTATTATTCCGTTAATAATCCTAGGAATTCCCGTCGCTGTTGTTCTTTATGTTATATTAGTAGCACTGGGAGAGGTATTCGTGCGTCGTCGCTAGAATAGACGAAGTTGAGAGGCTAGCGCATTCGTCGGTGGACAAAAGGGTCGGGTAAGTTGTGAAGTTCTGTGCTGGTGGTGCCTCTTGCTGTGGAGTTAGTTCCTGTTGCAATAACTACTTTTGAAGTTAACCATCACAGATAATGTTGGGGTCCATGCGAGTATTCATGAACAAACGCAGCTTCAACAGACGAGGTAACTATTTCAGTTCGAGTGAGCAAGTTAGGTCAGTGCCGACAATGTCGAGAATAATCGACTCCAACACGGTAAACCCTGAATGACCGTTAACCGGAAGTTGCCGCATTTCTGTAGATCCGGTAACGAGGGTGCAGAAAGCGCGCACGGCTCTAGGCCGTACACTAGGACGTACACTTGAATAGCGTGGCGGAGCCTCACGGCCTGTATATAGCATGTCAGTGATCTCTGTCTCTATCGCTATTTAAGGACGAAGTATTATTTGAACAAATAGCACTTATGTCAGTACTGGTGCATCGTTATTACAATAAAAGTAATTGATTTTATGTTGGTGCCTTACAAGAACGGATCGTAAAGGTCGAGCACGGATCTTGTCACAAACTTAGTCGTATCCATGTTCTCGCAGAGAAGTTTTGCTAATGAAGTCTTTCGAAGTTCGGCAAGCTGGCCTTCCGTGAAGCGAACTGAATGCTCGTCATTTTCATGCCAGTATCTGAAAGATGATGGGGAATAATGTTTACAATCGTATTTACTCGTCCATACAGTGTGTAGCGTTATTCATCCGCGCCATCTTTGCGGATTACTAAATGTTTAACGATAGGGTATCACTGCGTCTCTACCTTTTTTGTGCAATATTTTTATGTATTTCCATCGTAAATAAATTTCACGTAATACAATAGCTAACTAATTGTCAAAGAATAATAGTCAATAATTATATTAATCACGTAAATGTCACAAACAAGTTAAGTGCTACTGTTGCTACGGTACGCTAAGTTGAGGGGTATTGTTCCTTCAGCGTGAATTCTGTCTCTGGCCGCTTCGATGTGCTGCAAGCTACCGAGTCGGATAGTCACTGAACCTCCCTTCTCGAGGTTCTAGCAGTAAAAATATAAGCGTCTGTTACCTGTCACATCGACGCAATCTCTGGAATTGGAAGCCAATAATACAGCTGAATGTAGGTCCTACAACAGCGCCAGGCAGGGGGATCTCGGACAGACCTCCAGAAAATAGATCAATGTCATCCACGTGCCTGTAGCGAAAACAGATATCATTATTAGAAGTTTCTACGTACTATAAAGGCTTAATAATAGAATAACTTCTGAGTGAATATAGTACAAACGGCCTGTAAGACTTACCGATAAACACTGGAGAGTCCTCGGAGAGCGTTAGGACTAACCTCGCCCTGGAGATCCTGGAACGATCTAAGACGTGGCTTACCGCAGAATTCTCGATAGTCATTATATCCACGCAGCCCGTGATCTCTTCCACGCTGCAGGTTGATGGCTACAAGATCGAGGCCAGAGAATGGAATGGTCTTCGACTCAAACAAATGCTCTGTTACCATATTGGTAACGTGATTATCGAAGTTCTCCATTGGAGTCGCCATTAGTCCACGAACCAGTTGGTCTAGTTGGTCTCCTAAAAAGTAAATAAACCGGAAACTCATAAAAACGAGAGCAGAGATGCTGTCACACGCCGCGGAATCGTAATCCCGAAGTCTGTAGAAACGCTAAAAAGCTGTTTCTCTAAAATTAATAATTATGGCTACCTGCAAATCTAGACAAACGGAAATTTTACTTTTGTAGAGGATCTGCGAGTTGAAGAAAGCGTCTGTTAGCTTAATGCGACCGATCTCATTGTAAGCCGGGCCAAGAAGCTTGAAGGCTGGGGGCAAAAGGGTATGCCCAAAACGGAAAGCAGCTGTAGCGAACTCGTTGAAGACACCGACATCGCACGTGGGATCGTATCCAGCAAAATATCCAGAATCGAGGAGATTCAATCCCCACTGACTGACAGCTTCCCATCCGAGCACTCGAGGTAGCCATTCGCTGTAGATCACCCGTTGATACATCGCTGTTAGAATGCGTCGAGCCTCCTGCGAAAGTAAATACACACATACGCATGCGCGGGAACCGATATGTCAGTTACGGCAAGTAGAATTACACTGGGATGCAAGACATGGTTTGCGATATAGTTAGTCAAGTCTGCTCGAGAGCGTGGTTTTGTCATACCTAAATGCATTGTTTTATATATTCGATAATTAATAGCAAATAAGACATACTTGGAACGATCTTTCATCGTCCCAATGAGGATTAAGTCGGCTGAGCTCTAAAGCGATACGATTGTGCTCTCGAGCGAATAGAGTGTGCATTGAGGTCAGTGCAGGTTGCTCCGAAACTCGAGTGTCACCAGCAATAAAGCAACGATCATTTGATGACAGACAATCAGCTGCACCCTGAATCTCTGGGAGAAGAGGCTTTAGCGATTGATCCGCAGGATGGGCAGACATATTCAGTTGACCGCTGTGCAGAAGACGCAGTTCTTCACGAGCACAGTTGTCCGAGCCATAAACAGTCGAAAGATCAAGGAACCCTGAAATAAAAGAGTCGCTTGATATCATAGGTTTCATATTATGGATTTATAGGTATGAATACCTTCTCTAATTTGTCGACTATGGCACACGCGTTTAAAATGCTAAGAAAATTTGGTCTAATACTCCTCGCAGATGGTCGACTTACCAGTAACCTGGTTGATCTGTTCTCTCGAACCCAAAGTTCGCTGTCCGCTCATCGAACGCGTAAAGGGAAGACACAAGGGACGTCCGGATTTGACTGATACAGATGGGAAAAAAGGATCCCCGTGGGGAATCGGTATCGGGAAACATTCTTGTTGATTCTCCTTTTGCGGAGAATCGCATTTGCGGCACTTCAGTGTAGACTCGTTAGGTCCTTCGCTTAGTGGGGTGTGGGCAACATCGTGGTCCATAAATTGTCCCATCTGCATAAGCATTTGGGTGTACTTCTGGTGAGGCACGGATAGATCGCTGTGTACAGCCGCGGAGACCACTCGTGCTGGGGGAAGCGGAGCACCTGTTACCGAGGTCTGACGAGCCGAGCTGATGTTGTCGTCGTATCGAGAGGGCAGTATGCGGCGGAACGAATGAGACACCTACAAAAGACAGTGTCCTCATTTCTGTTTCTGTACTGGAATAAATATGGGCAGCTCGTAGTTTGAAGGATAAAAAAAATGTACGGTTGGTACTCAATCAAATAGTTTTAACATCCATTATTTATTGCGCGGCATTAAAAACGAGATCTTTCAAGCGGTTTTTGGCTTACGACTGCGGCGTTATTCTACTATACACTAATACCATGTATCGATAAGGACACCTGAAGGCAATTTCAACCTACTGGCTGACAATCTTATATGTAAAACTGAGATACCGTGTTTTAGCTGTTGCAGGCGTGGTAGCTCGCTATGATCTAATTCATGCGAGTCCGGCATTTATGTTTCGTACTAATATCTCGAACCACATAGTGCCGATGCGCTCTGCCTTAGCATCTACCACGACTGTTCCGGCGTGAAATAAGCAAGTGCTAGTGTCTATGTGATTGACTTGAGTGTTTTTTGGTCATTTTGCATGTTTCTTTACATAACGTGTCGAAAATTACGCTGTACTGGAAACTCAAAGAGGCTGGGTTCAAAGACAGCAGACTTGCCAAGAATGCTCAACCAAAACGAGTCGGTTTATGATTGGGCAAATCATATAGAAAAATTAAAAAGTAGGCAAAGGTCGGATTTTCAAACGTTTCTCATTTTGAAATTTTTCGAAAACTGCCTTTCATGCCTCCAGACCTGTTTTTCTAAAACTTCGTCGTACCGGAAATCAAAATCTGTCAAATTTTATGATGATTTGTGCCAAAGACACTGGGATGACACATTTAGCGTAAGGAATACATTAGAGCACCAGGAATGTGCTGAAATTATCAAGAGGAAAATTCTGCCTTAGGGACGCGAATGATTCCCTGACGGTGACGAGTGGGGCGCCTAGTCACAGAGCTTGAAGCACCCGCTGGCACTGGGAAAACAGCAATCCCATAAAGCAGATCTGGAAAATCATAAAATTGCAAGTTCGCAAGGACAGGAAATCTCAAACGTTCGGGAAAAAATCACTAATGTGGGATAACAGGATCCAATAAGAGCTGAAGCAGCAAAAAACAGCATCAGCGACATGTCCCAAAGGGTGGTTGCTGCTGGAGGTAGTGCCCTAAAGTACCGCTAATAGTAACTATATCAACTCGTTTGCTTAATCCTTTATCAACATGTAGTATACCGGTGTAAAGCTGAACAGTATTGTTTTCATAGGTCAAAATCATTTTAAAATATATCGCTTTAGCGCCGCGCAATTGGCCTTGGAAGTGAAAACTTATTGATTGAGTCTATTTAGTAATAGTGAATATTATAAGCATATCCTGAAATTTTCAATATATCGTGTAGCATATTATAAATGATTTAACGTGAGTTTACCCCTATTGTTGAGACCATAAAGTGTTTCTAATATCTTGTTTAGAAATTTAGCGTATTGAAATGGCTGGGCTCCGGCCAACTAAATTGTCTTATACTGAGCCAATTTAAGATAGATAAAGCAAAAGAGAATTTTTGATTAAAGTTGTTATTAGACTCCGAACGGCCTTCGCTAAGGGAATCACTCGGGTGAAAAAAGGTACGTGGCACCTGCTCACAGATAAAATGCATAAAAGGAACAAACCTTTCCGAAATTAGGGCTTCGTAGATTGTTACATCGGCCAGACATAGTTCGGAATGGCGTACGTGGATTGCAAGGCTGGAGACGTGTGGGTTCACAAGCGGCGGGTTCTTCGAATTCGCGATGGAACTTTGAAAGGTCCACATGCCGCAGGGCTGGGATGAAGTTGTCATCGATAGTTCGCCTCTTGTCACGTCCAAGTTCATTCATTAGCTTTTTCGTAGCCAATTCGAGCACCTCACTCTGATTGTGCACGTTGCGCGAAATCACGTTAGCTCGCATGAAGCCTTTGTTCCGACCCGATCCAAATTCTCCGTCGCCAAGAAGATTACCTCGAAGAGCGTTGCTAGCATCGTTTAGCACATCAATCATTAGACCATTGGTCAATACCTTAAGAGGACTTTCCTGCGCCCAAGGTTCAAGGTTAACGGAGCTAAGAAGTCTATCGTCGCATGATTGCAGGTTATTTAGCCATGGGTCAGGCAACTGCATAACACGAGGTTGAATTACTCCAGTGTGGAACACGTTATCACAGATAACCCTAGCCAAAGATGTGTGCCTAATCTCTTGCAGTTGGTTCTTAGTGAAGGAACTAGGCTGACCTGGGTTCTCATACCAGAAACGATCCGAGATACGAAGATGACGGAACTGATGAGCATAAATACAGGCTAGCGTAGGGCCAACAAGACCTCCCTCTACGGGAGTTTCAGCGAGAGCAGCTACAAGGAGATCGATATCACTAACACTTTCGTATAGCTCCGACAGCTGCTGAGCGGTGTCTTGGTCCATAACTTGAGCTAGACCATCGAAATTGTCGATATCGCGTAAACCGCAGAATTGTCTCCATTTTGTATATCCGGCCAGACCGTGATCTCTTCCTTGCTGAATGGCAATAGAGGCTAGATCAAGACCAGGTTGATTGCTATCCGAAGCAAACATGTCTTGAGTAATATGTTTACTGAAGGATGCATCGATGCGCTGTGCACGTTGCATAAGTGCTCCGGCAACATACTGACGGAAGCGATTGGAATTATAGAGATCCTGGGGATGGAAAGCAGTTTCAGTGGAGGGAATGGATCCAAGTTTGCGGAAGCGTTGAGCGTCGAAAAGTTCACTATTGCCTGGCAGAGCGGATAAGAGGGCCCATAGCCCAGTGGAGCCCATTACATTTGTAACTCCTGGTAGACGCTTGTGATCATAGCCGGTAAAAAAACCATTGCTATCCATGCGGAGGCCGAATCTCTCAACAACTTCAGGACCCACAAGAGTAGGAAGTAGCTCATTATAGGCAATGTGTTGAATTTCTGCTCCAACAATACGACGTGCTTCCTGGTACAATTGTTCGTCGTCCCACAAAGGGTTTAGCCCCTTAAGTTCTCGAGCTAAACGATTATGCTCACGGATCCACATAGTGGTCATCCAAGCCAAACCGATATTTTGATTCATTCGCGGATCTCCTGAGCTGAAACATGGAGCAGTTTTTGAGCCACGGCAGTCCAAGGATGAAGCATCTCCAACAGGAATCTCTTCCCCAGCATCATTTCGTTGCGTAAGCAAAAGGCCATCTTCGAATGATCGTAAGAATCGAGCTTCTGCTTCTGATGAGCCGTAGATCGTTGAACCATCCACGAAAGATGTGACCTGATTGTTCTGCTCACGAGGGCCTAAACCGCAAGTTTCTCGGGGCGCAGTTGATGACCGTACATAGTCAAGGCAATTTTGTCTGAACGCTGCATAGAAGGAGTCATTTGGCGACACGCTGATCTCATAACACTCCGGATGCTTGAGGTTGGGAGGCACATTGCAACATTTAAGACGAGCACCCTGGAAGCCTGAGCGGAGATAAAAAAAAATCATTAAGGCTTCCTACTGAATGCATATAGTACATTCGCTCTATACGTACACAAGACCAGTTTTAACAGGTAGTCGTTTACAAAATAATGTAATGTATAAACAATGCATGAAACACCAAGCTCGGCAAAAAATTCTATGGCGATTCATTAAATTGCTGGTATTTTTTGTTATTAGCACAATCGTTCGGCAATCGTTTTCGGCAATAAGTATGACATAAAAATATCTATGGTTCAACATAACGTCCCTAAAGTATATCTATTTTTTTTACTCTTGTTTTGATTTTTGTATACTATCAAATCATGGCCTTTGCAGGACAGGTACTTTAGGGCATCTGCGTTCCGTCGCACGTTACTGATCATGATATTCGAATGCTATGTTCGACATTATTTTAACGGAAAAGTGTGTTTGGTGCTTGGTAAATTGATATACATTAGAGTCTTTTTAACAATGACAAACAGCTTGTTGATATTTTTTGCCTGTTGGTCCTCAGTTCATAACCGATAAGCTGAACTTTACCACAAAGCTTTGGATTGCAATTATTTGTTCAGTTTCAGAATAAGCTTGGTGGTGACACCACAGTGACTCAAACATTTTTAACAAAAAGCTTTTCCTTAGAAACCGGAAGCATTCATGCGTAGTTTTTCGAGCCCATTTTACAGAGTCTTTGAGAGTCTTTATAAATTTAGCTCGAAGTCCTAACCATATAGGCTGCATTTACCTTAATGCTATCGAGGGCCATGTACATCAAATGTGTTTATGATCAGTAGAAGATATATAAACAATCAATCTGTGAATGAGGCACGATTGAGCTTTGGCGCAAAGACGTAACTCATTTAACCAATGTTCACTTAGCTATCGAGCTAAAAAAACTTAATCCCTAGTCCCTGCCGCCGATAGGGAATTACGTAATGTATTGTCATAAAACAATAACTTCGGGAGGTTTCTTATGTAATCGTTGTTACCTGAAGAAGACGTCTACGCATAACGGAAAACATCATTAGAGGACTATTTAATAACATAAATTTGGCTAGATCTCTATGATGTATACAGTGGATAATATGTTATTCTTACCATAAGTCTAACAAAACGAATTTACCGAACTTCGGCTATAGCGGCATCCCGTAGACTTGATAAGCGTGAAAATTTGAAATTTGTCCAAATATGTCTCACTAGGCGCTCATGAGGCGCTTCGTGAACGCGTCTGATATCGAAAAACGATATAAATGTAAAAATGAGGGGGAGGAGGTGCGTAACAAACTGAAATAATCTCAAACAGATATCTATCATTCGATGTGAACTCGTTAGTCAGACCTTTTGCTCTTTACGGACAAATATTATATTTTACATATAACGAGTTGTTATGTTGAACTTGTAACTAATAGAAACAATATCGTTTTCTCAAAGAATCACTTTTGAAAACTATGCTATAATATGTTGCTATCATCAGTGTTACACAGTTACCGACAGTTACAACCGGTGCCCAATCCACGCACTGCCAATAGTAACGATGTTATGCAGAAGATTCGCAAGCTTGTTCTCACCATTATCATTAGCTATGGTGGTAATTTACTAATGAGTTACTTTACTTGTCTTGCCAGTTTTTTAACATTCATTAGAAAAAAACAGTGTGCAAATACTTTTTTTCCTAATTATGAATTCAGCGTTGAATTTTTCCGATTAAAGTACGCTTTTGTATTTTTTCAGACTTCTCCCAACTTGGAAATATCTTTATTGTCATATTTTACTGATAATCGTTAAGCTCAGACTTGGAGCTGCTGCTGCTGCTGCTGCTGCCGGACGCAGGGGAAATTTTACTTCAAGTTCTTTCATTTTCAAGCTTACGTAAACCCCCTAAAGAATAGTGGCTTTGGTCAAAGGTGAAACTACCTAATAAATAAGTTTTCGCGCGCGATATGGCGCAATCAGTGGTCGTTTTTACACAAGATTTTCTGTTCAGATATTTCAACTGTTGTTAACGGTCTAGCAAACGGCAACCGCCAGGTTGTCGTTCATGGTTATATTATTATTATTATTGCATAGTACCCAGCAAAGAAAGCGTCTAATTGCTGAATTTTGAACATCGTTTGTCAATAGCTGAGAGTACTCTTTCATGTGAAAAAAGTACAAAATATAGGCTCTAGTTACACTTCTCTCTATCCTAAGTCACTCAACAAGCTTTATCTCGATTTTTTAGAAACAAAATGCTTTTCTTAGGATGCCTGTGCAAGCTACCAATAACCGCTGACCATCCCAAATCCCACCATCGGGAATGGTGTATCTCTCTAATCCAACGTCTCCTTCGTCGCTTTCGATTCTTCTTCTTCGTACGACGACGACGACGACGACAAATTCATTGTCGCCATAATCAGCCGTACTGGGCACCGAATACTAATGTCGTACGTAGTAATGGATAAATGACAATACGATATCATATATGCTACTATAGGTAATACCATACGTGCAGGTTAATATGGTTTGTTTACAATCGAGCTCAGTGTGGCAGTAGATAGCATTGTTTATACAACGGTTCGCACTTCGTAGTATTTCGAAATATTTCGTTGTAGTCCGCACAATCGGCCAAAGTCCACTTTGGGAAACTATCTTTCACATTCATCTAGAAATTTTAAAATGGCGTCGCTGTGTATCTATGTAAAAATAAAATATCAGCGGTATGCATTTGCACACTCACACAAATTAACTAATTACACAGATTTATGTATGGCAGCCCATATATTTGTATAACCTTATGTGGTATCTCGAATTGATAGCGATCGAACGATTGCGTCGGGCTGTGGCGTTCCCCCGGTGGGACTATCGAGTCTTCTCGATTCTTCGTTTCTACGAATAGTGAATCACAAGTTGCAAATAAATTGACTGTATAATGATGGAGACAGGATAGAATCGAAGCAAACACTTATGTTATCATTATTATTGCCGATATTAGTATTTTGTTTTCATTTCATCCTGCTTGTACCGTTTTCTCTTTGTAGGTTGTTGAGCACAATGTACCACCTGAGGGAAAAAGCATGGTAGCCTCTGTGGCAACCCTTCTAATATTATAACGTCTTACTAATGCACACCACTCTGCAGCTACAGATCTTAGTAACGTCACTGTAACAAACATTTAGTGATATTAAAATTTCAGGATTATTATTATTTTTACTTCATTTCTGTTAAACTAGTCAGCTTGATATGATAGATCGTCAATGGGCGGTTGAAACGACAAGCCCGAGGAACCATGGCTTGTGTAGTGTCTCTTATACGCTTATCAGTTCATGTTTCATCAAGTCAGCTTTTGCTGATTTGTATGTTTATGTCCGTTTAGACGTAAACTATCGTCGGGTCCACAAGTTTTGGCAATCGTATAGTTACGTATTGACATTAACGGTTTAAGTTAACGTTTAGATAGTCTACCGCAACGACTACAACAGAAACATTATGTATCACTTGGCTATACCTATCCCACTCATAAAGACATCGACCAAAGCACACGCCAATTTACTATTTTCACTATAGTAATAACAGCGTATTGATATTTTAATTGATAAAATAATAACTTGGAAATTAGATTATAATTCGGCATCTTTTCTGATCTTTAAGGCGTCCGCGTACGATGTTAGTACCGCTGGAACATTTAACCGACGAAGGAGTCTTGTCTATATCATCATCGGTTCGTATGCGTCTGCAGTGTCAGAGCGCGCACGCGTCACCAATAGAAGATGTGAACAGAAGCATTTATCGGTCCGTATCTATATTCCCGCATGCATCTGCGCGTGCTGTGAATCCGTGTTGTGAACTATTAAAAGTATTCATATCTAGCGCTTCACAGTTGTTAGTTGTGATGCCGTGCAGTTCAAGGATCGTACCCAGTTGACAAGGGAAGCTATTAGAAGAAAAAACCGAACGAATTAGCGGCCGTTGCAGGAGTTGTAAGTGTTGGATAATGTTTACTGATCAATGGAACTTTGATCTGATCCACCATCTCAGGCATGTTTGCTGCATATGCACAGTACCGTATGGATAATAATATTGATAGCACCAAGAGTAGGCGTACTCTAAATAGGAGCAAGAAGCTAGTCAACGCTAGCATATTTCTTCTTGATTTGTTAATGGGATTTGATCTGAGATGAATGTTGGCCTCTAAATAAGTATGGTAAACCTTCGGCGCTTTATATATCGTAGGTATTTATCGAAGAAAAAAGCTAGCGGACGAATTACAGCCGCACCTAGCGGCCTCATAGCACCGTGCCGAAATTACTTCTTCACAGGGTCGTTTGTCTATTGAGAAACGATTGGCAATAAGTCAGAAGATTTCATAAATCTAGCCCGTGCACTTAGAGATCCTATGGCCAGTCGTCAAGATCTTCCTGAACAAGGCAATCGGGTTATCCTGACAGTTCCATTGTTTTTAGCCTACCTGCTGTTTGTGGAGTGTGCGAGATATCATGGAAGACAAAGTGTCCAAAGGCTACGGCGACCATTGACGCATGCTCGTGAGGGATGTCCCGATCCTGGAATACTCTGGCAGAAATCTCGCGTGCAGAAAGAAGTGCTGCGCCGGAAAGTCCTGTGCGAGGAGCCGATACACCTGCATCATTTTCGAAACAATTAAACACATAAAGTCTTCAGAATCATCACACCCAGCGTTACCTTGTATTGGCTAGAAAACGTTGTGCATAGGCACACTAACGACAATTACGAATTATGCGCGCGAAATTTTTCTTCGCTGATGGGTGCTTTTCTGATCGCCAGCTCTTCGTCAACACGGACAAAGTCCTTGTGATCGGAACTACCAATCAGTTCACTAAACTATCGCAATAAGTTACAGTGGAACAAATCTGTGTTTCGGGCTTCTCCTTCCTGTTTTTCATAAGTCGATTAATGTAGGACGACGTCGCGTAGCCGAGACCTTTGCTCGGTGTATTTTTTTTGAGGAACAGTGCTGATCACTAGCAATTTAAGATAAACAAATAGAAGTAAAATGTTTTTGTTAATGGATAATCATTTACACACGCGCCAAAGTGCATTTCAAATCAAACTATTTTTGTAACGAACAGCACAAAAAGTGTGCGTCTTCATGTCTCGCGATTGATTTGTGCTTCACACTGAAATTTATCAATGACATGATGCGAAAGTGGACATTCGCTCGGACCGACAGACGATCGTTAAAGAAAAGAAAAGAAAAGGAAAGGAAAGGACTATCGACGAGAAAGCGACGCAAGCATTTGCTTCAACAACGTCAGTAATACACGTATTCTGAGTATGTTATATCTCCTCAGACAGAATCTTACTTTCGCTTTAACCCAGCTGGATCTATGATGAGTTTCTTCTTTTTTGTTGAGAAAGAGTTTGACATTCTTTTCGTTTAAGCTTACGACTTAGTAGGTGCGTAATATCGTGACACCGGCCTCATGAACTTGTTCTTGCTACCGTGTCCCTTAAGGCTGTAAAATGAAAGCAGATCTGTTATTAGTGAGATTCGTGCGCGAACTTACAGAATTACCATTTGCTCTTGAGCTTTGAGGCCATCTAGCAGTTAAATGTTGGCAGATAACTGAACAAATGGAGTGTTATTTTGAGAGCCCATTCCGTTACGTGTATCGACGTAAATATAGCGTAGCCGAAGGAGTTGAAGCTCGAATGAGAGAAAGTCTGGAAAGCTTTATAGATTTTTTCCAAAGCATCACAGATTTTTTTGCTTCACTGAATTTTTTAACTCAATGGACGCAAGCGACAACGGTAGAGCACTTGGCAGCATGTATCTATCAGTTATTGAATCTTCTGACAGAATATGATAAAACGAAGCGGTATCACCGCTAGCACTACTACATCCAGCGGCTGAAAGCATAAAATTAAGATTAGGCTTTCTCAGCGATCTCCAGATAAAAACTTGTTACCAAGTTAGCCCCGTCCGTATTCATTATTATTTTCCCATGTTATTATTATATCCCGTATATTATTGGCGTAAACAGCTCTACTTCTTAGCTTTTTCGTTATACCCTGCCATAGAACAGAGATCATGCAAGTTCATGTAACGTTCAACATATTCGTCTAAATATGTCCCGTAGATAATTAGAACATAACGATGCGGCCAAACGAGGGGCCAAAACGAATCAGCTACAAACTATATCATCATAGTTCATGTCAAGATCTTGTGTTGTTCTTGGTCAGTGAAGACGTAATGTTTCATACAACCATCAAGATCTATGTTGACTAGCGGCTGGTAGAGTCGACTCCGATAATTTCGAGAGCTCTTCTGTGGAAAATGGCTATCAATCGTTTTCAACTTAAAAAAGTTCTCGATTACGAGATAGCCATTAGGACAAATATTTATGTAACATTACCCAATCTGCATATGACTGTCGTGAGTTTCCGTGATAAAAATTATCAAGCGCTTGGTAGTGGTATAAAAATTTCTTGAAAAAAAAATAGAAATGTATTGAGTGTACGCACTCTGTGGTTTGTATCAAGATGCAAACACGGGAGATTTATGCAAATAGATAGGCTTAATAGTCTTCCTTTGCCAAAACCATGAATACTTGGTCTTGTACTTTTTCTGGTTGCTAGCGCTTCATCCTTTGACTTTCTAATATAATGACAAAATACAAAGACAAAATCTCTTAACATATTCCTTTGATGTCTACACGATTGAAAAACATAAAATGTTTCAACGAATGCGTCGCTTTCGAGCTAGCGCTATTCCATGTTCAAGAGCTATACATTTGAATACAGCTTTTTTTTTCTTTTCTAAACGAACGTCCTTTCGTGTATGCACACGCCAGCTATGTCTTATTGTTTATACAATATATACCCTCGTCAAAATGCTCTCGTCTTAAAAAACACGCAAAATTAGTATCTGACAGCGTAAACAAGTTCGACGTTCGGAAGCTTTCGACGAAAATTTCAAATATAATTAGGTATAAATCTACTATAGACGAAACTATAAATTTGTTTATCGAGCTTAACTTGTATCGACTGCGTGTCTGCAGCCAGACAAGAGGAATCGGTCATTGGCTCTATTGAGGAGTGTCATGCAATATAATTGTCATATAAAACAACAGCTAATCAACAACTGGATAAGAAAAAGTATCGATCTCGTTTCGGAGGCCGTTAACATTGCGATTCCCATCCAGATCACGCATTATTAGAGAGCTTCAGAACGAATACGATCAGCTATTACTGTATTAGTTGGGCTAAACTTTATCATTCGCTGTAAGAAATAGGTAGCATTCGAAACGAGCCTTTTAGACCTGATAAAAACAAAATTATTATAGAATATATCATCAATTTATTTGGAGAACGTTTCTTAGTGCAATGGACACATTCTCACAAAGGAAGGAAGGAAGGATAGCTGAAAGTTGCGTCGTCTCTAAATGTACAGGTGTTAGGCTAACCTGAGATCTAACCCATTGTGACTTCGACAACGAACGCATAGTTCAATGTGTATAAGCACAAACATTAGCTATTTCAACAACAATGCTGATTCACAGATCTAAATACGGTTTTTTTTTGTGGCTGTCGAGATATTTGTTCAGACTTACATGTACAATCATTTGTAGAATGAATTTCTTTAGTTAAATTAATTTTCCTATGCACAGTTTATACTGGCCGTGGTAACATACAGTGAAAACACGATCATATGCACATCCAGCTCTTAGAACCGTCTTTTTACATCGCTCTAGGTAGACAATTTCACGCATTATTGATCGACCGCTGCTGCGGTAGGAGACAGTGAACTTAACGTAGGTAAAAGTAGTCTCGTCATTGGTATTTTCATATCCAATGATGAAACTGTGTTCAATCTTGTGTGACTCAATATTCCTGCGGTTGTTGTTACACGTAAATGCCTGAAATGCGTCGTTGACGTAGCGGACCCCTGAATATCACTCGTCGTTGCACGGGGGGGGGGGGGGTAAAGGGGAAAGCTCCTCTATACATGTATAACACAGTGGGGCAAGGAACCCTTGTGTAACGTTCAATTAAAGTTTAAAAATGCTTGAAGTTACTGCGAATTATACTGTACAGTATCACATGGACTAGGCACCGTAAATACTTCCATTTGAAAACAGTTAGGTTAGGAAAATCAAATTAGTTTTTTTTATCATTCATTTTTTCATTTATTATTGGCAATTTGGATATTTTGCCTATATTACAGAATTAATATAATACCTTTTGTAAGTATGCGTTTTCAATAAAAGACGTTACAACAAAATATGATTGCAACGGAATCTAGCATGTCTGATCAGTAGAGATAACCTTATATTTAGAATAAATGGAACAATAACCATACGCAAAGCTCAAAGTGAGAAATGACGATGAGGAACGATCGGCCTTAGACCCCAGTCATTCTAAACATTAAAGGGCTTCTACGATACGTAGATTTCATTCACTGTTTCCAAGTTTAATCACTCTATACCCAGAGATATATACGCATTTTACAGGTACATTTGATTATTTTTACAATGAGTCACGTGGAAACGCGACTGGAAGACCAAAGGCAAATGTAACCGGTGGATATGAGGTGCCTACGGTTCGAATCGTATTATCTTGGCGTATTATATATATAATCGTATTATATATATAGTATTATAGTGGCGTCGCCGTTATCCATGTGGATATTACTAACCGCTAGGAGCGCCACTCAAAAAGCAACAAAACATGGCCACTCATAGAAGTAATAGTACAACAGTTGCGCTTCCCCTCGATGGTGTTCTCACCAACGGTGACGAAGTACAGCAGAAGGAGATCTGGGAATAGGAAGAATCAGGTGTATAATATATTTCTATCTATAAATCATCGGACATACAAATGATATGACGTACCTATGACAAATATACTCTTCGCAGAAGACATTTACTATCAAAAATTAGCCAGTTAGGAAATAGAGGGGTCATATCTTTCTATAGTATTTCGTTTTTAACTATAAAATTATAGATAAAACATATGTCTATGGAGCAAACGTCTAAGTATGGGCGGGGACTGAAAAAGCAACCTTATTTATTTAAATAATGCTGACCGAATTGGCTGAGAGATAAAAGTTCGACAAGTCCTGAAAGTTGAACACCAGGTTATAAAAGTGCTTTTTTTCTTTTTAACTTTAAGAACTGTGCCCGAAAATCTGAATTCTCAGAGACGCATGAGCTCCGGAATCTGATATTAAGCAATAGCCATAAAGTCGGCAACTGTCAATATGTTACGAAAGTCATATATGTGTGCTCTTTGTGCTAAGCCAGCAGGATCACAAGTACGCCGGATAGGTAGATCTGTAGCCCGTTGTTCTAGTCAACATATACACATATAAATAAAAGATGTATGTCTAGTATTATCCAGCTAAGACGGCTATAAACGGCTGCAAACAGTTTCTGTCATTGCACAAGACGTTCATTGTCATTTAAATGACGAATATACCATTTCGATCCGGCCCGAAATGTCATTAAAATTCGTAACAGAACAGGTCACAGAGAGCGGACTGTCTGCTGAAGGCCTAGAAGTGAAATCCTGCATCTCTGGCCTAGGCCCACATTCTCAGGCTACGCTGACGGCCCGCATCCTCATTGCTAATTGATGATGTTCTAGTAGTAGTGACGGCAGTCGCGATCACGTCAAACAGAAGCGATGACAAATGTTGGGCGAAGCTTCGCTGGCGTCGATCTTACGTGTTGGATTTGACAAATTTCAAAGAAGAACTTCGAATTGCTCCGCTGGCACGCGACGCGGGACCTATTCCAAAATGTCCCTGGCCAATGTCAAGGCGCTTAATTAGCAGCAGAACGGATACAGTAGCTAAACTGAGTTGTTAAGACGATGAACTATTCGAATGCAGTGGCAAATTTTTCTACATACCAGAAGTCCTAGGACAGCAAGTCAGTGATATACGATGCTGACATACGAATTTTTGTTGCAGTTTTCGACAGCCGAAATTTCTGGTTAGCTACATCAAGACGTCCAGGACTGCACGTATAATATGGCAGAATGTTGCAATATGATGATGACATTTTAGGACGTTTATAACTGAAATGAATAGCAACGGTGCACTTCTCCCCCCACAACAACAACAATACGAGAGCTGAAACAGTTTTCTCAATTTCGATCTGATCATATTTTTGACTGGACGTTTAGGCAGAATTTATTAACCAACTTCACTTAACATTATCTACCTCATGTTCGACTAGCATCATCTGTACTTGTTTCGAAAAAAAAACCGAAGTGATTTGAACTAGCGCGCGAAACTGACGATACTGTCGGATAACCCCTAGGTGAAGTACATTTTTATCAAAAAATAGTAATAGTGCGTAACTAATCCCAGGATCGACGCTAACGATAAAACGGTATCAACGTTGTCATCGTATCACGACTGGATACGAAAATGTTTCTCAAGATACGTTCTTGTTCACATTTGCCAAAATTAATCTCTTCGCCTACCTTGAGATATCTGTAAGTTATCTGGACAATTTCAACCTTATAAGTGATAGCGCTACAGAAAAGCATTTTCAAGGCCAGTATCTAATTTTCATAGGCTGTGTGTATGCGTTCAGGGATATGACATAGATTTTTCTTATTTAGCAAAGTACCATTTACCTATAAAAAGGTACTTACACAATTTATTCTTTAGCACAAAAAGCAGATTTCCATTTGAAGCAGGCGCCGCTTTAATTTCAAACATTTAAATAATACAAACTCTCTTAATCTACGAGGTTCTCTGAAATCTTCGGATTTATTCTCCTTGAAATGCCTCAACTCATGAGATTAGGACAATCGAATTGGCCTCCATGTTGTAACGAAATCATGAATTAGTCTTCTAAGACCTATAAGAATTGGACCTTCCTCCTTCAGCGTGTCCGTGACTGCTGATAAATAATAGCTGTTATAACATAGTACAATACAAAAAGACTATTATGCAATCTCCCCTTCGTAGATCGCGTCGGATCAACAAATACAAAAATATTCGATGAAAGTATACATGAAAGTAAAGTTTTCAGTAACTAGTTAGATAAGTGTCAGCCCTTGAACAACGAAAAACAGGGCCATACAGCTGGGTCGTGTGGTAAAAAACACATCATTCCACGATATTGATGGCTATGCAACTAGCCGAATTGACATTTCATGTTTCTAATTAGAACTATGTCAATTTTTGTAGTCGCCTTTTTTTTTTTTTTTTTTTTTCCGAAATGGTGTTTTGTTGTATGGCAATGATGGCCGATAACAAAACAAGTTACAAGTGATTCGGACACGCCATCAAAGATCGAACGCATAGCAAACCAGGTACATAAGAATTACATATAGCCGTTATAAAAAATTATTATCATCATCCGTTGTTTCGATAACGATCATGATTGATGATTCGATAAAAATGATTATCCCTACCAGTTGTTATTTTCTTTGGTCCGAGCACCTATCAGGGGCTTTGCAGGAAACAATGCTCTGCAGTAATAGTTCGATATGTGTTCGACGTGTGTGTGATAGATTTTATGCCCACCCTCAATGCAGAGATATTCGCGTATGCTGGTATAAAATTACTATTAATAGTCACTTCAGATTCTTCCGGGACAAGCAAATCACTTTGTTCGGTTTTTTCTTCGAAGCTGTACATTTATACAATGGTGAACAACTCTGTTGCTCTTAAGCTATTACTAGCCGTCTCATCACTTCCGCCTGCTTAAAGGGTAGGATATGGCTTGCTCTTGTATTAACCGGACGAACCAAATGACCTTACACGCTATTTAGAAAATATGTATGCATGGTATTTACGTTTATTTTGGCCCGCAAGATCTTTCTGGCGGGCAAATATGATGAAGAATTTACGTTTTTGATGTTGTTGTATTGACCCACTGGAGATTGGGGACGGGGGACAATAGAGCTTCGTTTTTCAGAACCATGAAGTTATCATAAAGCACGCCGCTCCACGAAAATTCCCATAAATAGTCAAACAAGATCTGATTATCAGAGCTTATTTTCTTTGCATTAATCAGCTATGTGTAACACTTACTAACAGAAATATAAGCCGCAGTCTATCATTATGTATTCTATACTATGTATCGAATAAGTGGATCAGTTTCAACGTTGCATCATTAACGATAACCCAAATTGACAAGTCTCGTCACTACAGTGTCACTATTGTTATTCTTCGCACGGGCTACGGCAAAACACTCAACATGGTCAATGACATGCTGAAGATAATCGTGACGAGAAATTGCCTCAACGTTAGCAGTGACTAATCCCTAATCGATGCTGCTTTATCGGCTTCGTTGTAGTCGCCATAGATCTTCTCATCATTATAACGAGTTACGAATTCAATCAACGGGCGAGTACAAGCAAGACGCATCGTATTACGTATAAGACACGTTCACGTGTGTGCCTGTAGAAAGCAAACCTAATCAATCACCCTGATAAACTATTTGTCTATAAACTATATATAGACGACCGGTCGCACGTAAGCCGGGAGCGATTATTATCGATGGACTTTTTACCGAAATACAGACAAAGAACAGATGTACTTTGCACTATATGGACCACACTAAGGACACACATATGTTCGTATACTGGTCACAGTGGGGAACTCTTATGCGTTGCGGCTGGCGTCTCCCCTCAGATTAGTCGTTCGGCCGACGATTGTATTTGGTCAGATCACAAGAGCTAGTTCAACGTGACCATCTATAATTGCACAGGAGTAATCAGAATATATCGCCATGATCATTGGTAATCAAAGCTGCAGTAGGTAACACACAAATGTCAACGATACATTGCGGATAGAAATTGTAAGTGTTGGCAGGCGTTAACGAAAGTCAAACGCAAAGAAGATGAACGTATTCCGTCCAAATGGCCGACACAGATAAACAATAACATGAACACTTCACTGATTCACCAATTAAATAAGTAAATGACAAACGGTGACTGATACGAATCGAAGGAGGCACAAACTAACAAAATCCAACTATTGCGATAGAACGTATTACTCATCATGCCATAAGGACATAAATGGCAAACCTGAGGCGCGTTGTTAGTAGCCGTTTGAAAAAAGATCGTCTCGTACATTTTGGTGAACATACAGGCTGGTATCAGCTACGTAGCTTATTCAAGATTGTTTGTGGCTGTCATGAAGCTCTTTTGGATCGTCTGAATATAGTTATGATTGCGGAACTAAGACAATCCCATATTTTTGTGAAGCTTTTATTCTCAGTTAATTGGTTCATATAGATACAGAAAGTCGAAAAAAAAAACAACATCAATTTGAAAATGGTGAGAAGTGGGATTGTTGATACCATAGGGGACTGTGTGCAGTTTAATTACAGATAGACTTAGCATATCAGGCCTATGCAACGGCACCACTATATTGAGACGGGCAGGTCGAGTCGATTTTCATCTGTAGTATAATAATTCTTGGACATAGTCGTTAACGTCCAATGAGATAGCTACCACACGCGTACATATGTTAGCTCAAAGTAAAAAAGGTACAATTATGTTTGTTGTGCAGTTATTTAATTATTCTGTACAGCCGTCGATAATCGTTGCGGTAGTGGAAGCAGTAGTAGTATTATAATAGCTATTTATTTC
Organism: Varroa jacobsoni; assembly: GCF_002532875.2. Lineage (NCBI taxonomy): Eukaryota > Metazoa > Arthropoda > Arachnida > Mesostigmata > Varroidae > Varroa > Varroa jacobsoni. Next base: position 88,425 of record NW_019212944.1, on the reverse strand, counting down.
AATTTGCAAAAACACTACCGGAATATATAACACCAGCTCAGACTTCCGCCATGTCATTTCTCCAGATGGGTGGTGATAGTCACGATGGCTAGAGATAGATCATTTCATTTATAATGGCTTTACGTCTTCATTCAGACCCAGTCTGAAGTGCACATGTCGTTCAGCATATAGTGTCCTTAGATTAATCAAAACTTCTGTTCAACCCCGATAAAGAACGTATACACCACCATCGATCGCAGACAATTTTCCGAAAGTCAATCTGACCAAAGACGAATTCGGCGTACGGATGTAAAAATGGAGAGCCTTTGTGACGTCATTCAGAAGTATTTTTAGGACTAGTTAGGCCTATTGGTCTATCGTATTTCAAAAGTAGGATTTGTTAAATCACACTGTAGTTTACTATAATGACAGTGCTGTCAATTAAACCCAGTATCCATTCCCGTAAGATTATTATTTACAGGTTACATATGTGCTACGAAATCTCAACGTATAGGTTTGATTAGCTGTGTGTGCCTGCCAATTAGATGGCTATACTTTTCCTTTGAGAAATGAAAGTTTGCCTTTTACTAACATCGCCTGGTGGATGTATCCTCCGCCAGTCACGTCTCTCGGTAAATTCTATGAACTTTTTTTACAGCACAATAGCCTTACCAATGTTAGCCTTTTTAAAAGTCCCCCTACGCTAAATGTTTATTGCATGTTTGAAGCGGTGTTTAGATACGTAGAACCATTCTAATTCTTAATTAAATAATTCTATATAATTAATAATAGTATAATTTCTATATCTTCATCTACTAAACGATAGGTATTTCAAACAAATGATTGTGGCGTATGGACACTTATCGGCCTGAATTTTCGTGTAGCTGACGGCGAGCACGACTAACTTCCTTCCAGACATTGAAGTCTTTGTTTAGCCGGCCTGTCATGATTGGCTGAAGCTTCCCCGGCCAGAACCTGCAAAGCTATTGCACTGCAAGTACGTTCACAGTATTATATGACCTTATTATTCGATAATTCTTGTAAATGACCCTAGTTTGTTTTTAGGTTTTTTCCTACATTCGACTTGAGAAGAGTTGAAATTTCAACGATGTATTATGCAACAGAAGTAACGTTGCCCGCTCTAACAAGCTTCGCCCTGTGTGACTAGGCAAAGATAAACAGACTGTGAGTCGCAAAAGTTTTATCGCATAGTTTAATTTGCCAGAAAATACGGTATTATTTAAACACTACGATGTTGTCAATCGCGTACTTATATCGGATCTGTTATCTCCGCAGTGAAATCACTATCATTTATTTTGGCTTTGCTCTTACTTACACCTGCATCGATCGAACGCATGGTGCTTAATATTCGCTCAGCGGTGATACATAACCTACTATTTAATGGAAAGATTCTTGTTTACAGCAGACGACGTGCGTGTAGCGCCGTTGTTGTTGTTCGGGTGAGCGTTAGCGCTAAACGTCATAGTGGTGAAAAAGGATTGAACTAATGTGCAAATGATTTTTTTAGTGGGAACGCGATAGACACGCAGATGACTGAAGGCCACAAGTTCGGGCCAACACTATAATAATGAAGCTTCGGGTTAGCATTTTACGGTCACCTCCCAATAAAAAAAAGTGCTAAAGTGTGATCCCCGTGATAATAAAGTGTTTGTCTACTGCTTAGAAACGAGTGAAATGGACCAGGTTCTAAACAAGATCCATTCATTTTATCCTAAAAATGAACTGTTTGAAGCTGTGCTTAACGACAGTATCGGACATTAGACCCCATATATTACTAGAATAAAGAAAAAAAGGTCAGCTACTAATGTTGTTGCGGTGAGCGCGAGCTTCGCATTATAAGATAAATATAATACGATAATCATTAAGTCTGGGGTTATTGCATAAGGCACTCTCGCTACTGCGCTATGAAGAATAGAAGAGGTGATATGTTACAATGTCTTCATAGTAATGTACCCGTCCCTCGGCCTCGCGACAACAATCAGAACATAGAGGAATTCCTAATGTGCTCGTACGATGCCATACGTTTCGGCAACTTCGTCCAGCTGCGATAAACGAGAAATTCAACAAAACAAGAGAAGTGAACCAACTATTCGACACTTATTAAATCAGTGTAATAATATAATAATGTAAATAATAAATAAATTAAATTAAAATCTATTAAATATGTGTGTTATCGCTGACGTCCTATCCGAAGTATGCCTAATATAAAGAGAATGTTGAGTTAGCTATTATTTTCGCTGCGAGATATATATATATATATATAAATATGTACATATATTTACACATCAAGCCATTAGAGCTGTCTGTTTCAGAAGCTGGCAAAAAGTAATTCGTCAGACGCTTTTAGTCTCTTCTAAAACTAAAGAACAGTGTAACAAACACAAACTTCTAAGGTTGCAAACACAAACTAAAAACTAGGACCATTATGTAAAAATATTTTAAGTTCTACAGAAATATTATTGTCGGCAACAACCGTTTTCCTGAAACATAAACGAGACCTTGGCCAATTCATACCATGAAACAACCATGAAGACCGGGATTCCATCGAGAAGTCATGCGAGCATCGCTAGTTGGCCCTCAGATCGAGTCAGATAGAGCCTTATCCGATATTATAGAACAGGTTTGTCCGAAAAAAAAAAATTAAATTACAACTCAAGGCTACGGAATAGATTAAAGTAGCTGCTGGTTCTGTAGGAAAAAGGCATACAGTTTAATGTGGGTAGCTCGTAATAAAGACGGCAGCAATTAACAAAAAAGTGCACTTTAGTTTTAACGGTTATAAACGTTCAAAGGCTTAAAAGGGTGTGATTTATTTCTATACGTCAGTAATAGTTCTGATGTTAAAAAGCTCTTACCGTCGGCATAGGCAGGTGGAAGAAATCGCAGGTAACGGAGATTAGCGGAACCCCAGTAGGGATTTTCAATGTTATTACAGAAGCCGTCATACGAGCGGTAACGTTCAGGGGCACACGACCTAACTCCCACACGATAGGGGCAGTTCTGATCCAGAAACGTCCGTTTTGTATTCACCTGGAAAGTATTTTTCATTTTAGTACCATATGAATGTGAAGTAACCCATCGTTCTTTATTTGTATACCAATATTTGATGACTCTCTTACAAGAAAATGGAATCAACTAGATAAGCAAACATGTACGCTAATTAAACGCGTTAATTAATTTTAACATATTAACTTGAACAAGAGATTCTAGTAAATCCGGTGCAAAGAATAACTGGCGCGCTGTTTTCGATTGGCTGAATCAAGAATTGAAAAGGTTTGCAAGGCCAACTCGATTCATTATTTTTACGATTACGTAGCCACTGTGCTTCAAATGGTTACATATGAAACTTCTTGTTGTTTACGTGGGCCTTAGATAAAAGGCCAGATTTGACTGATTGGGCATAGGCTGAAAGAAAACTATACCTATTCTCTAGTACCCCCTTGTAATACATGCTTCTTCTTAGTTGACTACACAGCTACGGCAAGGTACTTTATTAATTCTATTAATCACCCTACCCTGTTGTGCAAATGTAGCAACCACCATTGGAATTGGTAGGCATATTAGGTCATGGTTAGATAGAGTTACAATATTTTGCTAGCTCTGTACCTGTTAGGACACTGCACCGTTAGGACAAAAGGCCACGTTAAAGTGCTCAGGCTAGATTCAATTACTACAGCAGATCAATGAGTTGGTAAGAAGTATAAGATTGGAAAGAAGTTTAATTTAAAGTGCATAAAGATATGTAATGAAGCTATATACTGCTTGCTACGCCGAACGGTTTTAGCGATGACTATCGCAAGTTACTATGATATATCACATTCTATACGTAAACTAATAACCGAGAACGTCAATAATCATAAACTATCCAGTATTGGTCATTGACAATTGTGTGCTATGATGTATTGATAAAAAAAACTCCAGAAGTAACGAGATAGTTACCTTGGTAAGTCCGAAGGTAACGTCTCTAGGTGAAAGGTTGAGATTTTGAGCGATGTCTCTAGTTGTTGCTTCAGTAATTGACGCGAGTGCTGAGAGATTTTTAGAAGCTACCTTGGTTTTTTCAATCGCGCCTAGGAACCAGAACGGTTCTCGGGGTGTACTGGTGACGCCTTGCCGAAAGATTTCCGGTTCTGTCGTATTGAACAACAACTGCTGGCTGTAAATAGAGAGAAACGTTGTAAAAAAATTTAGTCACTTCAATCTGGTGATGTATACACGCCATTAAACATGTAACGTACATCTAGTTACGCGGAACCTACCATGGTTAGTAATTACTTATAGGACGAAAAAAGAACGCGACTAAGGATATGAGTTTATGTTACTTGAACTACATGAGGGCCTACTATGCCTACTACACGAGGAACGCCAATTTTTCTTTTGACGTTTGGCCCTGATAAGGACATGCAGCACGTAGCAATCATACTGCACGTCATAACTGTTTCGTCTTGTTGTTCGTACCGCACAACTTTTCCCACTCAGTCTAATTTTTGTTATACTTCTCAATCGTTTCACCTTGGAATATTGAGCGTTCCTTTACGCGGGCTACAGTGTCTACCATGTAACCCACACAGGTACTTTATCCGGATACAATTATCACATATGGCCCAATCCTGGATCGTTTACCGATATGTTCGCTTCAAGCGCCTTTTCAGCGAATGTAGCAATTGCATAAACGTCAAGCCCAAACGATCTTAGCTCGATCGATCTAACTCTAGCTGGCCCGCACTCGCCCGTCTGTATTAACCACGCGTTCGTATTCAACTATCAGCGTATGGCGAAAATCTTTATCAGCGCAATTCGTACGTGGGTGTTCTGCATAGGTAGACACTTTGATCCGATAACGTTTACCGTACATCTATTCCTGTAGACATTCATATATAACGCACGTCACGTAACTGTGTGAGCGCAAGCATTAAGTACATGCTTTATGTTTGTTTATGTCTGTATAAGCCAAAATGGAATTGTCACAACTAGCCATGGTAAGAATATAATAAAGTCATACATATTCGAAATGAAAGACATCCTTATAAGCAGACTATATGTTCACAGAAAAGAGCCTTAAAAAACTTTTTCGTTCACCCCACGTGATGTCATCATAGTATAGGGGAGATGACGCTCGTCTATTCTAATTTTTGAAATAGTCAACTGGATGAAATTAACTGTTAAGTGTTTTTTGCTCAACTGCATTAGATCGTTTACGGGCCGTATGCAATTTATAGTTATCACAATACTAATTGTTCGCTTATTCCTGTCTGAGAACAGCTGAAAATACGCTAGCGATAACTATTTCTAGTCTGACGGCTTTGTAATGATGGGTTTAAAAATGTAGCGGAAGCCACCCTTTTTTGTGGCATCGCATCTGGTAGTTCGTGCCGATAGATGGCCACTTACTTGGAAACATTGATCTTGCTAAGCAACACAGGATAACGGCCACGCGGCCACGCTTTCCGTCTCATAGTGTGCAAAGAAATTGTCAAAGATTAGACTTTTTGAATTTACCTAATCTCCTTTTGAACGTGTTCTTTTGAACGGAGTGTTTGGATGCACTGACAGAGTACATCAAAAGAGGTATACTGCCAGATTTTCTCATATTGTCATGCAATTACTCTAGTACGACTACGTTCAAAACAAAAAATGGTCCTATTGACGCCTCCCTTCAGCACTGCTATCCCTACCCGGTACGCTAACCGAACTTTTCGAAATTAATAAGCTGCTATGAACATGGATTTGCTACGTAATCTCCAATAACCACTATGACTATTTATAGCTCAGACAAAACAAACGCAATAAAGTTTATTGCGTCCCGTGCATCTACTGCTGCAGCACGCGGTGCTTCTTTGGCGGACGCACCCACAAACAACCCCGATATACCTACACAATGAATTCGAATTTTTCGATTTCAATCCGTGCTATTAAACGCCAGTCCATTCTTTTCCGCTATTATAAACAGGATGTCCGATCATCGCTGATGTAGCTGCCTGTAGCAGTTATTGATAGCCTATTAGTGCACACACATACGCATATGCTTTCAGCTTTGTGACAGAGAAACATCACATTACACAGAGACATAAATTCGTAGGCCGGTTTACCTTCGGAAGAAACTGCCGGCCCATAACGTTCGATCGGTGCGAAGCAATCGATTGAAAATGTGATCCACTCGCTCAATGAATGGATGGTTTGTACTACTTCTTGATGCTCTTCGTTTACTCTTTAGTTATGATTACCCTACACTATAGCTATGCAAACTCGTTACTATTACCGAGACGCAACGTATTATGTCATCTAGCAGTCCATAAAAACACAGCACTCACAGTCACAGGCTATTTATTGCTTGCTTGTGATACATGTCGTTTCATCTACTCTTCAAATCTACACCGTGTCCCTGAGCTTACCGGGCAAATATGCTAACCACTAAGCCATGACAGGAACAACAGGGTAATGTAACCAGCAGCTCTAGGCCCGGACTTCTGGTCCCGTCCGCTTTCTTTTTTTTTTTTTGATTTTCGCCAAAGTGATGACATCGATACCGGTCATAGACGACTACGGCTTCGACGGTACTGCCGCGACTGGATATAGCAACAGGCGGCGGTTTGCAGGATATTTTCCGATGCTCTATGATATGGCTGTAAGTAATCCATGTGGGTATGAACGCTTCTTCTTCACGAACGCGATGAGATTCAACAATGCAGCAAATGCTTGAAATTGTCCGAAAGTAAGTACTATTAAGCGAGCTGCTAAAATGCACCAAAAGCGATGGACGCAATGTGATCGCCACATTTGTATAAAGCCGTTTGTCGGGGGAACTATGTTAGGCAACATGGTTCGCCAGCCGGATGATGCCACTCGTACCATTCAGGACTCCAGGGAAGAAGCATGTCTCTGTTGTACAGCCGAAGTAATAACAGTAAGCGAGGAGCTCGTCAGGCTTAAGAACCCTTCATAGACAAAATACACTCTTACATGCGATTTCAAATGGTTATTTACCCTTAGTGTTTATAACACCGACATTCCAATAGATAATCGAGGGGTATCGTCAGACAATCGGATACTTTGAACAATTTTATGAAGACTGCTACAGCAGCCGCGGCAGAAATAGTACGTGGGTATATATGTGTGCATGCATCTATTCGGATCCAATCGTTGCATGATCGCCCATAACACTCTAAACGGTTGCAGTGGCCCACCGTGAACAGTCCCAATGTGTCTGTCTACTTGGGTTTGTTGCCGGCTTCACACGAATGGCTCTACTACTGCTGCCGCCGGCAACTGCTTTTTTTTTTTTTTATTATTTTTGTTCTGTAAACGTTGCCGCGTCAGTTCAACGAAAACAAACAATCCTGTTATGGCGCCATCATTACTACTAACAGCCCGACCATCATCCATAACTAGAGCAGCGGCAGCGGCTGAATAAATAGCCTGCAATAACAGTGAATAGATACGTAGGTTGCAAGGAATACAGCGGAAGCTTACTAAAAGGTCAAAAGTAAGCGTACGCTCAGTTGACAATGAGGAATTTCGCGATAAACCTCGTCGCAGACGACTTCGATGTGGAGAACAGGGATGGCGAGCATCGAAAAAGGGAAACCTCTACGGTATACCGAATGTTTCAAAATTTAGCCTGTGAGGGAATAATCAAGCTAACGGAAGTAAACGAAGCATTTAGACATTTTTAAGCGTTCTAAACTACATAAACGCGGTGTCGATATTTATTTTGACACTGACACCTATGACGGGAGTTTAAGTAAGCAATAATCATTAACCATAACACACGCTTAATATCGATAGAGGAAAATTACACAACGAGATCCTCTATCTGACCTCGTAACGAAGTCACTGAGGAAATCGAATGAATTTCAGCTCTAATATTCGATGAGCCATTGATTCCCATGAACATCAACATGAGTTGATGTATGCTAGTTATGCACTAAATCAATATTTCAAACTTTCAACATCTCTTCGTCTTCTAGAAAGTTGGAAGGCACTAAGGGTACATGGGCACCGTCAAGTCGTATGGTCCTGCTTCACAGTGCATTCGGGTAGGCACGTCAGGTGTGCATGCCTTTATACCCCGGTTTGTGTGCAAATCAGGTTAATTTATATATATGATCATATTTAGAATTATGATAATTACAAATCGACATAAAGACATGTAGATTTATGAAGATGTAAGCTAAACGCCCGTACGATTTATTGTGTTTACGGAAAGCACAATGCAGCCATCACTGTCATCCTGTCTTTAGTATCTCAACATTGACAACACAAAACAATCACTTCGATATTAAATAAGTTGTCTTCAGGTCGTTTGCCCTATTTTTCCATACAATTCGATCGTGCATAGAGACAGTTTAAGAATGATGAGCGTTATTGGGACACTCATTCCAACATACAATGGCCATTGTAGTCTGAATGTTCCGCACCGTTCCTCGAACTTCTTTGTGCCGCGTTTCAGCCGTCTAGTTAGAGTGTGGGCATCTTGCACCCGATGTTTTCATACAAGTAGCTAATATCGATCATCAAAAACAAGCAGGTAACCTTTTTGTAGAAGGGTTAATCCTGGCCACCAATACAGTGGTTTAGTGCGCCATCTTAAATATTACCGCCCTAGTAAGTGTTCTCCTACGTGAACCATGGCTCGTGGATGATCGCGCACCTCCTTCATACGAGTGAGTACCAATACAACTACAGGACTAGTACACGTGTTGTCTAACTGTTTTCAAGGGTAGATTCTTGACTTCGGTGTATGAAGTAGTACATCATTATTTGCGGACTGGCTTGTGAAGGTGCGCAACTTTACTCCTCTTTTTGCTTTCATTTTTCTTGGGCAGGAGTGACAGTTTCAGACTGTTACTCCATGACGTTATTTTTGGTCATTTAGCGGCTACAAAGACGCCTCGTACCGTGCAGTTAAATCAAAAGGACTAGCATTTCTTTTTCGTCGCTGCCGTTACTCTTGATGATGATCAGCATCAACTGTTATTTACCATAGTGACTCCACAACGGTTACGTGGATTGCAAACAAACTGGAAATCCTTTGAAAATGCGGTCTCAGTCGTCGAAAGAAACGTACTAATATTTGCTACATATTTTTTCCGAGAGCAAGGTGCCGAGCATCAACTTAGCGGTTTTTCTGACAAGTGAATTGACACCTAGATCAATGATAATATATACACCTTACTATTAAAAGAGGAGTTTAAGTTAGAAGCTATATATATATATATATATATATATATATATATATATAACACAATACTTTTTTCATACCTTTAGATACTATTAACTTTTAATACGAATTAGAAATGAAAATGGTACCTAAACAGATATTAACCGGTTGCAGCTAATAGATATGTTGCTCCGAACTGCGCACCGGCAAGATACTATACGAGGTCGCACCTTTATTCTCGAAGTCAAGCTACGATTTACTTCATACGATTCCTTCGATCGTTGGCCATCTAATGGTCTTTAGCTAGCACGACACAAAGGTAGATTTCGTTACGAGCAATGGCAAACCGTTCAGGCACGCGATCAGCAAATCACGATCACCATTAAAGCAGCCGCGTATAAGTCAACTCTAGCAGTGTATTTGGCGAAAAGTAGTTCGCTATCTCCGACACCAGAATCCTCCATAAGAATGATCGGCCTACCGCTACGATTAGCCATTCCTTCGAGCACGACCCTAGCTTCGCGTTTTGCACCACAGTGGAAATCACTGACTACGTAGATTTCTGATTGCAGGGCCTACAAGATGCGTTTGTGCGCTGTCTTTATTTTCTTGCGCTTCATAATCACGTAACTCCGCAAGTGTTCCTCTATACGATATTTGCGTACTGCTGAAAAGACGATGGTCGTTTTCAGGTGTCAATGTTCTGTGGTGATATAACGGTGCTTCTCAATAGCTTCCTCGATATGTAGATTTGCTTAGAATTTCAGCGTAACCGGCAACCGTCATAAAGCGACGTCCGTTGCAGCGAATCTAACAGACACAGCTCGTATAGCGGCAGCGATTACAAACAGAATTCGTGGCCCTCGGTAGTAGGCAAAGCCACCATAAGAGGTCGCTGACCTGCGTACAGAGAAGGACCAAACCAAAACCCAATATCACAAGAACAACATCGAACCCCGTAATGACCACTCCTATGTTCTACGGAGTGTCCATCCGTTATGGTTGACAGGACGACCACAAACTTCGAAACCCGAATCCTCAAAACGGCGCTAAACCGACTTCTTCTTTCGGCACTGTATGTGCATGTGTCTGTATCTTGATAGCCTCGAGAGGGGCAAACTACGAAAAAATGAGCAAAACTCACATCTGTTTCTAACAAGAGCGCTGTCAAAGTACATACATAGTTCATAAAATGGCGTCAAGCGACTAGTAGAAGAAGCCCTCGTCATTACAGATGCGCCATTTCTGAACAAGCCGTACACCGAACACCAGACTACCCAGATTATCATCTATGCGACGCTGAATAGAGTTGATTTTTCTGTGTTCACGATCGTACCATTCCGTACAATTATCGATGGCCATTGTCGCTCATGAGCTTCGACGTTTGACTTAGAAATGCGCCATTTATTCCATGATACAAAATCGTTAATGCAGATAGAGCGCTGCGTCAGCCTGGTCATCAATTCAACTGACTTCGCGGAAATTGCATCTTCCGTCTGCTAACTATTTCGCTGTAGGTTTCCTCCATTGAAATTCTTTTTCGTTTCTGTTTGTGCATAAACACAAGCGCCAGGGCGGTTAACAGTTGCTGGGCTAATAATGATTACCGATGTTCCGAACGCTCAACGCCTATGACCGTTGAACGTAGAGCATTGCCTGCCAGTCTGAAGTATTGCCTAAACAAGTGACATCCAACCTAGGCGACGCAGCTAGTTTCGTTTGTTGTGCTTACTAATATCGCCAGTTATGACATGGTCGATGAATCTGATGAGAAAATACAGATAAAGCTCGGTTTAAACATTTTACGAAATAGGTTAATCAAAAAGAAAAAACTAAAAAGATTCCCATTTACTTACTTGTAGAGCTGAAGTGCTTCCCCTGTTTCAAGCCATTATATCTAGACGTTTCTACATGAAGAAACATACATTCCAGTCACTGTTCTCGTAAAGCTAAGAAGGGAAACTGTTTTGGTCTAGTCAGACGTCACAGTGTTAAGCTTTAGGCTCACTGCATAGTTGGTACAGATCGTACCATGGTCGTATTATAACATTCGCGCGCATCGATAAAGGTCTGCCTACTCGAGGCCTATGAAAAGCAAACAAACACACGAGATTGAAGGGGAAAAATTCATTAATTTTATCATTATTTTTACGATTATTATAAAAAATTATTGGGACAACGACCCCATAACATGAACTGTTGTTGAACATCAATTTGCTTTGTAAATAGCGAATATTTGCCTAATCAATAAACTAGTATTTTGTCATTGTCGTTTAGCCCGCAGTTCTCGTGTCGTTTAGACACTTGAATAGAACGTATAACAGAAAAGCAAGACGCGCTTATGACGCAGTAAAATCTGGCATTCATCAAAATGTTTTAGGTTCGTCTCGTGTTTTTATTAATAATTTTTACTATACGTCATACGAATGATGTTGCAGACACCTAAACAACGATAGCCATCATTTATCGTATTGGCTTTTTTTTTTTTTGTTTTAGCGTAAATGGCGGCCGAATGTCTCAGTCTCCGGTTAGAAAATTGTAAATTAAACGCTTTATTAAATTGGCAGTCATCTAGGCTGGATGAAACGAGGCCGCGAAGGAGTTCATGCGCCGCAGTCGCCACCACCGGAGTATGCTGAGCTCTAAAGTCTGTTTAACTGTAGATGCGGTAATCGAAGATAAGGAACAAAGTTCAAAAGGTCGGAATTCGACTCTGAAGGTTAAGCGCTTGCGCTGCAGCTTGGAGTTCGGGGCTTAGAAATTTGAGAGTCAATAAAATGAAGTGAGCTGAAACGGATCAGTTGAGGGCATCTACGTCGTTGGCCTATACAACCCCACAAAGTGATGATTATACATGGTCCATTATTGATTTCGTGCACAGAAATCAGCCGTTCAGTAATAATAATAATGCTTTTCTTTTTAGGAAAGGGCTGCCATTATTGGTAGAAACGGCGATACTTTCTAATAAATCACTGCCAAGTTATATCTGTTAAAAATTATTATTTCATGTAGCATAAATTTCAATGGGGTGTAAATCTGGGTTTTGAATGGCCCAAGTATTTACAGGTTGCATTTTATGGAAGAAAATCAATGTGCGGCACCGTTATGCATTATTCTTGTATAGATAATCATCCATGCTGAATTCTGACGCATGATCATGGTAGTTTATAGTGTGGCATTGGTCTATTGGTAATTTAATTTTGTCCGAACGGTGCGTTATGGTAATAAAGTGACTGGGTTTTTTTTAAAAGCAAACATATGTTACATATAATTGGCCGCCAGAACAAAAACATGTGCTAAAAAAAAGTATATAGCATGTTAGCTTACTTTGACACACCTACACATATGGTCCTTCGTACTAAACTAAATCCATTTCAATGTAGAATTAGCATCGACGGTATACAGTTTCATATATATTTCTCAAAATGCGGCGGCCTATACAGCTTCGCCTCACCTCACCCAGGCCCATACTGTGTTCTGGGTGATCATTTAATACAATTCAATGTAATGACCCTTACTTCGAAACTTTACTTGTTTTCGATTTGTCTTGGCAAGGAAACGAGCTAATTGTTTGGCAAAAGTTCGATGAAATGCGGAAAAACTTAGCTAACTTACGTAGCCCTCCTACTGAAATTTGTTCGAAGGAAAAAATCCAAGTGCATCCAATTTCTGACCCATATACATCTAAATCATTTTATAATAATTACAATTATCTTAAATCTTCCTAGAAGTAAATAGAGTGAGCCACACAAGTCCTGTTATTTATTGATTTAAGTAACGATAGCGTCTGTGCAACAAACTTACTGCGTCCAGATGAGAAAAACGCTTCTAAAGATGTTAATAGGCATTACGAATAGACTGACGCTGTCCCTATACACGCAGACGCACTTGAGCCTCAAGTCTAAAGCCTTGAACTATACTTTGATTAGGTCAAAACTTTTTCACCGATAAACTGATAAAAAAAAATTATAATGTTTCGTTTCTTGAATTACAGAACTACTTTACAACGTTACTAGAATGACAAACAGGATTTTCTTTAAATGTAAATCAACATAGGCCATAGTTACATAAAAAAAAATCTCACATTCAATCATAGCGAGCCACATCATGGCGATATTTAACATCTTTATCAGGGTAGTTAGATGCAACATGTGTGAATCTCACCGTAGATCGCTGTTTTACCGACACCGTATTCGAAATCGTGTCGGGTCAGTGTCTGGATCCTGAAACAAATGCTACGTATGATTTAACATTATTGTGTACCTTGCTAGGTGGAAACGTCCGTTCTGCAGGGTTCATTAGACCCCTATCGATCACGAGGTATAAGGCGTTTACCTTCACATAGGTGCAATCACATGTTGTTCTTGTGAGCACATAGTAAATGGTGTTGTTAAACAAAGGTTACACATATATTTCTATTCGGACATGCAGTTACTTGATAGAGCGCCATTTTTACATATTATACACATCTTGAACAAGAGATATTCTGATAAGAGAAAGTCGGATTGATGCCATATTAGCTGGATACGTTTGTAAGCTTATCACAGCTAAGCATAGGATAAGAAAAGTTATGCCCAATGCCAGTTGTGTCCAATATTGTATGGCGCTAAAAACATACAATGATTCAGCTACGGCAGCTTACCGTTCGTATGATTAATTTAAGCACAATCAGAGTTAAATAGCAATTGTCGAGAAACGCTTCCAAACTCCACGATGGATACGTTAGTAACTTCACGCTCGAAAATAACTGCCACTGCTTAGTTTCAATAAAAATAATTATTTCTGCATTTGTTCTTATTTTTAACAAACGGTATTCATGTTCAGCAGCTGTAACCAGGGGTCAACGAAATGCATATATCTGCTTGCCTCTATGCATAGCGGAAAAGTTCACTGACTTTTGTCTCGGAAGGTTGTAACGGCGACGGACAATGCCAGTTCCGAGCTTTGAACTTGCCCCCTTGTTAGACGACACCAACTCTTACCATGAAAATAACTGTGCATGCCCAGGAGATAAAAGCACGAGGAACAGAAGACGTTTATATGATATGATGATAGTTCCAAAAACTCATATCGGGCTTTTCGTTTGCTCCTTTCTCTCAATCACCATCCTTATTGAATAACTGTCATCGCATTAGCATATGGCGATGGCCGCATCTATATGGATATACTGGTGTGTTGGGTGTACATTAGACGGTTTGGGCTTTAGAGGCAATTTGCTCCTCCTCCTGGCCCTATGCAATCACTGCTCGTACACCTTCCCACTCCGCTCCTGTTTCCCTTTGTTGGCTCGTTGATGTTTTGTTGTATGATATCCGCCCTCGGCTGTACGTTTCGCACGTCGCGCGCCTTTCTTCTCTTATTTCTGCTATTGGATGCTGTCGCGCGAACTGGAGGCAAATCATATCTGTGCAACGGCCGTAACACCATCGTTATCAATACAATGATCCAACATCGCTCAAGCTGTTGAGCCGCTGAAACGCTTATGCTAACTTGTCGTTACGATAAGTTCTCTCGCGATCGGGTGGCTCTGACTTATCTCGCGCGTGTCTGCTGCGATTACGCAGAGAAATAGAAGTAGGGAAGGAAAGAGGGGGCTCGAAACGGCTTCTCTTCGACGCTGAAGTGAAGGCAGGAGGTAACAGATCGTGCTGTTCACCCTTATCGTGATGGTATTGTGCATTTTTGCGTTGTCATACCCACCGGTTTGCTGGTTTGGCCCACAGAAAATCAACTTCGCCAGTCAGTTCTACAGCGAGCTTTAACACGTTTTCAGGTGTCGCCTATTACCAAAGCTGGAACGGCTTCGCTAAGATGGTGCTGCCCAAAAAAGGGATGTATTCATATATGGATTTGATATATGATGGGTAGATAGATATCGTGGCGTAGTATTAATGTAAACCGTAAATTTAAACACACCTAGAACCGCAAAGACCTGTGAAGTTAGAGGCGTGACACGCAGTGCACTTCCACACAATTAGAGCCGTCAGCGGAGCGGAAACAATATCTCATATAGTTATTGTTAACTTTTTGTCGCGTATTTTTATTGGCAAATGATGAGTCGAATAAATCTGTATTGAATGTATTAAACTGTTGCATGTCCCTTGTCAATCCATGTTTTAGAGTGGCTGAAAAATGATATGGATTAGGGAGCCTCGCAAAGGCCCATTGTATAATAATTCCAGGATTAATAGCGGTGATCAGATTGGTCTGCATAACATGTTCCTACTATAAGTTGAGCTTGTCTGTCGAGAGTTTGTTGTATTTAGTTTCAACTGATCCGGTGAAAGGCGCGCCTTTTACAAAATCTAATTGCACCCCGCTATAATAATATCGCATGTAAGTTGTTCGGCAACTTCGAACGTGTGATACATGAACGTGTCTCAGACTATCCAGCGAGGCTTGATATGATCTTCGAGTGCAGAACGGAGTTTGATCTATACAGATCTATTTGGTGGAACCTTCTGCTTAGTTAAAAAAAAAAAAACTTTTTCACAGCACAACAAACCTAGCAATAACAAGAAAGCTGTTATTATTACACGTCAATCCGTCGGTGCGTTGTCATGGTGTCAGACAAACACATATTTGGCAAACCGGCAAAACAAATCAATGTATTTTCTGTAATCGGGTGGCCATTCATGCTTTAAAATTATATGTGGAACTGTGCAAAAATCTTTCACAGTTACATAGAAAATAGAACTAGTCAATTATCCGTAGCGGAAAGTTACGTCATTATTAATTCATTCTATTGATAAACAAAAAATAAATATATTTATAGATCGTTTCGCACCTATAGCCTCTCCATTTCTAATCAGCAAATATTAGACTTTAGATTGTTTCTCTACTCGTAACAAATAATGTGAGTAATTGCTGATTCATAGAAGAAATAGATGAATTGAATTTTCCGCTAACTAGAAACCAAATCCGAATCGGTATATGAACGCTAAGAGTTCGCCTGATAAATCATTGCAGGCGTGGCAGGAGACGAGGGTATTCTGACACGCCTAAACTGCGACATTGTTTGACTCTATACGCGATCTTGTGCGACAGCTTTATCCCATAACTCTGGCGGTATGTACGTGCATCTGTCCGCGCCTCACTTCATTTATCGAACGTGCAGTGCAGATCGTTGTTGCTAGAGCGACCTGCCTCTCTTTTGTTGTAGGGCAAGCACGTTCAACGTTAAACTTCAGTGCTATGGGTGTCGTATTCGAACGGAATTCGTTTCTGAACGAAGAAGACGTAAAAGCAGCTGGCTCTCGGCTAGCGGCGCAAAGACATTTTATTCATACAAAATACTGATAATATGATTAACAACGGTGCGGCGACATCGTGGAAGTAGTTGTACTGTTGATAATTCCAAAAAAACGAACTCCTATAGCAGGATCTCCATCACCGTTTGACACGAATGATACAAAATAGTAATCGTAATAGAGATACGTGTGTGTGTGGATTTGTGCAAATGAATGATCAGTTTATCGAGAAATGATCCTGATCGGATTGTTTGTTGCTTTAATAATGGAATAGTGTTTAATGGAATCAATAATGATGACGACATGACAGAATTTATATGACGTATATGCATACGCACGTACACACAATAAAAAGCCACAGAAGAAGCAACGATTGTTTCTACATCGGAGAGAAGTCAAACAAACAAAAACAAATAGATGCAGTTTAACAGTACTGCATGGAAATATTATTATACCACAATGCCCTGATCGGAATTACAACAGTGATAACGTTACCCTGTAACACCAGCAGCAGCAAAAACAACAGCGTTACTGAGCGAACAAGCAAAAGATGCAAAGACCTCGTCCAGATGTTTATTGAATAGAAAACGCAGACACTTCTGAGACTGACAGAAGTTATGTAACAAGTGCCTAGTCGACGAGTGATGCATAAGACCCATCTTGAAGGATATCGGTCAAATCGATGATCATGCTCCGAGATATTTCGTTTGGATCACACAGCTAAATTAGTAAATGGTCTTTGTAACTTTTTCTATTACGTCTGATCTTCCGATCTGTTTTTCCTGCGGTTACGTATAACTTTGATGAGATCTCTGAAGAAAATCACGCTCTTATCTAAGGTTGGAGATTGCCCTATCGGTGCGTAATTGATAGACCGCGATTTCGCACTTAGTGGCGTAGGTTATCAATAGTCTCGCACGTATGTGATACCGTCTGATCCTACAAACGATTCAGGATAGGTCATTTTTGTGCGAGCGCTTGTGTGGTGACGCTCAACGTTGTCCAAGTACCACATATCATTCATATAGCGTCAAATATATAGATAGATAGGTGAAATTATCAGTCAACCCGACCGGATTAGATAGCATGATGCCAGGAAGTTATTACCATGCCTGCCTATTGGTACGCTAACAAGTTCAGATGTGAAGGGGCGGCAAGGAGATAGATAAATGTTTCATACTTGTTCTGTTGCGACGCTGTACCATCCTCCTGCAATTAACAACAAATTGTAATTACTCACGTAGACGTAAATAACTCAAAAAGGACATTTTCTGATTTTGCTTTGTATACATAATGTAATTATGAATCATAGGCGTAACTGGCACCGCTGCATAGGAAATACGACAGGATTGCATAATTTTATGTAAGATTAGGATTGATTATTTGGTCGTAGTCGAGTTGGAAAATCCTCTCAGAAGGCTAGAAGCCTGCTTGTCTTCTTGTGTAAAATTGATCCTGCGAGGGTACACGGTTGTCGTATTAGCTCTCAACGTAGTAGTCAGGCTCAACAGGCCGTACTTACTTATTTAGGAAATTTCTAATCAATCGACTTATTTCGGTATAAAAGTTACTGCTTTATTTTAGTTCCACACAGCTGATTCAGTATACATAACCTGTTGAAACGATTTTACAGATGGATTTTACAGATGTATACATCTAGAAATCACAAAAGTTTCCGCGGCTCTGCTGAGTTGAGGTCGCTGTTTCGAGAACTATAGATAAGTTATAAAAATATCGTTGGTCTAATATTATAGTATATGACTAGATATGTACTTACCAGAGACGCCAGGTAGTAATGATTCCGAAATGAAAAAATAGTTACGCGTTTTTTTCTACTCAACTAGAAAATTATTTGGTCAATATTGCGGCGTACGTATACAATGATAAGTATACATATATAATGATAATTAGCTTGTTATATTTTATACGTTATATATTCTATTTCAAGGTCTATGTTCCGTTGCACTCTGATCAGCATTCACAGCTTCTGCTTGTTTCATAAATACACATATATGATGCCCCATGATCTGCCCCTGTTCACAACACCCACCACACAAATTAGTGAAAATATTCAAACTCGTATCGAAACAATATATTATATCTGCATTCTACGTGATGTTGGATGCCGTATCGTTAAATAAGACTAGCAACTGTGCCCATTTATTTCCGATGAAGCTTCCACATGAATATATAATGGTTTCGTTCTAAAAAAAAACCGTGAATCTACGTCAAGGTACGGTATCCATTCATAGATATGACCTATTGTCAGTCCATCAATAAATACACTATGCCTTTTTCCATCGGTAACGGCCCCGTAATTTTCATATTGCGGTATGGTACAACAGCGAGCAAATCCTCTCAGTGCAGAATACAACTCAGCTATAAGCTACCATGTATGTATACTTTGAGTTGAAATAGTTATCTAATGGCCTATTATTGACCATCAAAAAAAATAAGTTTTACCTATTTTTAGAAACATTTAAAAATGGCTGCTATAGCACTTGATTCAGGGCATGGACAGATCATGACGCACTTTAGACAAATCAGTGAAAACAAACGTAATATCAATTCGAGTCAATTTTTTACAACGACCGAATGTTCGAAACGCCCTGCAGTTGTTTCAGCAAGAAAAGCGTTACGCGTCACTCTGTACTTCAGCATATCAAAGACACAAGCACAGGAAAAATTAGGGAATTTCCTAGTACGTTCCATACGTTCGTGATGGGATTTTTGTGAGATCCCCTCTAAGTGTGAAACACGGCCATAAAAATATAAGATTATTATTATTTTCTAAGAAATTGTTCTTTTCACACTTAAAACGCAACATCTGATCTGTCTCTCTAAGAGATTTTCAAGCACTTAATAGGCGGTCATTTATATTTATCGTTGAGCAACGCATCAATATGTAGAAGAGTCAGTTATTTTTCCAGAGCGTATATACGTATCGTAAGCCAAAATAAAAGCTAGTACAGATCGCTAAAGACTTTTACTTGAATCGTTTATTTGTTATAGGCCACTCTCATTCCGTGAACTAGCCCGTTCAGTCCTGAACAATGCTACCATGTTTCTTAGCCGCACATCCATATGTAGCATCAAACATAGGTATAATTCAAATTCTAGCTTATTTGTAGTTTAGGACGTGGCCCGAACTGTGGCTAGTGTTTCTACTTGTCGCCTCTAAACAGCTTAATTGCTGAAATTTATAAGAGCATGTTGAATAACTAGCTAAGTTTGTACCAAGTTTTCCTTTTGAATTTACGATTGTCAGCTAGCTATGCCCATTCTCCAATCGATCGTGACCCCCGCTCACCCCCCAAAGAAAAGTCTACACGTTATGCAAGAAGAAAGCTGCTGAGCGCGTGACAACTTTCTGACTGAGAGAGGAAGTGTGCGTGCCATCGTAACACCGATATAGCCACAATAGATAATCATATTTTATTTTGTAAATATATCCTTGGCTCTCATTCGGTCGAGTCACCGAAATCTTTCGAAAGTAAACTATCTCAGTGAACCGAATTGATTTTAAGATTATTTTTTTCGTAAATTATTCTATTTGAGAGATGCAATTACGTGTCGTAAGCTTGTTTATGAATCTTATCTATTGGGTTGGCGGACTTTACAATCTGCAGCTATTTTGATAGCATTAAAATATTGTAAATTGTCTAGTAACCAGTCCAATAAAAATTGTACTAACGAAGTACTAATGAACTAATAAGTACTAATGAATGAGTCAAATAATCGTGCTAGCTGAACTAAGTTCCAAGTTTTTCTTCAAGTAGGATTGACGCCTTAGAGTTTCTTGGCGCTAGTACCAGTGAACTATTAATTGGCAAATAATAGTCTCGTCAACGTACTGCTGGAACGGCTTGATGAATTTTTAGTGATGTCTGACCAGTGGTGTTCTAAATAAGAGGAACTGCAATTATTAGGAGCTTATAATTGTGCATTTTCAGGACAAACCTGCTTTGAACCATAGGTATCGATAAGTGTATAGCAAGTCACGAGCACTTTGTTTCAGTTGTTGGACAGTCGTTCCCAAACAAACGTAAAAAGAACGTATTATTTCCTGCGGAAGATATCGGACAGATACGACATAAATAAGTAGCTATCTTTACTAGCACCGCGACATATCTTCGAATTTATGGCGACGGAAGCCTATCCAGATCTAGCTATGCTCAACTAGTTTCCTTTGGGATTATGTGCTAGCATTAATCTTATGCTGCTGCTGCTGCGAAGAAGAAGAAGAAGGTCCTGTAATTGTTTTCATCCGGTGGGAAGGTGGAAGCCCCGCAATGCTTGACAGAATCCTGAGTCGCCTTCAGGTCTCGCATCCCTCTTGAATATGGCACATACGTAAGCTGGAGAAAGCAATGATTTGCTGATATTTAAGTACTATTTCACATTTTTTGTAGCGTTTAGAAGCGCTGAAATCAATCGCATACAAGTGGAAATTTTTTCAACAAAGAACGGAGCCAGTAGCTCGGTGTGTGAGAACAGCCGCGGTGACGTTAGCAGATACGGTGCGAGTGATTCCCATATACAAGTGAATACGAAATCGTTTAAGGGTCAGGATGCTAAGGCCTAGGTTGAAACAAGAAGCGTAGAGATTGATTTTTTTCGTTTTTGTAGTAATTTACTTATGTAATACTTAATTTGATCCAATCATTCCATCAGATATATTGTATTATAATCTAATATGTCAAATTTTGCTGGTTAAATATTAACTATGATTTTGAATTTACAGTTTAGATTATTCTTCTAAAATTCCGTGACTCTGCCTAAGCGTTCGAGTGGAATTCCAGTAGTTTATCAATAACTGTCTTCGTGATAGCTTAGTGGGCAACGTATTTGCCTGCTAATCCTGGGGTCTAACTCAAAGGCCATGGGCAAGCTTCGTTTCATGCCGGGAAGCATCCGTCTGATGGAATACCTAGCGGCAATACTGGACGTTAAGCTCGATATATAAACAACTAAAGCACAGTTTTTTTCTAGCCGTTCACGCTATCCTGACGCTGCTAGTAGTTAATCATTTCGTTTAAATGTTTCGCTCATAACGCCTTCTTATCTACACGTTTTTCGGCCCGAATTCCATCACTGGTTAAGAAAGAAAAATCTCACTATATGGCACATGGCCTAAGTTCTACAATGAACCATATTCTACACCGATTTTCAACGACTGTCCTTGTGGCTAGCATTAACCAACATCACGCCGTAAAAGTAACTTACAGGATTCCATTGCCCGGTAAAATGAACAGGCCAAGCCTTAGAGAAAAAATGCCAGCGTTCGTTGCTTTGGGAATATATACCGGCCATCTACAATATAAATTAAACCCACTTAACGTAAACAGACTGGCGGACGAAAGTGAATAGAAATCCAATCATGGAATAATCTCTTTTAAGCAGCAAATGACCAAAAGCTAGCGAAATGCAGCATTTGTTCTAGCTTTGGTAATTCCGTGTGGGTTTCTTTTAGATCCCCAGTCGATTGCCGAACTGCTAATCTGGCACGAACGTTTCCCTTCTTTACGAACCTTTCTCCACGTATAACTATCGACTCAATACCTACCGTATTGCGTTGTAAATTAAAAATCAACTCAAAAGCGCGTTGTAAAAGAACCTTTTAGACCAGCCATCCCTCACGTCGTCAACGGACGTATCTGTAGCTCATTCCAGATGAGCATGTTATCCATGACAGGAACTCATTGGAGGAAACCTTTCGAAGCCCGGAAACTATTGTATATCTGCAAAGAACAGGTCACTTCTCCATAACATTCAACACGTAATCTTGTGCTTTCGACTTGCCGTTAAAAAGTAGAAAATGTCCACTAAAATAAACGTTTCCAATACGCCTATCGTTTTTGATTCGTTTCTCTTATAATGGAAAAACGATCGTCGGCTCTTTTAAAAACGCGATCCATTCATGCCCGACTGCTCCGATCGATCTCACGTGTTTCTCCTACTGAAAAACGCTGACTTTCACTGCTTCTTTTCATGGTTCGTTCTCGATCAAGTCATTTGGGGATTTTTCAGTTTCTTAAAGTCGATGAAAAAGAACGTTCCACTGCGACGGGCGGGTATCGTAATCCACAACACAATATGTTTAATTGCGTGATGGTATGAACTAACGCATGAACGACAAACGAGCGGAAGTACGGAACGCGAGCTGAGTTGAGGTAAGGGAAAAGAATGAAAACCGCCAACCGGAGCTTGATGCTGTCGTCATCGACGGCAAAACTACTAGACGTATAAAGGATGCTGCCGCGTCATCATTTTACGCATAAACTTACTACTAATATATGATTAATATACAGCAACAGAAGAATATGTAGGCTGACAGATCTATTATATATGGGGCCAAAAAGGATGATGCAAGCTTCTACTTCGATAATAATCTTCGGCATAATCTACGCAATAACCGCAATCGATAATTCGGAGTTCCACTTAACGTCCTTTCCAGGACATCGAGATCGAAGTTACTTAGCAAGTATATATTGCAGATTCTAACTGGAGATTATCAGATCTGCGAGGACCTTTTAAGGATCCTGCAGGTACTCAATCAACATTGATACCATATTTAGACATCTTTTGATGACCCAATTATCTTATAACAGCCGATGTCAATAATTTATTCCTGTCTGATATCGCTTTTTCCGAAATTAAGTTACAGTTCAGCTGAAACAATAGATTAAAACGTATAAATACTTGTTTAATCCACTATGTGATTTTACGTATACACGCATACATATGGTACGCTATTGCCGTTGTTTTGCAAGGAAATACAACTTATTTTTTTATGTTTTCGACTGTTTTTGAATGAATCGCTCGATTCAGTTGTGTACACAGACATGTTTGTACACCTGCACAGACTATCGGCAGAAAACATATTGTAAAAATGCGCTCACTGCTGACAACAGACACAGCGTCAGTGCATGTTTTGTTCACAACCAGGAATAAGCTATCTTGCAGCTCTTCAATGTCGAGGGTCCTGCAACGTCGTCATGCGCTTAAATAAGCAATATGCAGTGACGTGTGAAAATTAAGATAGGCACAAGACAGAGCAAAAGATCGCATAAGATTCTAATTTTCAATAGAAGAAACGGTAAGAATAATGGATCCTGTAACCCCTCAACGGGGGTTCGCTAGCACCAGAGTCAATTGACACTGGTGATCTTCTTGCGGACCTACAACATCGTTATATATGGTGACCTCTCTGTCAGTTTCATAGACGGTTCTAAGGCCTGCGGCAGTGTCGAGTAAGAATATGAACAAGATTAAATAGTTAATAATTGAAAACCACTTATCACAAGAGCTTTATCATAATATTCAATTGTAATGGTGCTCAGAGGCATGCAGTAAATGAAAATACTGATTGATTCCCGACCGCTATTATAGGCGCGAACTTTACCTAAATGATCTAAAATAGAACCATTATTTTATAAACCAAATAAATGAGTCTGTTTTTTTTATTGAATTATTTTCAGAATAAATGCAAGGGAAAGTGATTACCTTATGCATAGCTTCTAATAAATGAAAATCTCCAGATTGCTTAAAATCTGGAGATTTTAATTTATTAAAAAAAAAAATAGAATATTATGCAGCTTTAACTATTACTATGAGAAATTATTACTATGAAACTGACATTTCTGACTGACAAATAATACTAATTCATGTCCAAATCATTGGTTGGCAAAACGAGGACCCTATAGAAAGTATAGAACTACAAAAAAAAAAACCATGTCTGGCTTTTTTCTTGAAAAATATTTGATAACTATATATGAGCTAGTTTTATGATTGTTAACTACACGGAAGAAACAGCCATCTTCCTCCTTGAGAACTTGAAGCTCTTTAGTTCGTACGGTTCTTCAGTCTACTGGCAATCGCGTAAGCTGTAATTTTTAAGCAGTCTACGTTGCCCATCTATTTGTTTGATGCAAAATGGCATCCAATTGATTGTTTTTAGCCGCGAGATACAAACAACACTTAACTCATTTAGGTGAAATGTGTCGCGTAAATAATGCCAGCATAATCATCTACTGTTTGATATATACTACCCGCACAATTGATAACATATACACCCACACAGGCCATACAATTGCAGTAATTTCATTGCTTTCAAGAGCCTGTTCCTACTTTTCGTAATTATTCGTGTTCCATGGAAACAAACAACAAAAATCTCATCAGCCTTTTCTCACGTACTGGCTGTGAGTTGTCCGTTCATTATAAAACTACCGTCATTTAACCTGTAGCATCATTAGTCGCTAGACATGCACTTCTTCGCATCGTATCATACACCAGCACCACAGTCAAGTCTTGCTATCTAGTGATTGTACACCCCCAGGGTGTTCACCATCAAACTTTCCCCAGCCGTTGGAACTTATGCTGTTGCTGCTGGTCCCTTTTTCTCATCTGATGTTAAAACACCAGAGATACATATCGCAGACATGGCAGCTTTCGTCGCCCCTAGAGCAATGCAACTACCAGAAGCTGGTTCTACATACAGACACCCGCTGCTACCATGGCTAATAGCTATTTAAGTACAACAATAAAAATAGTACGAACCAACGCCAACATGTCGAATACAGATTCACAACGTGACACAGATTCTCGCGCACGCTTTCTCGAAGAAAACGTACAGGCAACCGCAGCTGTCTGCACGGACTGATATTGTCACCATATGTGCTCAGTTAAGCCCCAAGGTGAATGGGGTACCTGGGGGTGTATATATATATATATGCTTGCGGCGGCGCTGTTAGTCGGCGAGAACTAACCCGCTTGAACCCGCCGCAGGCTTACTTTGGCTGCGCGTTTCGCAAGGTCACTTGTAGCGAGTAGCATGAACTGATGGACGTAGTACTGCATCGGACCTTTGGCAGAATAAATGAGTATCGCGCTAACATGAAATAGCATACATATTATTAGACATATTCAGCGAGAAAGTGCACACCTAGAAATAACAGCAACAGAGGTGTCGGCAAGGATTCTATAACTGCCGAACGTCACCAATGTAACTCCGAGGAATAAGCGTTTTAACATAACGAGCTAATAGAAGGGAAACCCAGAAGGTCTAAAAGATGTAAATCTCTTGCAAAATGTAGTGATACAATGAAGCGTGCAAGTACAGCTGTGAAAGTGATAAGACATTAGTCTTGTGAAGCAGTTTTCTCAAAATACTCGCCATTTTAAAGAGTCTGAAATTTTTGAATCCAGGAAGCGAGTCCACTGCCGCATCTATCCATTGTCCCATATAACTTAGCTTTTTTCGTAGTACAAACATATGTAATCCTCTGATCTGTATGCCAACCTGCTGAAGATACTCTGCAATATGCAAACTCAAGCTGTCCTGAAGTAGTGTATATAGGCTCGACCTTCCATTTATTATTAGCTTATATAGGTTGCTGCGCACCGCGTCAATTGGAATGTTTTTGTTCAACATACCATTCAGGTATCTGCAGGTCTATCGATCGCAGGTTTCCGTCATGGTCACAACTCGTTGTCAAATCATTGCCATTGGGCGAAACTACTGGCAATTGTGATCGCGGATTCAAAGTGGAGCAAAGTGAGTATGCGATCGTAAACGGTCCTCCTCATACAACAATTGAAATTGTGTTTTGGTTTTAACATATCGTTTGAACAAACGATGGGCGGTCCTATACACACGCTTTGCTGAGCGTGTCGTCGAGCGTGAACCCTTGACAGATATTTAAGCACTTTGCTCTAACAACTGATAGCAGATTCGTTCAATTTGGCCTGCAAGAAGCAACTGCTTCCTTTCCCCAATTACATAAGATGGACGGACACCTAAGTACTTGCATGGATAGAGAGATTGAGGCTCAAGTCATCGAATCCCTAATAAAGCGTGAAGGGTATTGATTATGGTTCAAATATGAATCTCTTGAGGCGATGAATATATCGACGCCATGGCCATGGATAACATGAAGGTAACTAGAAGTGATGTTAACAGTATTAGCTTGTTGCGTCAGCTCGACAGTTGAAATGCACGCTAATGTTATATCGTATTGCAAATATAATACATCTTATTTCCTAAAGATTTATTCTTCAGTACTATATAGAGAATATATTGTAGGAGAAAGTGAGAGAAAAAGCAAAAGAAGGCGGTCGTAAGGAATAATAATGTCTGAATGATGAAACTTGCCTTCCTGTTGTGACACTTAGTGCCGCAACTGAAGATACCTAACCCCACGGGTTAAGTTTTTGGCCATCGTGAAGACAGGCAACACCTTTGTTGCTGTGTCTGACAGGTGCCGTTAGACACATCAGGAAATGGTTCCAAAATGAATAAAGACCATAACCTGGCCTAAAATCAATGTGGATTTACCAACTACTGGCACTTAACATAGAAAGGTACTGGACTGAGTCTATTTATGCATAAAACGATCTCATTCCGCACTGCGATTTGCGATTAAATTATGGTAATTGACTGCATTGTATTTTCAGATTAAATATCTTCTCCTGAACGGGGAACACTTCTACTAGTCATACTTGAGCTAAAGTGGCGCTTGTTCCAAACGCGTAATCATGATTTCTGTAAAATAGGCTCTGAAATAAACCAGCATATACGACTATTTGCCTTCTAGTCTTTGTTGGGCCTGTGTACGATCCACTGACGCGCGTACTTGGTCCTGTGACAAAAGATTCAAATGTGGATCATTACTTCATACGATACGAACAATTGCATTTAGTAATTTTCAATTGATCTGCTTAACAACCTATCACAATCCTCAATGGCTGTTAATCGTATTCTTCTGTACAACTTCCAGTGCACCAAATCGTATAGGGGAATGTTAATTTCTAAATTGCGGCGGATGTCGCAGTGAAGATGCCGTGCAGGGACATAATTGGCGTATGCAGAAGGGTCGAGGCCGGCTATTTTGCCCAATTGAGGAGCGCTCAAGCGTGAAAACCCAAGTGATACTGGATGCCTGCAGGTGGTCGAAAAGATCGTTCAGGGGCAGCAATGAATGTCGAGTGACAGCTTAGCGATATCGAGCAGTCGCTAGGATGCTTAAAAGCTACAGTTCATTACTTTATAGTAAATAATGCGTAATTCCAATACTTTAATAGCGCCTTAAAGCATACTCATGACAAAAATAGCTGACATGCAACGCTCGCTTGAAACAGAAGCGTATCTAGCCTTTTTTTTTACCGTGTCTTTTGCTTCCCATGTCTGGACTTCTATTCAGTGTAGATCTCACTATACATCTAGTGCCCTTTTAAAAACGCATATTATTCTAAAGCAATTGATTGTAATTCAAGATGTTAGCAAGAGAGAACGAACTGCGTGAACCGCTTTGTCCAGCTGATGATAGCTAGTATGTGGAAATTACCTTACGTATAAAATGCTACGACAAAAGCAAAACGTACAACTTAATTATATACCCTGACTCTGTAACTTATTTTCAAACAAATAATAAGCTAACAATTTCTGTGATGCAGAATGGGACGATCCATACGACCACTTCAAAAGCTTTACCCATCCCCTCCTCGTAGACGTACATCGTTTTTAAGGTAACCAAATGTATTCGAAGAGCATTTCACGTTTGTGGTCTTGCGCGTTCAACCATTAGCAGGCCAGCAGTCATTGCTCAGATTAGGATGCTGGTCAGTGAGGCAGTATCTGGTTAACCTCTACATAGCAAAACTTTCTAATTATTGGCCCAGAAAAAGGCCACTTCTCACACAGGCTTTCGACAAGAGAATAGCAAGCTTTTACTTTCCTAATGACTTGAGCAGTTGTCACAACTCATCGTGGTAATCCTCTAGAGCAAATCGCACCGTCGAAAGTCTTTACGAAGTCGAAAAGATGACACCGGGCATTACCTGAAGATTTGTTTGGTATGCATATTGTCTTTATTTAGTACGTTTCTGTTCAAATTTACTTTTCTGTAACACTAATATTATTCCTGTGGATGAACCGAGAAAAGGATAATTACTTCTAATCACTTTAGAATAATCCACCTCTCTATGGTCTGTTTTTTATGGGTCCCGGCCTTGTGTATGCAACGTTACAAAGAATTATAATATCTAACAAAATAGAAATGCGACAGTAACTCCCACCCAAGCTAGAAACACTAGATTTGTTAACTTGAACCCTGACGAACTGCGCGACGTTCGGCATTTTTCGTTCGCTATATTAGGCATCCATTATATGAGATATCCCATCGAGAGATAATCAATCGCAAATTTACTGGTGGCAGATCCGGTGGCATGAAAAAAGAATCTGTATATTGGATTGCAAGACAGAGTATGCCTCAGTCGAGGGATTTCTGGGGCAAATTAAAATAACTTCATATTAAACGACGCTTTTGTACCATAAAAATCCAAGAGTCGTTTACACTGAGATATCACGTCGCTGTCAACATGAACGATTACTTCGAGCTATGCCGTCCAACCAGCGCGTGTATCATCAAGTGAGCCTCCTCTGTTCATAGGCGTCTTTACCTGACGCAAATGGTCCGCCATATTTCGATTTTACGTCTGTGAAATCGTACGCTCACGAGTTTTTTTCTCATATATGTGAAGCGAACGGTACGTCGACCTTTCAATCACAAACACTTTTCGAGTGGGAACGCCTATCTGAATGTGCCTAAATCGGCCCTGCAGATAAGTACATAGCACTATAATAGCTGACTGATGTGTTTTGAAAATATCTAGGGCTATTTGCCTTCAACCTAAATGGCCCATTTACTGTGTTCTGTTCCTTGTATTAGACTATATTTTTACTGAGTTCGCAGCGACGATCATGATGATGGCGATGACGCCAATTTATGATCATTATTACAACTCAATAGCCCAAGTATTGTTTCGGTTACGGTCGTTAATGATTATCTATTCATTCAGCTATTGGTCACCTTTACTTAGAGGTTCATCCGTCGATTCTACTTTGTTCGAATTCATTTATCAAGACGGCAGCGCGCGTTGACAGCTTCCACTCGTTGAGTGATCGCTAAAGCAACGAACGAACGAACGAAATTGACGCCCAGTGAATGAAAAGGCAGATTCAAGTGACCAGTCTCGTGGAAAACAGCTAAAGAACAGTACAACCTAAAACGGGAACGCACGATCAAGAGCATAAACAAAGCTGAAGGTGGACCGCCAGATGAACAGATAGCTACAATGTACATCATACCTTTGAATCATAACGATGAGGAAAAATGAGAATATGGGACCTATAGCAGAAAAATCGATAACACTGAGTTCCCAAGAGTACAATGAGCATCGCTCGATGACTGAACAAACGAATCAGTACGACGCAACTCATTTCGCTCGTACGGCAATGTCCATATTGTTTTAGCGCTGTTTTTCGTACGGGACAGAGGATTGGGTGCCTGTAAATATGGTAGAAACGTGCACTGATAGACTGCCGTAATCTACTAAAAGCCACATTCGCTGTTCCCTGCACTGGCCATGACACTTTACTCATGTACGTATACAGGCCAGATAGATAATACGTAAGCGTCAGCTCTAAGTTTTTTCTTGACAGCTGTAGCAGCCGTCTGTTGGATAGCTCAGAACTGAACACGGACTGCGTCCAATTCGAAAATCGATGCCGCTGATACCTGTTGTCTGATTCAAGCTAACGGTAACAAAGCACGCTTTTCGCGATGCAACTTATGTGATTATGAGCCAGTTTAGCATGGCTCGTGCGCTATTGTTATTATTCTGCTAGGATTTTATGGCAGGACTAATCTGCAGAGCTCGCGTGACCAGTCGACGTTCTCGCAAAAATCGTTATTGCAACGGCAGACGTATAACTGATTCTTCAGTCAAACGACATTGTTTAGAATTCCATTTGAGGTACGCGCGAAGAAGATGTGGGGGGGGGGGGGGTGTCAAGTAATACCTAACCCCTCTTAGAGATAGTGGTAGTTCGCAGTGGCTCCCGTTATCAAAGCAAAAAGAAGTTGAACCTTAATTACTTCTCCCACTCGAACTAGTCGTGCATGGGCCATTTTGACCTTTCCTGTTTTCATTAAGTTAACAAATTATATCTAAGTATTACTCTGAAATTTTTAGATTGCCTCCGTCGCAACAGCGCATGTCAGATGGATATATCTAAGCGCTTGCTGTGTATCTGTATTCATAAATTTATGTACGCTCAATTTATTTGAAGCAGCGGCTAGCTGATCCCTAACAACGATAGTCAATTATAAACAAACAGTAGCATTATGGCACGTAGTCTACAGTGATTTATAGATCTTCAGAAAGGCTTGCCGTCGGTGTCAGGAAAGTGTATGGACCGTTGTTACAGGCGAGTGTAAAGGTATTCCTTCCCCTCGGACCACTTAAATCACACGATCCCCTCTTATTCCCAGCCAGCACTTACCGCTAGAATCGTGTTCGTTCAGTCCACAGCAACTACTGAGAGAATCCAGTAATACTTATCCAATCCGTATAGCTAGCCCCACTGCTTGAGAAATCGGCAAGATGTTTTAAATACCACCCTCCATTACAATGTCGTGTCTCTTTAAGGCCCTCACAAAGAACTTAACCTGTTACTGTTACCTGAACCCGATAAGGGTACCTAGAGAGTTCGTCACATTTTACTGAGAAGTCGGCGAAGCTCCAGATCCGAACGGGGCGCTCCTCTAATAGACCGCACACGAACACTACCAACCCATTATTTGATTTGCTGGTGTTCGTAGGGGGCGTTAAACTTCGTTTATCGGATTACGTCGTCCACAAAAGAAGAGTTATTTGATTGAAAAGGCGTCGACTCACCAAGAGATCATTTTCAGCCATGGTCACGTCCGTTGGTAATATTTTAAATTCATTCTTTCTGACCACATTGCAAGTCGCCCGGCATCTGTTACTGCGAATTTTTCAAATATTCATCATGATTCACCTAGCAGATGACTCGGCGTCTCCTAATGCATAAACAAACGTATAGAATTTAGCCAATCGTTTAAGAATGGATCACTCTTATTAAGGAACGTATAACGACGAGGTAAATAAATAATTACTATACAGAAGCCGTCTGTTTAGCGTTTAACTAAGACACAGTGGAAATCGGATCAAGGATGACACAGATAATAACATGGCTATTCGGTCATATTCCTCACGTAATCAATAACGACAGCCTAAGTTGGCAGTGCGCTGGTACGCCTTCTTTTGTGGGATTAGTTGTTATCCCTAAGCTGCCCTCTTTTATCGGCCCCTAGATACGCTAACCATTCTACTCGTGTACTTGAGGCTCTATCGAAAAATTTCCCTGTTTGCACGTGCAACACTATTGTAAGTACGTGTGATGTAGTTTTTATATGATGAAGTACTACAGCTGTACGGTTTCGCCTAATGGCCAAATTGTCATTTTATCGTACACTTTCCTACGAGCGAATTGGTGTGGCAGGTTGCCTTTTTTCCCGTAAGTACTGTCGCCTTAGTAAATAGTCCCATCGAACAAGGTGACTGCCCAGACAGGCAAATACTCTAATGGGCCAATCCATTGAAAAACGTCATCAGTAGCTTTTTTTTTTAGTGTTCGAAAAGACCCGCCCTACTGTTGCTATCGACGTGGTACACAGCGGGCGGCATAGTGAACAAGAGACCATGCCCTGTACAAAAAACCTTGTGTCCGCGATCCTCGTCGTGCTTACACATTGAAGGGGTTTGACGGAAAGCAGAGCTTGATGATATTCGACTAACGATAGATCTACGAGCGTCTACTCATCATGATAGTTCATCAGCATTGACACCATGTGCAATAAACATCTATCAGCGAACGCAATTGCTCGTCAGCTCGCCTGTATGACCATACATAGACACTTTGAAATAGATATAGCAAACAATTACCTACAACTGGAACTTTTTAATTTGTCATTGAACGTCAGTGGAACTTCGAATGCCCTCCATCATCATCATGCAGGTACTTATCGTGACGCGAAAAAAAGACATTCTTGCGTGTTTTTATTGTATATTCACGTACAACTTCCATACGTAGGTTCGTTTGTACCTATTAATATGCTAGATTGGTATAAGTGATCTTGAGCAAATTTTTTTTTCGGGTAACGCCTTATTTTTCGTCCAATAATCCAACAACAGAAAGAATCGTGCAAGGCCTGGACTTTCTACTATAGAAACAGTAATCATGAAAGTGTCGAAATGGCAACATGGAAACCTTGAATAAGACAAATTACTATAGCTGATTATTTTTATCTTCGGTTCGGTTAGACAAATGGTATTATCAGCCGTAAACAATAACAACAACAAAAAATGGTGCAACTTATGATAGAAATGAAGCGTATATGCAGGCCCGTATTTCACGTGTACGCCTTCAATGACCTTTCAAATGAAAGAGTCTATATATTGCATTGTGCGTGTGCTGTGTACATTACATTACAAAAAAATATAAAAAAAAAAACGTCTTTTCCAAACTGAACCAGTCGATAGCAAGAGATGTACCTGTTTGAAGGCACAAGGAGCGTCTGCTTGTGAACTACAATTTCATTCATTCGCGTCTATACATTTTGCTGTATGAGGCCATTGAAGGATTATATATTACACGAATATATGAGTAACGCCCATGCCGCATAGGTATTATATAATGCTTGTCCGATTACCGCCAACAGATGCTTTGCTTAGAAAGGGAAAGCTACGCTCACTTTTGTTTGTCTTGAACAGTGCCAGCATCTGTAAATTGAACGTTGAATAGCGATTAAACAGATAAGATAAAGCGTTTGTTTCCCATTCACATTCACTGGTCGACCGGAGAGCTCGTTCCGTACCTCATTTAATCTTAATGCTGTCTACGATAAATGGATCGACCCGATGCATACGCCATACCTCTATATCGTCGACTTGTATTGGAGATATCTGAAGGCGCGGTACAATAAATTTCAGATAGCACTAGCAGATGTCTCGTTTTGTCTCGGAATCCTGAGGCTAGTTAATAACGTGACGGATCGAACACCTGTTATATGGGTTACGGTGGCTATGTTAAGAGGCAGAAAAAAAATACATCAGCCGATAGATGATTTGTTCTATTGTTATCTTGACGTGTTGAAATTTCTATTAGCAGCGTTCATCCTTGTTTTGTCCCGATAGAAGCGTCGTGCATCAATTGATTAAGCCTAATAGTGCGGAAATGGAGCGCGTATGTAGTTGGACCGATACAACAACCGTTTATAGGTGTGACGCATATAGTTATCACCTGTATGCATGCGTATTAACCGAACGCGCAATAACGATACAGCTTAGTACGAGTAACTATGTGTATATATATATATATATATATATATATATATATTTATATAGGTCACTCATTTATGCGCAAGAGCCTTCCGTCCGATCGCCGGTCAAGTATCAAATGCATGCAGAACTAGCGCTTCGTTTCCCATGGACACTTACTTAGCAGAATTGAATACCGGCCCTAATTTCAACTGCGTATCAATGAGCAACTACCGTTGTTACCATTGTTGTTGTGGCTCTGTGTTAAGAAACACAACAACACCAGGGAAGGAGTCGCTCTATAGCTGCTTTCACTAATATGTTGTTGATACGAGGTACACGAGGAGAAAGTTGAATTACGCGCGCAATTACACGAATCGCTAGCGTCGCAAATAGAGCTTCGTTATATAAGCCGCAAAAACGTGGACAGACAGAGCGTCGATTATGAACAGAATCGCTCAGCATACGAGAGTCACTGGGAGGTAAAAGTGGCCATGGTAAGTAAGTGACATGTATTGCTGATCTGACTATAATGCACGCACCATACAATACAGAATGCACGACGACGATCGTAATCGTGGGCGTTTATCTATCGCGTTCGCAATACATCTTCTAAAGCAGTGCTTGTTTATTGCGAACTTTACCTATTACCATACGATTCGTTACCCAAGCTCTCAGAACTAAAAAGGAAAGAAACATTTTTTTCATGTTTACTAGCTTTTCAAAGCCCGAAAACGCTTCGGTTATGATAGATTAGTACAGACTTCAGTGTATTTGTTGAATGTTAATATGTTGTTGTAATTAATTAAAAACCGACAAAAAAGATAGTTCAATGGTGGCAGTTGTGAGTTGAGTGCCATGTGTTGTCTGTGCACCGTCGTCAATTGGTATCCCAAAAAGTTGAGAACGCTCATTCATGAGCAATTCTTGCTCTATAAAGATACATCGGATAGAATATGGGTCAATGGTAGTCAACGTGCAACAGCTTTATGGTCCGGCACCGGAAATTTACGCATATAGGGCAGAAGAAACGTTTTCGACAATTTAGACAGGTATTGTATGTTGCTACTACATGTTGACTCGTAAACGTCAACTGGAATGAGCAGAACCAGATCAGGAAGGACCATTATCGAAACGGAAAGTCGAGTAGAACGAGGGGATAGGGACATCATTGACCACGCGGCAAACGGCGAAAATCCGGGCTTAGTCAGTTTCAAATGGAGCAGCTCTATATTGTTTCAGAGACGTATGTCTAATGCTACATAATATGATATTAGAAATCGATCACGCTGATATCTATGAGCAGCTGCTTGTTATTTTTTATTATATGTACATGTGTGTATACCGGTTATTAGCACGGATGGTTGTGAAGACCACACAAAGACAAATACGGTATTTTTCTAAGCTCGTCCCATGACCCGTCAAATCAGAATGTAGAAGATTACCTGCAACAGATGAATAACAGAAACAACATATTAGCGGATATTGGAGATCTAATGACAGAAGTGTGTGTGTGTGTGTGTGTGTGTGTGCGCGTGTGTACAATACGTGTTAGTATATGAAGCTGGCTCTGATGAAATATTTCACGAAATATTGATAGTTTTAATGATTGGCGTCTCCGATCTCTTTTCGACCACGATGTAAAAAGCTATTTCTTCAGAAACGTAGACCTTATCCTCTGTACAGGTATACCGTTTGCAGACATCAGCGCAGTTCGACCACGCGCATGTGTATTCACCCATTTCCGCTATTTGAAAATATCTTCTATACCTTTGTGTACTGTAAAAACTGATTTTGCCCTTCAAATACGGATAGAAATGAGTATGATGAAGGCAAACTTACGAAAACCAGCGTATCATACGTATCTACAAATAGACGCATATATACCGGCGCACCGATTCCTGCTGTGGCCCTCGTTGAAAAGGAGCTAATCTTCTTTGACAGAGTTCCGGCATTGCGCGGGCGTTTATAATCATCGTACGATATGAATACACCTGCGACTTATGCCGACTAAAAATCTTATGCGGTCGGCCTGACTCATTCTGTTTTCTCTGTTGCTATGGCCTTTCTCCGTGATGCGCGTATTTCTTAGCTAGAAGCTCTTTCTTGCTACCGCTACTATTATCTTCGTCTCGACATAGCAGGCATCAGAAACTCGCTCGCCTGAAAAGACTATCGACCGGTGGCGCCAAATGGACGCATAACAAAGCAATTATTCGTCCCTTATGCTCGTCGTGCTTTGGCGTAATTAATTTAGTGCTAGTAGAACTTCGGCAATTGAAACTGCATTAACAGAATAGGTCGCGACGACTCTTGAATTATCATCATCAAAATAGAACGCTTGTTGTTATTGTTTTTGTTGACAAAGAATTACAATGACTCATGTCGGTAGTATTAGTCATTATGAATATAATAACTATGAGATATATAAGTAGCAGTGGCACTAACCCGAAGCAAATTCGTCGCGTTTCATAGTGATGATACTGACGAGGGAAGGAATGTGCTGCCGGCGAGTGGGAACCTACCGCCGAAAGAAGTGTCGTCACAAATCAACACTAATTTACCACACACAGACACATATTTGATTGTTTCCGGTAAATGGTCTACGATCATGTTTCGCCGCTCCTAATTGAGCTACTCAGGACTAGGGTCCGAACAGAACGTCCAGTTACCGAGTTAACGGTACAGGAGTGCCCCACCAGATTTAGGCTGCGATATTTCCTAATCCTTTCCGGTACGTCTATAACTAACTAGCTGTCATTTGGTTGACAGACACACGAAGATGTGGCATTAATATGCAGTGTGATCATGGGGTTTGGGTAAGTCGCGTCCGTAACTGACTCACGGAAGTGAGTTAATCAACGAAGTCGTTATCGTGCTTTTCAGTGTTAATGGGCCCGAGAAGGATAGCTTCTACGGCAAGAATGGATTCTAGTTTCTATTCATTAGATTTTTTGTATCGGGCTGCGGATGTCGTGCGGTGCGGCATTGATCTGTTTTAAGATAAAGTACTGTTTCCTTCTATTCTAATTCGAACACCGCCTGTTTGTAAAATCTGCCGAAATGGCGAGCGTATTGCTATTGCGTATGCTAAGATGTCAGTTTAAGGACGTTCATCAGGTCCTATGACTGTGGGTGAATGTGTGTCTTTATGTTCTTATATGTATGAGAGCAAAATAATGTATGTAACGATTTTTTCCGTTCAATCCAAGAAGGTAAATTTGCGTAATAAATTTTGTATGATAGAAAGGCCATCTGCAACAAGTCGATGCCAAATCTACTGAAAATCGCTTGGGATGGGCAGTTAAAGCTGGCTTGTTGTGGGCGGAGGCAGATCTCCAGCAGAAAAATGCCCTCGACCGCCGCGTCTTCGAAAGAGTCACGTCGATCTAAAACGGCCCATGGTGCCAAGAGTCCATCCACTGGCTCGTTTGCCGCACGAGACGAAAGGATTGGATTGCCGAATGAAAAAGCAAATCAGCCACCCTGAGGAGTTACCCACCGCTGAGAATGTTACCATAAGATGATACCTATTGAATTTAACCGGTCGGAACAACACAATGTAGCTATTTGATCTGAAAACAAACGTATTTTATAGATAAAAAGTCATAGGCGTAGGTAAGTTTACATTTTTGGCAAAGATGGAAGTAAAGAATAATTAGTTTGACAATTATTTTGTATTCATCCATAGGTGAAAATTAACACAGACATAGATGGAACGTTTATGATCGTTTATAACCAACTATAATTAAAGCCTGTGATAAAGCCATCATTACCAAATAGCGAACACATTCCAGTAAGAGATATCTTTTATATTTCATACATGTGGGTAATTATTGGTATTATTACACATCTGCTTCGATAGTGGACCCGGTCGTTGCCAATCTTTCTGTGTGTCTTTCTAATGTGTGTACAGTAGACGCACTGTCTTGGATAGATGAAACAGTTTTTCAAATTCAACGAAAAACAACAGTTAAGCTCGCTTTGTGTGGATTTGATAAGCTACTAATCTTATTGCGAATCACAGAATAGACATATTGCATTTGATTTTTTTTACCAGTTACAAGGTAACCATTGTATAGCAAGCTACCATGCCACCAAATAACATGTAACATACAGCAAGGGCACGTACGTGTCGATGTGCACAGGTGCATGCTGACTAATAAGCTTATCTGTTCATTTCCACAGTAGTAATAGCGTTAGTGCTGTGGTCGTATTCAACTTAATCGTAATATTGATTCTAGTGTTCAGGCAAACCTGTCATCATTCTTTTTTCAATGTCAGCTAGATGCTAACCCGACGTCAGCGGCGCAAGACCTCGACAATGCTTCTTGCTCTATGCAATGGTATTATGGTATTGATCCAATCTGGTGCCTTCAGACAAAACCAATTAAATATACACATACAATATTATTGTCATCGTCATTATTGCAACCGTCCTGTTGTCTTCCTTACGATACACTTTGTTGCCGTTTTACATGTCAACCTGATGTCAGTTTGTCTGCGTGGCTGATTTACTGATTTTGTTGGACCTAGCCTATCGATTCTATCTGGAACTATGTTGCTTCTTTTCCTACTCTAGACGAAAGCGGCAAACCCTTCCGTAGAAATATCAGCGACTACAATTGGAGCCGCTGTATTCGATACGCGACAAGGCGACTGACTGACTGACCGACCGACCGACCGTGTTCGTTTGTTTAGGCTCGGTCCTCATTTCGTCCTAAACGTTTGTCCTTTATCGCGTGCGTATTTTAGTCCAAGTCAAGTCTATATATTCGCATTTCAATAACAAACACTGGCGTCGTTCATGCGCAACATTTACGTTCATGTTGGTCATATTGAATGGTGCTTTACAAGAGAAAAATGAAAAAAAAAAAGAAAAGTAAACAAATAAGCAGTTGCTGATTAAATTCTGCTGTAGCATTAGCAGAACGGGAAAGCGATTTTTGTTTTTATTTGGTTTCGCCCGCGACATACTATCGACATTTGTTCCTTTATCCTGTCTCTGTAAGCACCTTTGCTGCACGAAATAATGTAGCAGAGGCGGAAGGAAGCGTAATCAGACTTGAAGATTATAGTGGTGTAGACGAATATGACTTATCGATGAGCGTGCGTCGACGACACCGACACGCGGTAAGGCCAGTGCCTATTGTTGAATCTGTCTCTCGAAGGCTGTTACGTCTGCCTATGTGACGTATAGCAGATATAGCAGAGAATATAGCTCAGATATATTCTCGAATATGCACCTAGGCTAAATAACATATTTGGTCTACATCGTTCGCATTGAAATGTCGTTTGTTCAGAATTTATTCAGAAAAAGTTCTCTTAATTTGGTTTTGATTGACCAAAACCTTAATTTTTCATTACTTTTAGTGGTCAACCTAAAGCAAGCCGACTAACCGCAAATCCGAATCCACTAGTATAGTCATAATGATACGCATATAACCAGCACCGCGGATATTGCCAGAATCCTTAACTGCTCAACAAGTAAGCCGTTCATTGATGGTAGGTATGACTTTTCAACACATCCACCTACGGGCAAAAACGTTATGGTCTAACCGCAGTTTTTTTTTACTAGGAAAGCTCCACGAACGCGTTCTGATATCAAGTATGATCTATTTACAAAATGGCCGGAGGCAACGAAACAACGCAACTCATTGACGCTTTGCTCCGAACTTTCTGTATTCGTTTTTCATTCTTTGTCAATTGGGCCCGTTATTACTACGTAGAAAAATGTTGCCTGGGTTGTGTCTAGTGGGCTTAGTATTCCAACCTAATATTTTACTGAAAATATGCCTCCTGACTAAAAAAGCGAATGTGTCAAGGAAAGGAGAGGATGGCGAAATCGACGAAAACGACACAATTTGTCAACAGCATAGGCCGTTTGCATCAGAAACTGAAAGAAATGCGACGAAGGCATTTTCTGTCGTCCCATCTGTTCACCATTGATGCACCTTACAGGTGTTGTAGCATCTGTGTGTTTTCTATGTCTGTTGGCTTAGTGACCTTCTTCGAGCAACGAAAGGACCAGGGGCATTTTTTCGTCCTGCAGCAGCGGCAGTAACAGCAGTCGCAATGCCCGCTCTATCAATAGATAGGAAAGTGTCGTTCGGCCAAAGCCAAACGGAAATCCCAGATTAGAACAAGAAAAATGTACGGCAACGACGACTGGCGGACCAGAAATCAGGCTCAAGCCGTTTATTTAGTTTAGATATCGTAGGGGGTCCACTATAAAACAGAAACATAATGTGTGTTCAGTAGTCGGCCTAAATGAAAATCACCTTATTGATTAAGAAGGCAAGAACACACGAAAAAAGTGTATTATTCGTACTGCCTGTTGTCACATCGATGCTTTCTAAATTAACAAATAACGTATACTAGTTTTTAAGTAAAAGACTAGTATATATTATACGATAGCGTTATTAGCTTGCCAGTAACACAAAGGCCTGTTAATAATGACGTTTGCTCAGCGTTGAAGAAAAGTAAGGCTGATACTCCAGGACATGATCCTACTCTTAGAATTGTCCCTTATTTATTAATTTAACAATGATGACTTGTATGCCAGATTGAATGTATGAATTCGGCGTACAAGTAATCACTATTGTATACGAGGCCAATTCAATGATTGTGTACATTTCCCCTTTCCGTATAGCAGCGCCAATGCACTGGCTTTCTCACAAGTTCCCATTTGGCATTACAGCCTCGTCGTGTTTAGTCCTACCATTAATTTCCTTCTTAGTGTTACAAAGAAAGGCAGGATCAGTCATTGTCGAGACCTTGCTTAGAGATTAATTCGGAAGAAATTAAGCGAACTTAACACTCATCGAAAAAGTCTGAAGACAACTTTCGTCGAGAGATAGCTCGTCCATGAATAATAGGCACCTCGACATGAGAACAGCGTCATTACTATTCTTCTACACACTTCTAGTAGATCGACACATTGATAACTGGCTATAGAGCGTTGTCAGACCATACTGACGAGCAATTTAAACGTTACCGTCGACCAACCGGCGGAGGTCATGTTGCACGCTTTCTATCTAGTGGTGCACCGCTGTACGATATCGATATATATAGGTGGGATCTGTATAAGTTCCGTTCATTGCAGTTTATTTGTTCTGCTAGTTTTTGCTACTGCTGCCTTTTCACCGTTTATATTCGACGATATCATATTCACTCCTCAACCCCATCGCCCAACTACCGTTGATATATCCCCGCAAATATTCTGCGATCTTACCGCAATACACTCCACATGTGTATGCTTAATGCGAGGCAAGAAAATTAGCGTGTGTACCGTAGACGGCATTGGGAATCACATATATGCTTCATTTTTATTAATATAAATGACAAAAAACGTCGAACTGAGTGAGACGAGACGGGTGGTCGTTTAACCTTCCCAAGTTAAGTTGGAACTATATCACGAAACTGCTTATGGCCCCGTCGCCTTGAAGTTTTCATGGCATCCAGAGTATATTGATCACTGCCAAATTATCGTATCATAATAATTAATTCTGCGTGATAACAAGAAAATGTGTGTATACCGGATATTTCCGCCTCAGGAAATAGACATACCTTGTCCGTAAAGACTGTACATTTTGAATTCGTGACTGCGTTGTGAAGCACTTGATGTATTATACAATATTAGCATATTAATCATATGCACGACTACGTTATGTCTACTGAAAACGTTGTACTTGAGTTGTCCGACATTTTGTAAATTTTCGGTACCATATTCTCAATGAACACAAATACTGTGCGTAATATGCCAATTTCTGGTAAATGTAGTTCAGCATTGCAGCCTTTCCTGTTTTAAATCATTGGTTGCATCGCCTTAAAAAGGCTGACTATCGAGCTGCGGCACTGAATCAGACTCCTCGGTACCGTGGCTTCCGGTAGCAATATTCTATGATGTTTGAAGCAACCAGTTAAGTCGTTGAAAAATCCCTATCGAGAAGATATTTCACTAGCGTCTCTATAGCTAACGAAGTACCCTTTCTCGAATTCTGTATTTGATTAATCGTATCTATCTATCTATCTATCTATCTATGTGTGTGTATTGAAATATACATGTGAACTTCAGCTCTTGCGGGAGGATTGGTGCGTATCGCTACCCAGAAGCATTGTACGCTACGGATCGTCTCAGTTTCGCTCAGGTGGCTCTTCTCGCCATCCGTCCACCACTTTCTCAGATCGAACAACTGCACTGACCTCTCGGTTATTTTCGTGAAAGGAAACCTCAGACATTTGCGGAAGGCGTCATGGTAAATATCATTCCCTAGATCAAGATCAAGGTTGTGAACATTGTATTAGCTTCCAGAAAACTCGTAAATAGAACGCCCATCTTCGACTGCATTTTTCTCGATATTGATCCAACTGGTCATCCTGCGTCTTGTACTGCTGAGACAATTGATTAACGGACCTTCAGCACTGAATCCTAAATTCGGCCACTGCATTATCGTCTTATTACAGTGTTCACAGCACCCACGGTAGCGGTAATGCACAGTCATTTAGAATAATCGAAGGACACGTCGAAACAATAGCAGCGGTCGCAATAAGCATTGTCGTCGTCTTCGTCACATTAAAGGAAAAAAAACTTCTACCCGAATCTTTTTTTCGTGCACGCGTGTCTGAAGACAACATCGTCGAGCGCAGGAGAATGGGGGCGTACCGATCGAGATCGAAAAACCATACAAACTGTAGAGACCGGGTACCAACAAAAACATAGTTCAACATAGCACTGTGCCTGTGTGAAAAAACAACATGGAGCAAATGGATAGAAAAACGCTAACGATAAAGCAGCTGGCCAAGGTGGGCAGAGAGCAAACGTCTAGTGCTGTTCTGAATAAAGAACTAAACGAGGCAGAAGATTAGAATTTCGGGTAAATGTTTAAGTGTATATAAGCAGGCCTCGTAGATTGCAAGTGACAACCGTCGTCTATACGTATTTACACTGCAGCGTACACACATAGATCATGCGAATATTTACTGCTCGCTAATTATTAAGTCCTGTATTATTAAATATGATAATTATACTCATATTTGCTATTACATTCGTTTTGTTGTACCCGCTATTCCCTAGTGACACTTGTTTAGATAAACTAGGTATCTTAGATACCTAAATAAATGATGAATATATGGACGACACCAGTTGTGTGGTGTCAGGAGAAATGCATGGAGCTCAACCTGAACAAAATGAATTCCTCTATTTGGTAACATCGAAAAAAGAACGACACGCCTTTAACAAGTAGAATCCTAATAAGTACTATATGATACAGCGTTATATGAGCGTATCTTTTAATTAGCCTTTATCGGCCAACACAAACAGTGAATATGACACGAACAATTTTCTGGTCATCGGCAACGACGCCTGCTTTCCTATATATATACTCATGTATATAGATCCCAATAATTTATTATGCGTAATAAACATTTCGTTCATAAATATTAATCCGTACGCAGCCCTTCAGCCGTCATTGACATACTCGGGATAGATACAGATATAAATATTGGAGATCTTCTTTCACAGCTATAGCCGACGAAAAAATGAGGCTCGTAACCCGGAAGTCAGAAGTGGCTCCAAATTGTAATAGCTACCTATGATAGGTTGGCTTATCTAGCATATGATTACAGCATTTTCAAAATGATTGATTTTTCTCAGACATTAAGGTAGTTGACTTATTCAATATTATGATACAATGGCAAAACTGGTAACTTAGGAAACTT
This sequence comes from Varroa jacobsoni, assembly GCF_002532875.2. Lineage (NCBI taxonomy): Eukaryota > Metazoa > Arthropoda > Arachnida > Mesostigmata > Varroidae > Varroa > Varroa jacobsoni. The sequence goes on along the minus strand of NW_019212944.1, from coordinate 45,111 downwards.
TTGTTAGCGCATTGGAATTACATTAGATTACATATGGCTGATCTAGAGCGTACCACTTAAAGATTTAGTCAACTTGTTACCTTTTTTGCTTTTAATCTTGCCAGTTTTACTGGCTTTGTTTATGAAGACCTTTTTTACGACTTTAACTTAGCTTTCTTATGCCATCATATTGAACATTTCTTCAAACACAAGCGCGTTGGTAAATTTGAACATAGCAGTAGCTAATTGCATCATTTTATGAATTGTAAAATTCTCCAAAAATTTCTATGTATATAATTAGCTCTATTAAGAACGTGTTGTTGTTCGCTGGGCTATAACTTGATAACTTTATTTTTGTCGATTGGCCAGTAATCCAATTGCGCAGGATCCCCTTACGACACTGGCCGATGTAGCGGACAGCGCCACTATTTTTCGTCCTTCTCAGCAGGCTTTTTTCCGTTCACAGAGAACTACAACCAAAATTGTGATTCTTAGCATCATCCGCTAGCTCTGCTGCTGCTGCTGCTGCTGCCGAACTATCGATTGACGCCGCTGTTGTCGCGTAACTGTAGGATTCCAAGTGTCGGTCTATTTGCCCCTATGTGCGGCAAGGTCGCACTTTGTTACAATAAATGCGACAGATATACACTGTAGCAGTGGCGACGGTAGTAAAATAAATAAACGATAAACTGATGTCAGCAACGACTGGTCATACACAATCGATTTTGGTGTCATTGCTGTTGCCGATGCCATTGCTCCTTGAGTGCTGTCGCCGACCTGTACAGCCCCCGCGGAGCTTAAGCCGCTCGAGTGTTCTTCCATACTGCAAAGCGGCTAACAGCAGGGGTGGCGGGATGGCCTTTGTTTGGGGAGGTATTCCAGACATCTCTAAGAAAAAGTCTGCGACGGTGGCCGCGAAGATCGGCTCTTTTCCTCACGTAACCAATGACGGCAAAAACAGCTCGCACTATCAGCAGGAAAAGAAACGAGAGGACGAACGCATCTAACTTCCCCCAAAGAGGGTTGTAGGTGTGCTCGCGGAGCGGCAGCTGCTGCGGCTCGACGCTAAGGGCGTACGAGAAAAAGCTATTGTTGAAATTATCGTTTTTTTTTTGTAAGCCAAACTGAACGGGACTTAGAAGAATGCAGATAAATGGTGCCCGTATATATTTATAGGTATGTGTTGAAAATAGACAGTATCATAGCAACGAGGGAAGGATGGCAACGAAATAGTCGGTCTATCGTTATGTACTAAAATGTTGGATATGCAGAATACGATTGCAGACTGCGTAGCGTCTGAAATATGTATCGTTGTATAAAGTGTAGTCCGAATAAGTTCAATGCTAATATGACTCCTGTGGGTAAATATAATAGAAGAGGTTGCTTGATAATAAGTGTCATATTGTGAAGTAAGTATAAGCTTAGTTCTTTTATGAGTAGTTTTTGAGGATTAACTTATCGGTTACTGAACATGGTTTATTATGGATTATGCTAGATCTTATTATACAGTACTCCAAAATCTAGATCTAAAATACAGAACTCAACGAAACTACAACGATTTGATTACCAGGCAAGGCCTTGTCTCGCAGCGCAGGAACAGCAAGTTGTTCACGCAATAACAAAGATGGATGATTCGACCTTTGTAAATGTAAGTGCGTATTATGTAAAGTTCTCCTCAAAAACAGAGAAAATGAAGTACAATAATATTATTTTGTTTTTGTTCAAGCTGCGTCTGCTACGATCCGTCCGTCCGTCCGTCCGTCGCTAGATACAATGCTAATATTAACGTTTGGTTTTTGCGCTGCCGACAGAAACGAGTGTGTACTATAAAGTGACAGCTAAAAAAGTCCCGATTAACAATTCAGTGCCTAATTGCAGCTGCCAGCTAGATTTTTTTGTTATCTTATTTTCTTGTATTGATTTCAGCATGGAGTTCAGAACGACAAAGAGGCAGTGAAGTAGGACTTCGCATACGTTTTTACGATCGCTCGTAACCAGCTCGAGCGAGATCAACGGAAACGAATCCCGTTCGCTAACATGTGATGGCGGTGCACGATGTCAAAAAGAGCCTCTAAGAATAGGAAAGACTGTGCCTTCATAGGCTCGCTACGTCTATGGACGCAGCTCACCTGAGGCAACTCGTATTTGGAACTTCAGCGGTCTCAATAAAATATCCGTTTGTATGATTGTGTCTGATCTGATATTTATAGTCACTCTACCAGGCTCAGAGGATATTCTGTCAGGCAGTTTTTAATAAATGAGTAAATAAACACGCACGCTTTGCGATCACACTATCTGACTTTACAACTTACCGAAAATGGCCACTTGACACTAATTATTAACGAAATAGCATCAATTGTGTTGCCTGGTCGGCTGGCTGGGTGTGCGATACATTATGCTGATGTACGTATTGACGCTTAGCAGAGGTCGAGCCCACAACAAGCGTAACAACACTAGATAATATTCTTTTACCGCGTCATTACTCTGATTTGCGGTCAGTCACGCATGAGCAAAATCGGTTTCTTCTGATCGTTGTGGGCTGGGATTCGGCGAGCTAACGCCCAACTAGAACAGGCAGCCTATTTGCGTATGTTCTTGTGTCATCAACATGTATATATATATATGTATGTAGGAAAACAACCAGACAGATTTGGAAGCGATGATTTCGGGTTGTCATCTAGAAAGCTCTGAGTTTACTTATCGTGATGACTGCACCCAGAAATCAAAGGAGACACCTTCCCACGACTCCATGTCGATTACCTGGGGTCTCTTTATTTGTTGTTGTTTAGTGGATAACTTACGGACAAAACAAGAATACAAAAAATGTCGATTATGGCGTGCAGCATGTACGCAACAATTCTTCGCGCTACTGTCGCGGCTTATGGCGGCTATAGCGGCAGCGGCCCATCTGTTAACAGCTGTCACTACCGTTGCAGGAATTTTGCCCGTTGCGATTAGCAGTTGTATGTAGAAAACGTACCTATGCGCGAAGCCTTATTTAAGAGGTAAAGACATTAGGCCGGATCACTATTGTGGTTTTTCTAAACAGGGAACCATTCAGCTGCCTTTCATTTGCACAGTCGAGATATTCGGATATTAACTGTATGCATAGAAAATAAGGATAATAGTATATGTACGCATCTGTGCAGCTGAATCAGATTCACACACTCGGATTTTGCCATTATTATATACGAAGACTGGCTTCGAACGGAGCTGTCTTGTCAACAGGAAAATTTCCCTCATATAGAAAATATAAAGCATTCAACGAATAGAACTACGCCTTTTGTGTACGGGGCATCTAAAAACAAGATCGAATACCTGAAAAAACGACTGGCTTGGCTAATATTGTCCGAATGCCCTGCCTCGTACGATTAATGTTATGCGTTACGCGAGCGTTTATGATTCATTAAATCGACACCGATCGACAGTCCTCAACGCATCTGCACGCCAATGTCACATTCAAATTAGCGCGGGGTCTTCGCCGTAAATCTGCAACGAGCAGTCAGCTTCGCAAAACCGAATGATCAGACATTTGTAAATTGAAAATTTTCTTGTTTTTCTTAAATTTAAATTGAAAATTACTGGATAAGCCCGAGGCGTATGGATCAGTCGCTTATAACCTCCGCCAGTAGTATATTCATCTAGCTGTTTATCTAAATTCTTTCGTTCGTTTCTTTCGCTTCCGATAACATTGCTTATTTACTTGTCTTCGTTTACCCTTTGCAGTCGTGGCTAATGGCGCATTACTGATTACCAAAAACAAGTTAGCGATTATTATCGTTATGAGCGGTTTAGATTTATGTGTATGTTTAAGAAAGCGATAAAAAATGTATGATTATTAATGTCATGAAGAAGGACGAGCGTCTTAGTCATAGGATGCGTGGATACGATGATGGTCAGGGGGCGTGTGCTTGTGGATATTAGGGTAGTCACCGCTGCAGGCGGTACATAACCTATTCTCGTTACTAAATGCCCAGCGATGAGCGGGTAGAATCCCTCTACAGCTATGGCCCTGTTACTGATCCCATCTAGAAAAAAAAGACAAAGTTGTGTCTAGATATTTGCGTGTCGAGCATGATTGAACGAGCGAATATGAATGCCCCTGTGTTTGAATGCCTCGCTAGGGTCATCGAAGCATCGCTGGACACGCCAGTAGCCTACTGGCATTCGTCGCCTCTTCTTCTCGCTCAGCTGCCCCCTTCTTTCTCCTCTCCATAATTCACTCCAGTATCGCACGCATGCTCAGATCGGCTGACTGACTAACTGACCAGGCACGACCGTCAGCCATCGCCGCCGCATCAAAAAGGCCACCTCATCGAAAGAGGAAGGCCTTGCCAAAAATCTACTGTTGTCAGAAGCGGGCTGCCATCGCGGATGACTTTTAGTGGTAATAAGAGTTATCTGGCGTATGTTTTTCTGCTTTTTTTTGGCATTCCGTACCAAAAAAAATGAAAGGGAAGAAGAGGAAAAAAAGATCAAAACAGGAGGCAAACTCTCGCATTGATCATTTACGTACGATTACAGACCGCAGTTTTTAGTTCATTGTTCTAGAAGTAGGTGATAAATATAGTCCTGCACCCGAAACTCTCCATACAAATGGAGAACCAGTGACGTTCACGGCAAATGTTTGCGAGCGGTCAAACTCGCAAGCAGATATATAGAGGGGTAGCATTTAACGGGTCACGTGGCCTTCAAATTGAAAATTCCTCAAGGTGACTCCACTGAGTGATCACATCAATCGCCCAAATTTAAAATTATATAAATATTGCCCTTTTTTGACAGCTAAGTGCTTGGTGAAGATTTCAGGACTATCTTAGGACCTCTAACGTTTAGCGTAAACAAATGTGGAATGAATAAATAAATATTCGTCTGATTCGTCGCACAAATGACAAGAAATTAGAAATGTGGAAATAACCGTTAGCCGACATTCGATAATAGAGGCTGTGAAATTCTTTATATGGTACGAGAGCGTTCGGGATGGTCTGGGTATCTGACAAGATTGACAGGGCAGATCCACAATAAGATCAGTTTCGTATTTTTTGGTCAATCAAAAAATCGCGTAAAGTGCAACAGTTACCTTTGAGTCGGCTAGCTCTATTTCATAAAACAATATCTCGTTTTATTTAGGTGGTCAGATATATAGGCGTATTGTTGTTATTATTACATTATACTTATGTGGTAACTGAGGATTGTGAAAAGCACATTAACTGAAATTGCTCATTGTATTAAGGCTATCCGCTCGTTTTTTTTGCTTGTTTCTCGTTGGCCAGTGCTACTGTGGCCGTCGCAGAAAGCGTCTCTCATCATTTGCTGATGCGCATAGGTGATTCTTGTGCATTCGTAATGAGCACTTCGTGATATCTGAAGTACTCTGTTGGCTTGGCTACAAGCATGACAAGTAGTTGCTACTGCGGCATTCGTTCAAACTTCCAGCCGCCCCAGAGCGAAGATAATGCGGTATTTTGCAGCGATCGTCAACCTATTTTTTTATAACGTTTTTTATACTGTTCACGTATTCGACGTATGTGCAACCCCTTAAACTACGAATCACGCGCTGGCACCATTTTTCAAGTACATGAATGGGTAAAATGGTATACATGAAATTGTCTGTGGCCTATTGTAGTGCGCAGTTTTTCGACGATACGAGAAAAAAACTTTACAGGCATTTTCTGAAGCGTTACTGTTGCGTAGCTCTATCTAATAGGCTAGTATAAATCATCTTATGTATACGGGCTAAGGAGGAGAGCAAGGATCTAATTCTTTCGACTGCTTAGATTGGTCAGATGAATCAAGCAGAAGGCTATTTTCAGTTTACGTTTGTGTTATTTTTGCAACATTCTTAGAATACGTTTATAGGCTCATCATTAAGATTTCCTTTCCACTGCTTAACACTTTTCTATAAGAACTCGAACCAAATTATACACACACTGAATGTATCGATCGAAAACTAACATTTTCCATCAATTTTAATGTCGTTCCTCCAATGGCTATTGGGTGAGTACAAGCTATCACTTAATATCATAATTACTGTATAACAAACGTCAACGCTAAGTAGATACGTACATTCATAGATGGATGCTACTATCTTTTTTCGGCCTCATCGATACTTCGTTGTCGCCGTATACCGTTGGAATAAACATAATTAAGTGGTTCGTTTGCTGCGTTTTTTGCCCGCGTAACAGATTACATTATGAGCATTATTAAATGACGCAGGAATAAAGATCCGGTGACGATTCATGGGAGGAAAAAGGGCTATACCGTTACATTGTTATAAAACCCCATTTGTCGCTTTTTCACCGTTAGTGGAAAAGGATTGCAGTACACAGTATCGTTCTGGTACGTCGAAATCGCGTCTCACCGTAATCTATCGACACTCGACCCACGAAGCAGACGCTCGCAATAAAAACTACTTCGTCGCCCATTGAATGGCAGTAACGATGAAATTATTGTAGTTGACGATGGCTGAATATTCACAATCACTGTCAGTCTGTCTTACATCGATTGTTTCTGCCTCTTGTTTCGTCCTTCATTGTAATTGGGTACCGGTCCTATTTCGAGTCAGAGTAATGGCGATGGATGATTACTTCGCAAATTTACCAATTATTGATTATTTGGACACGCGTAACAAAAGTGTTTTTAGTCAACAAAATCATCAGAAGCGACCTGAAAATAATCATCATAATCATGATTGTCGTCGTTACCTAAAATACGCCGAAATAGCAAATACCAAACAGTGTAATAATCGTAAGGAATAAGCCCCCTTCACCTCCCCGCAGTTCCTCTCTGATTGATTACACAGAACATAAAGATGGGAAAAGCTCGTGAGTACGAGACTAAGTGATTTAATGCCTTGTTTTATTACGGTTTTATTACCATAATACGGGGTCTTTGCTGAAAACTAATGATGTTTCGCGCTTCGATCTAGTATTTGCCTCTTCGGTAGAGTGGACGGTCATCAACAACACTTTCTATTTATAGCAAAGAGTTTTTTTTCTGCTTCTGACCAATTCACCTGGGAAGCATCTGTCTAAAAGGTGAGGGTGCAGGCATTCGACTGTAGTAACAACTTTATCGGATAACAAAAAAAAAAAATATGGGCAGGTTTGTTCTCTTTTGACAAAAAATAGAAGCACATAAAGCTTTTTTTTTTCTCAGTTTTGTTCCGGTTGTTGACTTTGGCTTTCGCGGGCCCTGCTAGCCATTGTCGTGCGGACACTGACAAATTGGGGGATGGAATGGCAGGACATGTATAATCCAGAAAGCTTTAACAGAATTATAGCGGTGGTTATCGCAGAGGGTGAACGGTGATTTCAGTGAAAATGAACTTGAACAATTTTAAGGTAAAGGTTGGTCAGATGCATCTTCAATGATAATAAATAAATTAAAAGATTCTCTAACAAAATTTGGATCTCGAAGCATACCGAACTAATTGGCGCTGAAAATGACTTGTTGAAATCTTACGTCTATCTGAGAGGATTTTCACAAAAATATATATTGCCTCTTTATGTACAAGCACCTGTTAAATAGAATTCGTTTTATGCTACCTCACCGATCTGCTACAGTTACTTCGCCATATTTAGCGCCCATGATTTATCACTGGTGAAAACTCACTATTTCGAGGAATCCCATTTAAACAAAGTAAGATATTATATGGCTGGAAATTATAGCCAGCTGCAAGTTGGTTTGTTATGCTTTGTCGGGGCGTGAAATTTATTGTCTGTAACAGCAGGACAAAGGTTGATTCATAGAGTGCTCGCACCGTCTATTTTTCATGTTAGAGCGCTTTTGCACAGACTCCCTATTAACTTTTGACCGCCAAAGTCAATATATAGACGTCACATAATTTGTACTCCAATGAGTTTGCCTGTCTTTTGTAAACCTGCATAAGGATGTATAGCGAATGACATTTACAATAGAAAAGGCATTTTTATGACTCACACTGTGTTGTAAACCTTTCCCTGCAGTATTCTGAAGGAAAACTCTGTAAGTGGTCAGGATCTGAATAATTCGAAGCGAAGTTTGTTCTTCGATCACCCCAGACATTCCATCTGGCTGGATTATTTAAATAATTCTGTATTTGCCGGGTGTCCAGAACAACAACCGATAGCAGACTGACATCGAGATTTTCTGTTTCTTCATTACGTCGACATGAGAGAAATTGTGGTTTTTGAATAATAGTCATAGTGATAGTCGTCTTTATAACATAATAAGAATAGCAAAAAAATTGGCTGGCGGACTGGTTTATCACTACTGCTCAGATTTGATCTTTTCACAAAAAGCTGCTGCTGGCCGATGTTATATCAGTACTATCCGAACTTCTTTCGTTTCCCCACTAGAAGATTAGGCAAAAATAGCACTACCCCCACCCCCTCCTAGCATGAATACGTAGCATTACTACTTTGTCTGTACCTTGGGTCACCTATCTACAACGTCAATACGATAGGCCATATTTACTTTATTTACACTATATAAAATGTTTTCATTTAGCCTTGCTCGGTAATACTTCAATCGCCGGCAGTGTCATAGTCGACGTTTAAGCAGACGTACCGGTACAATATCTCGTCGTCTCATTGTATACACAACAAACGCAGGTTAAGCATAGTAAGGCCATAAATTAATTTAATTACATGTTACCGTCTCCTTGTGAGGTTACGCAGACAGACGACTGAGTTGCATTCATTTCTGATAGAATGGAATTGTCACTGGAGAAATTAGCGATGCTATACATTTTTTAGAAAGAATATATTATGTAAGTAGGAGGGCACTACCAATGAGATCTACTCATAACCACTAAACGCTGTACCTCGTTTGCCCGACCCTTGATTTGTTATTGGTTCTAATTAGATCGATATATATATATATAGGCAAGTTCCACCAGGAACTGCTAGTTCGTTAGTACCGTTCGTTGCGATCATGACCACGTTTAGTCTTTGTCTGCATAGACGTTTCTCACTTCTCAAGCCGACTTTCCCTTTAACCAACGGAAGTGGCCACAGGCACAGTTGGGATGAATCCGTTAATGGCAAATTTTCCCAACCTGACTCTAGGTGCGCCTCGCGCTCTTTGAAAGCAGGGGCTTATTTACAAAAAAAAAGTCCGGCATCATATATACTTTCTATACATTCGTCAAACCTGAAGTACTATCACCTGATAATCATTATAATGTCTCAGATGCAGAGGTATGTGCAGCACATTATTTAATGTTAATCTGTAATTTTTTTGATGTTGATTTACGTAAGCCGTTTCGGATACAACGTATAAAGCATCACCTAAACGAGCGGTGACCGTCTCATAATCGTAGCACAACTTTGCAAAGAAGGGATGTAAGAAATACGTTGAACGTTACCGGATCCATGTTTTCGATAACTCTTCCTTTTCCCCTACTGATCGTCGACTTTCGGTTTTTAAAAAATCTATCGATGTGTACTATTTCGAATTTTTTTATTAATTCCTTTTCCATGTTAAAATTCTCAGCGAATATATAATTTATATCCATGCAAGGGCCATATTAATTAAATTCATCAAATTTTATTAGATTCAATAGGTTTGACATCTGTGGCAACAACATTCCGCTGATTGCACACAAAACGAGCGTTCCCACCTAAAAGCTGTTTTGGCTAGAAGAAGAAGAAGAAGAAGAAAGCGTTAAAAGTCGTATGAAATTATAGAATAAAAAAAAAAAGCTCCCTTGTTCACCCTATATTGTTTGGGTCGTACCTAGACAAATTATTGGTCTCGCTTGTATCTGCCACGAGCAAGGGAATCATTTGAAGTGGCGGAGGCAATGCTTATTTTCAACAGTCATTAATAATCAACGCTTAACACTACTCTGTCCTTCCGACGGTGTGACAACGACGACAACGTCAACAATAGCGGCTTTTCTACACCCACTTTTTGGCAGTTTCATCCGTTAGCGTCTGTAACTGCCACGATAAGGTGTAGTTACTTAAACATCCTACGATACTACTAGCCAAGTAATAAAAATCAAGTTTTTTTCAACTTTCTGCTTCTTGTCGATTAGGCAGCTATTTAATAGCAAACACATATAAATGTAAATTTCGGCCAAGTTTTTGCAACCGTTAAAGGACGTTATGCCCTAACAACTTTTGGTGTAACTATCTGATGAAGAAATAACTTGTATTGATTGAATTAGGAATTACTGCTTTCATTTGAAAGATGCTTGTCTTGACCTACTTCGCCATCTTAAGCTAAGGCGGGGCAGAAATTAGAAGCTTTTTGTTTTGTTATCAAATCAACCGCTAAATAGAAGCCAGCTATAATAACAGATTTTTTTTCAAACAGGTATCGCTTAAAACCAGCCATTCGTTGTGCAATGTCTTATAATTGTGGCGGCAGTTTGATTACTTCATAATAGGTCACTCAGGCAAAGAAATAAAATACTTATTTAAATACATACTTTACGGCCGTACCTCACTATTAGGCCCGCTACATTATTACTGATAGAGAGGACACTTATTGCAATGGCGTAAACTGGTATAGGATTCAGACCTACTAAACGCAACGTCTCAACGTAGCTCGCTCTCACATACGTACTCATCAACATGACTCGTGTATGTGGAGATAATTACAGATCTAATCGATTTCAACATCAACGATCGAATTCGTCATGCACAGACGTCTTAAAGTGGGCCGTTTAAACACATTAAATACACAGTTATTGTTCCTCGGCCAGTAACCATTATACACTGTTACAACAGATAGACATGACTCTTCTAACATCTCCCCACCCGTTTGCTGGAACAGACAATTGATAAGACGTTCTATGACACAACCACTTATCGCTATCTAATATTTATATGGTGTTATGAGCGTGACGGCACATGTGACTGTAGTTAATGGTGATACATCATTTTCAGTTCAACACGCACACGTGCAATAGACAACCAGCCAGTTCTTGCCACGCCGACATGGTCGACACGTATGCACGCCTGCTTCTTATATGTAGCATCGCGTTTTCGTTCATGCAACATGTAGTGCCTGCCAATTTCTAGATGTGTATTCACGCTCATACGCGCGCTCTTTCCTTTTCCCTATATATATATATCAGCTGTAGGCTAGAAAAGGCAGGTGACGCTGCAGGAAACGGCAGCATCGCTTGTATAGTACACAACGAAACAACGTAGAAGAAGTATGTACCGTAAGATCTTTAAATATTCAGATATTCCCAACCCAAAAACATAGAAGTGTTGCGTCATCGCTGAGCAGCGTTTGTTGCAAAAAAAAAAAAGATGGAGCCAGAGGGAAAACCCACCATCCCTCCCCTCCCCTTTCATAAGCGAAAACGTTCACAACATCCCATGACATGATGAACGATCCGCACGCGTCACCTCAATAATTTCCGTCAGACTTTTCCGTCGATGCTCTGAGCTGTGCTATTCTCACTAACATTACCTACTTAGTAATGGTTACATCCTCACGTCAATTTGTTTCTGACATTCAAATGTATCGAGTACGTTGTTATTCGGACGTAATAAACGCAAAGTAATCGATCATGTTCACGGACTTACATGCGAGTATAAAGCGATGAATCGTCGCGACAGAAGAAAGTCATCAAGCTAAACTAGACCTTTTATTAAAAAAAAAACTACAGTAAGTATGAGGTTTTTATTAATGGACAGATTAAAATAATGAGACATTAATTTAAAGTAAACGAGAAAAAAACTTGACAAATTTGTCTAATTGTTGTACAATATATATATATCTACAGAAATACTTCATGCTTAGCTCATTGACGTTAACATACGAGTGGCGAGTGATTAGTAAAACGGGAGTGGATATTTAGGAGAGGTAAATAGAAATCAATAAATCTGTTTGATTGGTAGAACAGCCGGATATTAAGTGATGCGTCGATGACATAAATCTGGTCCCGTCTTTTCGATCTCGGAAGGACATGCCGATAGATTTGGTTACCCATGACAAGTGATGGTAATGTAAACTCAGGGATGATGCCAACTAATAATATCTGCGATTTACATTTACGATGAAATAAAAAAAAATATTAACAGAAAACAAATAATGTTTACATAATATTCGTATGTGCGTGTCGGCTTGGCTTGAATAGTACATAGAGTAACCACTAGATGTCGCTCGAGGCTAGATTATTGATGTCGTAAAATGCGTTGTTACATCGAATAGATTAATTGTTTAAATATAAACAAAGTTAATGCGCGTTTCCATAACTGCGTGTTATTGTTATGAACTCCACAGGCTGCTAAACGTTGCTAATAGCAACTACAGTCGCTATATATCGAAAACGAATATTTGTACCATATGCGTATACATATATATATATATGATAGGTAGCCGATTCGTAATAATAGAACATTAACAACAAGTGTATAATGGCTACTATTTGGTAATTAGTTATCATAGCATTAATATGTTTAATGAGATGCCATGATCAGCAGACGCAAATCATAAACTGCATATAGTAATGGGGTATCTGGAGTTAGCCATGTTTTCATTCTTTAATGCCCGTTTATGCACTGCAGACAATCGCTGCGTTCGCTAGCCACACCCTCGGCAACTACAACAACGAAAAGTATTACCTACTCAGAGCCGCCATCATTGTACGATGCACGTGTGCATTTACGCACGAACGATACACACACTGCCGTGCGGCAAGATTCGACAGATTTGTCGTCAGGCGTGACAACAGGATCCACTCAAGGTCCAGAACACCTGCGCATATAGCAGCCATGCAGAGAGAGGAACAAGCGAAGAGTGAACCTGGGTCATTCTAAAACTACGCGTGAATGGTTTCTGAAAGATTTGAAACGATAAATAACGATATACCAGAAACTAGATCAGTGAGAATACTTAGCTTATTAGCAAACCTCGCGTACAGAAGATGACTAAACCATATGGAACCTGAGGTTTCAGAAAGATTACGCTAGAGATGACGTGTAGAAGCGTCAGTACAAACATGGCAAATTATGGCCTTCTATTATAAGCGTTTTTTTTTTTTTTTTTTTTGCTCTATATGTACTCTCAGTTTTGTAAGTTTACACTCAATAAAAAGTTTGCCTAACAACAATACAGAATTATGTGGAGGTCACGTTTTGCTAAAGACTATTCTTTCACTGGAAATGAGCCATGCACTAAAATACTGTGAAATGTTGCAGCACAGACAAAAACAAAGGCGACGATCAACAACTCAACATGTGAACTTACTTGTACAGTAAGTACTATATCAATTGTTTTTTTTTATGTGCATTTTATTGGGATCGTAAGTTCCCATTTCGATGACAGGCATGCACGTTTGTAAAGTGGTATGGGTAGTTGATGAGGTACGACTACGTTTCGATTGGTACTTTCCAGTTATGCCTTCATTTGACTCGATCCAAACAATATCAACTGGTGGACTTCAACAGTAACAACGGCAGCTGAAAACAGTTATTTGCAATTGAACTAACTGCAATGCGTAATTAAATCGATGCAAGTTCCTTTAAAGTTTCCATCGAAGTATTGACTACGATATCTAACTTCATATATAGTATAACAGTAATAATATTAAGAATGGTAATACGACTTCAAAGCTGTACTATATTGTACAGGCGACGGCTTCTATCTAATATAATAAATGGAATTGCACCTCGGCTATAAATCAATGCCTGAGCTGATAGACGCAATAAATATAAGGCACAGCTCCGACTTGATTGATCCCTAATTCAACGGTAACAAAAGTCACTGAACGCTATGTACTACCACAAGCATAGGCGAAGACTGATATTTTAATTGCGTGTGTGCTTCTTCGCATGATCAGACATCTATCCCGTACAATATGGCATTGGCGGGGTTTACATCAGCAATCATTGGCTTCGTCAGCCGAAGATTTAGCGGCTTGCCGCACCGAGACCATAACTACCGATACGCTATATATGATCTGAGGCAGGGGCAGTACAGCCCCCATATACGTTGGGCTCGTTTCGGCTCTAGTAGACCCTGCGACTAAGACGTGTCTCTATTCGAAGAGCGATAGCTAGCAGGGGCAGCACACATGCCGATTGCCACTAGTTCAGATCTCATCGTTGTTAGGTGACGAAACGTTCTTGAAAAAGAAAGACAAAGTGCAAAACGACAGATGCTGCTGATATGAACATCCTAGTGTCTAGATCTGCTCGAAGAAGCACCGTGTAAATCCGACAAGACCGCCTTAGCAGTTTTCGAAGCAATATCGAAAAATGGCTAATGGTTAACTCATAATACATAGCATGGCTTGAAAGAGTTAACCAAACGAATTTCGTGTTGTTGAAAGATACGTATGTGTATACACCAGCTGCACCTCTTATATTCCACCACGAAATCATCACGCCCATATCTCTTTGCAGAAATGATTTGGGCAAGAAACAAAGATGGCTCCTCTTTGTGAACTGGTGTAACATTGAACTCCTTACTGTCAGTTGTGAATGGTGCGCTTAATGGCTACCGAACTTTGTTAATATTGACTAGTAGAATAATAGTATAGCAGCTGATAAGTCTCAGCAAGGCGCATTGAGGCTGACCTTAACAGCGGTGCACCGGCGGTGGCGATTCGCCATATTATAAAATTCGCTACTTTTTTTCCCGATTCCGTCGTCTCTTTTTCTATGTCATTTGTTCCTTTTTTTCTATATTTGTTCGACGATTACAACGAGCTGTAACTAGTAATTTGTTTGAACGTCGTCGATGTTTATTATCCCTGCTGTACCCCTTGCTCGGTGTCTGGAGTAGCAACACGTGTTAAGCAGTAGCTAATAGATGTCTAGAAGGCAAAATCGCACAGGGCCGCTACCGTCTTCGCCATCACCGTTAACACCGTTTCGAAGGCAAACGGACAAAGGGGATGCTGGCGGTAGAAGATCCCCCAGGTCTCTCTCTAAACTGGCTTTCTTTCTTTCCGTGTTTTTCTTTTCCAATTACACCTATTACAGCATAAGAAGCTACATTGCTTTGCTTGCACTTTTTCTCTCGATGGCTGAACGGGGCAACAGCTGAATTTATAGGTAGTCAGGAGCAAAAGAGGGTCTTAGATCTGCAACGACAGCACGGTTATCTGTTCGCGCCCAGTGATGCCGTTACTGGATGGATGAATCCCTAACAGGATGCGTGTTTGTGCATCTATTGCTATGTGGAAAAAAGCAATACGCAGCACTTTTTTTGAAGCATTTTTTCAAAAATACCATATGACCCCCAACTTATTCATTCGGGGTTGTCTATTTTTGCTGAGATGGAATGGACCGAACAACATTAACCATTTCACGACTCCATCATTTTTGCCAGGGCTAAAAATAAAGAGGTTCGCTTACACCTCCCTAGAAGGCCCCTTAACGATAGCGGCAATTGCACGCCAAGGAGACTCTACTATTTGAGCAGCGCGGGATGATAGAGGGGTGTACGTGAGCAAAATCTACACAATATTAAACGCAGCGCTGACTATGAACCGGCAAGCACACAGTCTAATCATGTTTCACTGACCCGCGACTAAGAATAACACGAATAAAAACTATGATCCCTAACAGGGGCAGGATTAAATCACTTGTTTGTTTGATTATAATAATAACACTAGTAATGGATAATGATATAATGTTGCTCATATACCTGCGTTCGTCTTTACTTTAATATTTAAAACAAAAGGGCTTGTTTGTAAAGTTGCCACACCCGCGCGGCGAAACTAGAAGGGCGTGTGTTGAGCACCTACATATATAAAATATGATAACGTAATACATTGCGTCCATAAAACGGCGTTTTTGCTTTTTACGTATGCCTTAGCAGTGGACTATACCATATAGCAATAAATGATACAAGGGGAAATCTTCTAAAAACTACTATGGTAATGACAAAGCCACCACTTTCCCAGTGCGTGTATGCGAGTGCCCAGTGTGTTTTTATTTATTCAAGAAAGAAAAGCTCGTTGTGAAAACTTTTCTAACTAAATATATTTACTGTTAATTGCACACGTAGCTTAGGGTCGCCTTTCGTTCTTGGGAGTGTGCATTACTATAAGAGAAATAGCCTCTACTAGCAATCAATTTCCACGAGAGTGGAGATATGACGTATTTCTGCTCTCGTATTATTCACTAAGCCTACGAAAGGCGATCGATTGGAGTTCGGCTGTAGCCAAACGTCCCGCTCGATATTGTTTTTTTTTTTTGCTGACGCTGGTAAAATTGTGTCGGCCATCAGGCGTTACTGAACCATCGCTAGAAGCTATCATGGTGTCGATAAGTAACGCAGACACAAAAGCATCGGTATCAGCATGCATCGAAGTTTCACTCTAAACATTTTCAGATGATATCTCCGAGTCCTCCGCTCGCGTTCATATCTCATTATCAGCGAGGGCAACAACTGAAAGTAAATAACATTCGGCGGGGCATTGCTGCTTCCCACGCGTAACCTTGAAAGATATTCACTTGCTCCTTGTCTCAGGCTGTCACAAACTTACAAGCGTCTTATAACCTCACTGGCTTCTAGCGTGATGGGGAAGATATTAACTGCGGTCGCTTAATATGTACACTAGCACTAGATCTGAAAACGCTCTTCACTTCACCAAACGCGATCGTTTGGCGTTGAAATATATCCAGTATGTCTTCTCATTGGCTACAGTTACTGCTTCAATCCGTAACGATGGCTTAGCTTACAATCTCAGCGTGTAAACATGTAAAACTTCCCTACTGCTGACATCAAAGAAGGCCGGATTTATAATCAGTGTATTGTAAACATCACACCAAGTGTCAGACAGCATAATTCTACTGCTACAAGCATCGAGCTACGATTTCAACAGTGCAACATGAAGTTGTCGGATTGATTGAGTGATTGACTCACTGATAGATCATCGTCGAGCCGCGAATGGCTGATGTCGGTGACCACGTGCGTTCAGCAGTCATTATTAATAGTTGCTTGTCTATATCGAGTCGTTGTGTGGTTACTAACTTACTACATGACGTGAACATGAATGGTGTGCTTATGTGACATAACAAGGCCGTAACGGTATTTTGTACTAGCACAATCCATAAGCAAACCGACAAGTTTTAATTATGGCAGTCCCTTCTGCTCGGAACTTGACATTTCCTATTGCGCGCATGTGAGCAACAAACAAAAGCTCCAACTGCTATTGCGCATTACAGATGCCGAACGCCTTTGTTTTAATAATGTTAATTTTACACTGCCTCTCGTCAAATCTGTGGTGGTTTTGACGTTGATGATGGACACGTACGTTATTTGCAAATTATATGGATAATAGAAGCAAAACGAGGAAGACAAGCAAACGTGTATGCCCTTTCTTCTTGTGCCACACATCGAACATACTGCACAGTCGGCTGCACATGTACCCCAATGCACACACACTTTTTTTGGTATGATTGTATACCATCGGGTGACGACTGTGATGAGAGAGAACATTCTCCGAAGCGCGTTGACCGTTCGGTCACAGCTGCGTGATGCGAGTTCGATTGCCCCTGCTCTCCTTCCCGTGTTTTTTGCGATTCGATTGCCTGTCCATCTACTGCCATACCTGATGAAGGGTACATTCGTTTGTCTGATCTCTGTCGCTTTGTCCGCCTGACCGTATATATCAGACGAGTGCCGTCTAGTATGTGGTAACTGGCAGACAAACCGCAATAATCGCCCCTGAAAAACCGTACGAGCCATACAAGTCGACGTACATTGCTGTTGCTGTGTGATACGGGTGCGCCCTCGTGTCAGTGCCCACGGCAAGTGCATGATACCTTAAGAACGAGCTGCACTATGTGTACCAGGGGCTTCTTTAAGTCAATTATAGCTTGGTGTGCCGGTGCTGATTGCGGCGCATCGGCGTCATTCGAGGGCTGACGAGTGAATGAATTACAGCATTGGCAGTATGAGATCCGGCTTCCAGCACTACTTCAGCTCGTACTGCTGCCCCTGCAGCAGCGATTATTATAGAGCCATCACTCTTTTAAAGTTCCCATAGACCAGCCTCTCTCAAGTCCACTTTACGATGATACTCTTTTGACGTAGCCGCCTACGTGAACGTATATTGAGGTATAGGCATCGTTAGATCTTATCTTACAACTGTACAGGAAATAAATGACAGTTCGTATTGCCATTATTCTGTAGCAATAAACCCTAACTTGGAATAGCCGACGAATTTGGTGACAATATTGTACATTGCACCAGTACTAACAAACGCTTGTAAACATACCTTGTAGATAGCAATAAGCACTAAATAAACGTCCAAACAGAGTCGATTAGGGCTCAATGGGAATAGGAGTCAATGGACGATAGCAAGGGTCGCAGGACAAACAAGCCTTTCATCAACTCACCGTAATTCTATTTTATTTTTTTGCTATGTTGTCCGTATATGCAATACGTGACTGAGCATTGCTGCCGTGTTATCGATCGATTGGCAATCTATCTATTGAGAGGTACGTTGAAGCTACTAAACAAGCAACAATCGATTGCTAAAATAACGAGGTATTTTGGTATACCGTGTCATTCATTAACGATGATAGTGATTATTATCAAAAATTTCGTAGCGGTTTCGCGAAAAAGTAGACATGGGCCTATCGTGCATTCGTTTAGGCTCTAACAAAAAGTGAACCTTTCATTTTGGTCTCTACTAGCAAGAATTCTTTGTGGCCTGTGTTTAGCGGTACAACTAAGTACATTCGTCTAATTGGACAAAAGATTGTTACCGTTCCGAGATTGCCACGTTTGCTAAGAGGATGACCGGAGGCAAACGGTCGACAAAATTAAGCGATTGGCTAAAAACAAAAAGGGCGCGACGTACCCGTTCGCTTTCATATTGATTTCAAGATTTTTCTGTTAACTGCCTTTGTATCGAACAGCAAATGCAGCAGTCGATTTGTTTAATTACTATAAGTTCACGATCCGTAGCAGCACGAAAGCTTGAGACAGTTTGACTCATTGCATATTAAATTGGATACCATATCGATAGTTTGTAGTCGAGGGTATTTCGTTTGGCCAGGAGGACCCTGAAGGAGGATCGACAGGCTCATGGGCAATATAGAGACACAGGCTTCAATGATGAGCAGTTGAGTGGCGAGTAATGAAAACAGGCGTTTGTGGCTCATTCAATTTATACCAAAACGAACAGCGAAACTATAAATTATCATATCAAAGGTACGCGTTGAATGAAACGGACGCGAGTCACCCTAATCCGACGTTCGTCGGTTGCCCCCAACGTACGTATTATTATGTAACAGTACATTCTATATAAATGACATACAAAGTTCAAATTTTAGACCGAGAATGTTTTTATAGATTGTCAGGCAGTAGAATGTCAGTTAAGATGGCATCTGAGACCAGTCAGAGGCCGGAAGGTAGCTGGAACTGTGCTTAAAATTTATAAAGAGGGAAACCACAGAAAAGTATCGACCCGTAACGCTCTGATCATATTATCATCGCAAAACGGACAGATTTAACACTGGCAAACGTAAACAAGCGGCTATCCAACCGGAGCATAAGCGACGCTGCTGCACAGAAAATCGGTGGCCTTCTTTAAAATCTATCGAGTGAACGAGATCTTCCCGTTTGATTAAAAAAATTACTGGATGTCATTTGCCCCGCTAACGCCGCGTGAAACTTGCTTCGTTTGTTTTTATGATACCTTTTCTGGCGGATTTCGATAACGTCACATCAGTAATCAAAGCTACATAAGATATATTAACACAGAAAGAATATGTCAGCTTTAGGTAAGGATGCAATCAGCAATCCATTGTAAAAACCTGTTCAATATATTGTTTCCCAAAAATGTTCCAAGTTCAACGAACGTCTCCTGTAAACGTTACGGCGACGCTATCGAGAATACACAACGAACACTGGCTGTGGGTTAGAGCAATTTGGTGTGCCCGTAAAAATGTTACGTGCTCACGATCAATCGCATACGCCTGCATGGCATGAAGTATAGTAATGAGAATTCTTCCGTAAAAAAAGAACCCTCCACTTACAGGCCTTTGCTTAAAGTCGATATTCCCGGAAAGTATTTGTCTCACCTGCGCTGGAAGGACGACATATAAAGGAGTACATTCTAAAGTGGATTATTAAGCGTATTGTTTTAGATCACCTGTCGTCGAAAACGGGAACCCGCATCACTGAGATAACGTCTGCTAGTCGCACCTGTTAAATCAATAAATAAGCTTAGTGTCAAACTTAGTTTTCTTCGCCAATCGATTGTGTACTAACAATGATCAGTGTGATGGTTTAGTACACTGATTACCGGAAGGTGGAATGCCCTTAGGTGCTCAGTTGTCATTGTGGCTTTATCCATAAAACCGTCATATGAGCGTAAGCGGACCTTCAATCTAATGAACGAATATAACTTAGAAATACTTTTGACACTTCCTAAGACCATAGCAACTGTTTTAGGTGTGACATTATCCAATAAGTATGAAATTTGTTCAATTTAAAACAAAATGGATCCTTGTATGTTATTATGTAGGAAGGCATTATGATTTGTTTGTTTGTGATTCTAGTAACTTTTTATCCTGTTACTCGTTTCCTATTGTGGGCCAGTCGTAAGGCATCGATCTCGCCGTACTGATAGATAACAAAATGAATACTACGTGAATTTATGTTTCAGTGTGTAACAAAAACAAGTTAAAGTCTCTGATAAGTAGCTAACTTGTCGCTGCCAAGTGCGTCGGCTCACGACGGCTTTTTGGCATTTCGAATAGGTAGTGTTTAATGTAACTTGCGACACGCCAAATAGGATAGCAGTACGCGCATACAATTAAAGAACACTACTGATATCTATGACTCCGATAACATTTCGACACCGCGACCGTCGCTTTCCTTCTGTGGACGCCAAAATAACCCGTTCGGTCGTAGTAAGTGCCAGAATTTCAAATGTGCCCCAAACAACCATACGACAGCTCCCAACGGCCATTATAGAGATTCCACGTTCATTGACAAACAGGACAAAACAATGAAGCACGATAGGAAACATCGGCGGCAAACGGTGAAGACACTTATTGTATTTAGACAGTTAGTAATAAACTCATCATGTGGATGACTCCACTCTAATTTCACTCATCGCCATTCTCGTGCAGAACTGCATTAGAGAAATGGTTTATAACAGTGATAGAGGTGGGCCTCCGGAGGCCTTGGAAAGGTCCCTGATATGAGAACGACGCAATACTGCAACAAAAAACGACAGTTCAATAGATTGAAAACAAACATCTACAATTAAAAAAATCAACAGTTGCAACAAGCAATACTTATTGAAATGGCTACAATTACAGTTCTGTATAGAACGGTACATCTGTCTATATAATCCGCCTATCCGTATCCTGCATAGACTAGGACGAAGGTCGCTGTTGTCCATAGCGTAACGTCGATGGCCAAACTGGTGGCAGCACTGTAGAACTGTTTACCCCTCCAACTCGTTCCTTCCTGCTCTTGAGAAATGGCTGCGAATACTTACCAAATTATAGCCACTACCTGCATCATAATCATCCTATCCATCATTGCAGTCATGACTACATTACCGGTATTGATAATCTCGGGCTCGTTCATCACCAGCATAACGTTAAATGATGAGTGTCTACCAGTTGTTTTCAACAACGCCAGTCATCTACACAAAGATAACAGCATGCAAATAGATATGCATAAACATGAATGTGTTTGTATGCATATATAATACAATATATATAATAACCCATCATGCAAACCAGCTGGACGTTTGTTCGAGGATGGTACGGACTCTTGATCAACTCGACGCGATAGGAACCTGTACAGATGGCAAAGGACTGTTGTGTGCGGCTGTTGAACCCTATGAAAATTATGTGTGCCCACTATTTTACACCCAGCAGTGGGAACGTATTGTTTATGACTTAGTTAGCCAATTATTATTATGATTTTACTGTGGTTAAACTCTTACAGAGCCTTTGCAATCCCAGTTTGTATTATATAGCACCCCTGCGACATCTTAACACATGTGCCACGCTGTCCGCTAAACTTTCCTTTAGGCTGATGACCCCCTATGGTGTCACGAGGCACAATACGTTCTGTCAGGATGTTAGTTACAATCTATTATCATAGCAACAGGTAGTACCATTTATTACGCACTATTGGACACATATTGATTAGATGTATGCGCTCGTACAGGGCCATTGCGTACCGATTATTTCGTGGCTTTGAAATCCCTGGAAAATCGAGCACGTTGGTGCTGTTCACAGCAGGAGCGCTGTTATCGACAACGATCGCTGCCACGGCTAGAGAAAGAACATTTTTACGTTAAGAACGATACGCCACTGGCGGCAAAACGTTCACATTAATGAGCAGCGGGGCACTTATACGACTTAAAACGGCGGAAATATAAAGGCAACAGGTGTTGATGGCGACTAGCGATTTTCGCGAGCTCTTTGTCATTGTCGAAACGGGGGATGACTCCAGGAGCCGCTTTACACACGCACAACAGTCCCATAGGTATACAGACAATCTATGTACGAATGCGCACACAGGTGAACTGTTCTATCGGTTCGGCAGTTGAACCTTTTGCTGGGGTCGTGCAAAGATGATTGATGTTGTGAGATTGATGCCGATGCTCGTCGTGGTGATATCGGATAGTCGGCAGCTGTTTAACCATCGGCAGACAATCAAGGTATCTACGCGTTTCTTCGCTCATCGATTCTATCAAGCCATGTCGGTAAGTACGCATCGTATCGTATCGTATCGTATAGTATAGATACATGAATCACAGCCGCTACCGCTGGTACCTAATTCTACAGCTGCTGACGCTGCATATTCGCTCATAGAGTTGGCACTGTTTGCTGAAATCAGTTGGTATACGTCAACAGAATCTTTGGTAGCAGTGCGTTCGCCGCTAATTTCGTACTGGACGTGGGCGTAGATTTTACGTATCAGGCGATCGTCAACATAATTTAGCAATATAGCAGAATCGAAAGTAAAGTGCATACAAATAAAAGTAATTAATTTATTTTTTCCGCCTAGTCATTACTTTGCCTGGTGGCTATAGAGCGTCTATTCGCATTGAAAACTCTTCGGCTGGTGTCGATAAAAATACAAAAAAAAAAATGTAAAATCTGTTACAATAGCCAAAAATAATAAGCATTGAGATGCTTTGAAGCTTTCCAGCTAACGGTAACCTAGAAAAAAGATACTTTTCATCCTTACCTCAAGCATGTACCGACACTTTTCGAAATGTCTCCAACGTAATTTTCTTGGGAGGAATGCGTACTATTTTCCCTATACTATAGATATATTTAAATACTCCATTTTAAATATTCCAATTAGAATAGTATTACGCGCGTTCCACCATTCGATTTAGGCCGATTCCACTTTTATGGCAAATCATAAAGTGCGTCTTTTAGATAATCATTTAATTCTCGATTTTTTGAAGCGGGATCCGTTTCTGCACAGAGTCGACCAGCTTTGCATTTTCAAAACACAGTAGGTAGAACAAGCTAAACCATACGGGGTGAAATTATTTTTTTGCCAGTTCAACACTTATATATGAACAGGCGTTGCGATCATCAGATAAGTTGGCGGGTTCGTTTTTTTGCGATTTTTTGCACCTGTCATTATAGAGCTGCGCTCGGGCAACAAAACATTACATTAATTGTCTATATTCTATTAAATGTGAAAGTAGGTTTTTTTTTTAAAAAGTTTAAATATAAATGAAACGAATGGTTCGACGGTGTACAAATGAGTGCCCAGACAGGGTGCTATTTTAACGTTTATCGTCACCTAGCGGCTATTACCGAAACACTATATATCAAGCTATTGTTTCTTTAAGCAGTCTCAAAGGCATATATATATACATCGTCGTGTGTCCGCTAAATCGTACACATAGGGCATTTTCGCAAGCAACTGCAGCCGTACTGTCTTAGACATACGCGGACTAGGTGCAGTCATTCAGTGTAATAAGCTTTGTCCACGCAAACACAGGTAGTGAAAAAGGCAAGCTACTTCTTAGTCTGCTTCATACAGCATTTAGTTAATGGCGCAGTAAGGATACGATTCCTTGCGGTGTTATTTATTTATTTTTTTCCCTCGAAAAACGTCTAATGCAATAAACGTTTTTTTTTTCGAGAAGTGCAACATTTTACCTTAATGTCGCCTCTGACTACACACGTTACTATACAGGCTTTCATGTTCCTTCTTTTAGATAAGGCCCGACAGCCGCAGCTACAATGGCCTCCCCGTGTCCGACATACTGCAATAATCGTTATTGTCGTTCTATTCGACCGTACGCAGGTTTGACCATTAGCAGTAATCTGGTAGCTGGCTGCTGCCATGGCGATTTTGTTCTCTGTCCTGTAGTCAGGCATATAATTATATCGCCTTAAACGCCGACAGGACTACTAGAATCCGCGCTATTTATACATATTTGCCTATTAATATCGCCACGTGTTTAGTGATCAGTGCTTTCTTTTACATTGAGAAAACTTTAAGATAAATGGCATCATTACTCATGATGAGTGGACCAGGCGGGCACGGGCCATCATCACCCAGCAGGTGGTGCTGCTGCTACTGCCATGTCCATAGCGGCTGACTATGCAGCCGCTGCCATGGCGGCCCAATAGCAAATGGAACCAACTATGAAAAAATAAAAACACTGTGTTTTTCATCGCTTGACGTCTCTCGTTGGGGTAGATGAGAGGAGATCTGTTTACAAATTTAATAATATTTAATAATCAATATGGCTATAAGGGCCGACTGGCAGGACAAAGGCTCCCGGATGGCGCCTCGCATTACACTTTGGAAATGGTGTCGTTGCCGAAAACATGATTATGAGCCATGGTGGAACCAGAGCATACAAACCTGATTCGTCTCTCATTTATTCAGTGGTAGTTAATCTGACGTATCGTACGTAATAACGTAAGAATTTAATAACAATGGCGTGCCGTTGACTAACCACAATAAGCAGTTAGATAGGAACTTATTATCGTGCCATTACAGACAATTACGCCTTTCTGTTCTTTTAGGTAGAGTAACTGTTTGGGGGGTACATATATACGTGTTGCCTGAATTTATCGAAACTTTTCTAGGTTTCTATTATGTAGATATCTGATTTGTGAATATTTAAAGCTAAATCGTAAAATATTGATCAGGTTACATCTGGCTAGTACATTTCCGTACACTAATTACTAGAGAAATGGATGCTTCATTCAAGGATCGCTTCTTCCCTTCAGGTATAATATCTGCTAGTCAAAAGTTCATGCTCGGTTCAGCAGGCACACCTATTGGTTTGAAAATTGTCGTTTATATTTGATTGGACCGCTCATTAATTGTGGGCAACAACAATATGCTTTGGCTAGCAATAAGTATTACATGAAATAAAGATAGTCAAGAGCAAACGCTCCATTCATATCACGGATGCGACAGATTATACACTCCTGAATAGCTTCGACCTGACATATTTCTATAAACCAACACTAAAGACCTAGCCCATACGCCAGGGCGGCCATCAAAAGGCAAGTAACAAAAATCCGAAAATTCAGCTGCTGAGAACATTTCTGTCGAAGCATGTTGGCTTAACGTCAGCCCAGTTCCCGCCCTCCTGAGGGCACATTGCCTTCCATATATTCATAGATACATAGGCTGTATTCATTTGCTTCTGGTTGATCTGATTCGGAACACGTAGTTCCGCTCGTATACTGCCTTTGATTGGACTACTGCCTGCATTTGACTAAATGAAACTGGCTGTTTCGCCCGTTCCTGTTGACATAAAGCCTATGTTGAACAGATCATATACCACTGACGTAAGCGTTTGCAAACTCAGACCCTA
This sequence comes from Varroa jacobsoni, assembly GCF_002532875.2. NCBI lineage: Eukaryota > Metazoa > Arthropoda > Arachnida > Mesostigmata > Varroidae > Varroa > Varroa jacobsoni. The sequence continues at coordinate 19,379 of NW_019212944.1, read as the reverse complement.
GGTAACATCTATAACATCATAAGGCAGCTGCTGGGCGTCCACGTGTGTCATACGGTTTTGCGCCATTATTTGGGGCGGGCTTTCTCATGTCAGACAGGAATCTAAGGTGCATATTTTAAACACAGAAGCATTATCCTCATAGATATGTCTTCAACTCTGATTCGTTTTTAAATGTCATCTGAGTAAAATATAACGAGTACAAAGAAAAAATTGTTTTTCTGCGTTCAGATTCTCTTAGGAACTAAAAAATTACGTACATTAGCCAACACGTGAGTGTACTGGGTCGCACGGCATAGTGTAGCACCTCAGTCACTCTGAAGTCAGTCACTCATCAAAAATGTAATTTTAAACTAGAATAAATTTGATGCAACGGTAATTAAGATTTCTTATTTTTTTCAAAATGTTTACCTTCTATTTCATCGGTTCACTTTTTTATCACTCCGTTTCGAGTACCGACACGTTTTCCGGTTGTTATACGATCACCCATTTTTTTTTATCTAATCAGCGGATTAGACAGGATGAGATGGGCCTTATAGAATTTCTGCTGTGTGTGCTTTTTGTGGCCAGATTTATTTAAGCGTCACAGGGACATCAAATGATTGGACGGCCAACACGGCGGGCCAGAGGTCATTTTAGCGGCAGAAATGCACCTGTTGTTGGCTTCGCCGTTGTTAATATTTTATTGTCACAGTTGTTATTATATGACTGGTGGGTACTTATTGACAGACTGCTCGTCCTTGAGGCAGTGGGAAGCGGGTATAATAGACTGCGTGGCATGCTATGGTATCTCTGTGAACCGTATCGCCAGCCCTATTCACCCTCGCTAAGGGGGCTCGTCTTTAAATATTTTTCCTTTCCTTTCGCCGTACGTTATCCATCTAAAAGCTAACGTTGCCTCGCCAGTTGGTCAATCAACCAGTGTTAAGATTTCCCAGTTGCTGATTGCCGATGATACCGCTCCGGGTTTCATCCCCGCCGTTGATCGTCCTTAGCGTCTTCTCCACGTAGATATAGTGTCCTACAAAAAGTTTTTATGTAGCGAGCCAACGTGCCCATCAATCTATACAGAAGAAGTCTACTACCGTCTCGTCAAAAGCCCCAACTGTGCCGGAACTATGCAGTTCTTCCTTACAAGATTGCTTGGAACGATGATCGACGCTGAATAATTTTATCCTTTAACTCATACCTTGGCTTCTTCAATAATAGTAACAGTAATGATAACTAGAATCATAGAAATACTAAAAGATTAATAAGTAAATAAATTTAAAATGGTATATTTACAACATGCGTAATCAAAGCGGCTGTCGCTTTGATTACAAGAATGATTCATGGTACAGGTATGAAGTTACTTTTTTAATTTAGTGCCAAGCACAAAGTAAACGAACACAGCCAAAAAAAAGACATTAATCGGTTTTAAAGCCACCAAACAGTTACCGATATCACCAATTTGACACAGCGACTGAGGGATGTATAAACATGGTTCAATATGTCCTTGAAATCTAAATAGGAGTCTTTCTCCTGCTATCAGTTTCGCCACTGCGCAAATAGACTGTTACATGATACTTTCTACATGTATATACTATCCATTTACCAAAAAATGATGTTATAACTTCCGTTTTTATTCGACATGCATCAAACTCTTCAAATTATTTGACCTTTCTTCGCAAAAGGTATATCGGTTATCACCGCTAGGATGCAATGTTCCCAGGGAGTCCTCTGAGCGTACTTCGCGAGGCAGTTGACCTAGCAGATCGTTATATATGCGCAGCTATAGCATAATGAACAATGACAAAGCTTTCTGCATCGAATCATAGATGAACCAAAAAGAAGCATGCCGATGTGTTCGTAAGGGCGTGCTGTTCCATCGAGGCAGTTACGTATTTACGCCTTACTAACACAAGCATACAGCAGATGGCGTAGACGCATATATATATATGTATAACCCTTACATGCCTAAATTAAATTTTGCTCAAGTCAAACCTTTATTTTGAACATGCTATAATTCAAATTATTACTGCGAAATAATGACCCTCTATGTGATATCAGTGGTTTGTAGCTATTATTTTTCTTGAGAATTTCTTCGGCGCTTTTACCTGCTATTTTATGGATTAGAGATACGTCGGCTTTAAGCAGGTCTCTTTAAAAGAAGCGTATGTGCCTTGCGTTTGAAATTTGTGATCTTGTTTTTCAAAGCCGTATTTTTAAGATCCTCTCACTTTTGTTAATTAGCTTTATTTTCTAGTACTTCATTCGTAAAGACTCTTTCGATTTCAAGTCCTACCTAGGCAAAAGTTTCGAGCTCAACCAACGTAAGTACCTACGGCTCCTTGAGCTAATCACGGACATTTGGAAATGAGAGTTAATGTTTACTCATCCACTACTAGCAGACGAGACAGGACTAAAAGGCGCTGTACAATACCCAAATATTCCTTCAGATGCTCCAAACCTAATGGGAACAGTTCTTGCAATGATGTTTTCGTGGTACAACTGTCTAATAATTATCGTCGTCACACATATAATCACGAAATATATTTCATGTTGAGGCCTTGAAATCCAAAACTTCCGGCCACCACTAATCGTGTCGCTCACGTACGCGTTTCCCATCATTTACGCAGAGTACTCGATTACCATCTCAATCAATATTATCAGATTAGTCGATGTATTTCATAATAGTGATCATCACAGAGATGGTTTCGTCGCCATCGTTGCGGCCGTGTCTTCTCTCTTGAAGTGGGAACGCTCATCTAGTAGCGGATCAGCTTGTTTAATTTTTTCCATATGATTGTTCAAACCATTGCACCATGTGTGCTGAAAGGATGCTTCTGATATAGCCCGCAAGATACCTGTTGCAATGCTGTGACAGGTAGACGGGGACACAGTTGAAACACGTTTAGCTCCACCTCCGCCACCCGTAGCTGTCCACTATAGCCATGGTAACGAATGAAGGCGGTCTACCAGGTGACTACCCTCGTAACAATAACGGTAATATAAGGTTACCACCCAACGTAGACGACGAACCAGTAAGCAGTTGTAATGACCTTCATCGCACTCGCAGTAATATCAATTGTGTTTTTTTGTATATATATATATATACATGTATACATGAGCACGTGCATAACTGCGAACGTCTTCCGTCACTCTAAGTCGCAAACAACAGCTTCGTATCCTTTTCGAATGCCGTCAAACTCTTCTTGGCCATGACTTCAGGCCAGCAGAAGCTGACCAGGCCGCCCAATCGCTGCATCTGTAGCGGCAATGATAACAACAACGGTAATAATAGCAGACTTCACACACAAAACGAAGTAAATGCTCTACCTTTTCGTTGTCAACCTGCTGTTTAACGCCATCATCTCGTCGTTGATTTCGTCCAGATTCTCACGGCTATTCATTGTCAGGTATAGAACATAGCAGTAATCTGCCTCCTCGTAATTATGTTAGCCAGTTTTGATTTACACGCATAAAGCCCCATTTTGTCTTGCGGTCAACTATAAAACTATTCAGTAAACCAATAATATTCATTTATGTAAACAGGAAGATTACATTTGTGTGTACGTTCGCTTTTCAGGACATACGAAAATGTACCAGTTCAGGATTGGGCGATCGCTGTGGGTTCGTCCTTGCGTGGATCGTTGCACGAAAACGTGTCCAGTAAGTGGTTACAGGATTGGAAGATCATTGTGAGCCTCCTTCCTTGATATATGCTTTTATATGCAATTTATTCTAAGCATATCTTCCTTACTATTCATTTAACATATTTTGCAATAAAGATGTTGGTCCAGTAAGCTATACATTTCAAAGAAAGGATTGCAACATTTTTATATATGTAAAATCTATAAAAAAAAAAAAGAAAAAACAACATCTATAAAATCTTTTGAAAAAGATTTTATAGAAAAATCGCTTTGAATCACATAAAAATAAGGCAATGCATGATTATCTGCTATAGCCCCGTTTTTTTCTAAACTGCATATTTTCAATGACGAATCTGGTCATACTTTCTCATATAAATTTTACTTATGGCAAGAATCCAGCCGGCCTATTCGATCAAGCGGGGAAGGTCAACGGGTTCTGAACCTGTAGATTACTCCGCCTCGTTTTTCGTGGAGTGTTTTCTACCCCACCTTCAAATGTAGGAACAAGCAAGTGAATTCGCAAATAACGAACGCCTTCACTTAGCGCTACTATTTCTAAAATGCTTAGCAAGATCGTTCTTTCAGCTCGCAGGTGTCATGTTTTAGATTGAGGCAAAGCAGACATCGCGCTTACATCAAATAATCTACAATAAACTTACAGAACACCAAGCCTGGCAGGCACCAATAATGCTTTCCTAGAAGAAACCGGAATTCAATGGTACCTGTTCGATCCGATAGCCTTATTTCCAAAAAATCCACGAAATAATTTCATTTTCTGTTTTTTTTTCACAGAAGGCTTACCGTCTAGTTTAAGCCTGACTCTACTTTGCAACTTTAGATGCGAAATAGTAACCTGTCAGACAATTTTATTACGATTACTTATAGAGAAGTTAGTCTTAGTTACGACCCTATCAACCATTGTCCCACTTGTTTCGATAGACTACGTTCATGTGTAGTTGTAGGAATCGTCATAGGAATGACTCATTCTTGCATAGCCAGAATCAAGTGTTGCAACGTTTTGTTCGAGTAAAAATAAAAGTGTCCGCGCATACTATATAAAACCATGTTTTATCAATTCTCAACTTTAGGCCGAACGCTAAACAATATGATTATGAGTCCTGTAAAAATTAGCGAGATCGAGACGATCCATCATCACCAACTTACACACGCAAACCCTTTCAATTTAATGCACTGAAACAGATGTAGGTGAAGGGAAAATGCAGCTTCCACTCTGCGAAACTCCAATAATCACTTGGTTCATAGTAAATTTTGTGAAGGAATAAACGCATCGTTCATTCGTCAGTCATTTAGCTTTGGTACAAACACGTTGCCTACCGGAACCTGTGACCATAACGTAAGGCGTTTCAGTGGGTGTTCCCTCTAGTACATTCGACCGATCGGCCTCCAGAAAGGAGACTTGCTAAATACTAGGAATACTATGTGAAATCGACCGCATGGCTACTTTCAATTGCTGGCTTCCAGCAGCCATTGATTCCCGCTCATAAGGGAAATCAAAGATATCTGTTTGTGCTGAATTCATTCATTCCTCGGGGTGATAGATTGTTCCCAGGAGGTTCAGTGCCATGGTCGCAGCTACATCCTAGCAGCTTCTAAGTGCTTTGCTCGTACACGCTCTATGTAACTATTTATTACATATAAATTATAACTACAAAACTCATTGTTGAGATAGTCGATCGATTTTATCAGTAGTTGCTAACATTAGGTCGGACTTTATTGACTCGAATGGGTTTATTGTCCATTAGTCATTGTGCGTGGGTCGCCAGTTTCATGCACACCAGGCTTATAGCCTTTATTTTGTCACTGACCAAAATTGGTTTCAACTTGATTAAAAAAAAAAGACTTTCTTTTTCCACGAAGATATTATCTTCTCGTTTTTCAGAAAGAACTTCAACAGCCAACGTAGAACCTCTTCTTTTTACTTTAGAAAACACAATGTCATTTCTTAAACATATTCGTCATTTGAGGGTTTCACCAAAAGCCCCAACTCCCGTTGGGCATCTAACCACATGCGGACCCGTGCGCACCACAAGCGAATGAAACGACCCCTTTTCTTATTTTAGCTTCACACGCGTATATCATAAATGTGCGTATCAAAGTCACGTAACAATTGCATATACCAAACACTGGAAATTATATTCAGTGAGGGCGAGGTGACTATATTGTGTATATACCGTATACGAATGAATTAGCATTACATAGATGAGCTGGCTTGCCTGCATATGTACGTTTACGCCCCACGCCTGGGTCCAGTATTAGGCTTACAATAGTCGTCATACAAATCCACACCTCGTCCGCTACCGTAACCAGTTGTTATTCAGAGGAAACGTCCTTTTTTGCCACATGATTTTGACCACGTCCACTTTTCAAATGCGCTAACCCTTCAATTATCTGTTGCAGTTTGGTATACTTTTTTCGGTTCACTTTGCCTTTGTATGGGAGAACGAGCGTCTGCACGCGTCCGTCACATTATTACTGTTTTCATTTTGATTGCTTGTTACATAGGTTGTCACGTGTGGTCTTCGATCTTCATACAGAGATCAATCGCTGCCACCCAAAATATGGCGATCAGCGGTTCGTTGTTGATAATATTCTCCCCAACCTCTTGTTTCTTATCACCATACCATTCATTAGCACGGCGACGCCGATACGCCAAAGAGCAAACGATCACAAATATGATGTACGAACGCCTCCAATTGACAGATTTTTTTACGCTTATTTTTTTGTGTTTTTTATGTGTTGTTACCTGTTCCCACAGCAGTGTTAGATCGCTAACAAATGAAATGTATTCAGTAACATCGATAAGCGAGCAGCATGTTCCATAAGCGACCACGAATGAATAAACCGAATTGACGCCATATTGTACCCAAAAACAAGATGCCCGACCGGTACGGCTCGAGCCGCATTGTCCTCTAATATATGGTGGAGACATATATATCCCTCTGCTAGAGTTCTGTGCGTGCACTGCAGCCGCTGATAATAACAGTAATAATAAATAATTAACTACGTTTGCGTTACAATATAGTTTATTTAGTCAGTCAATGTAATGGTACATGTGTGATACATCTAGCAATTATCTCAGGTCCTTGTAGGCTGGTAACTGTACAGATGCACATCGTACGTTCGCGGGGAACATCTTCCACCCTCGGATCCATCGATTGTGGCTCTCAAATAAGACAACGATTATCACTAGAATGTATCGAATTGAAAAAGTCGTCTGCTATAAAAACAAACAAAGCATAACGTTGAAATTGATGTAAACAGTTATATTCCATAGGTTATAAGAATTTTATAGAAATTTATATGGCCGCCCAACTTATTAGTGATAATAATAATAATATAAATTTTCCTCCGACTTGGCTTATTTACAATATTGCAGTTTTGCAAACGTAACTTTCGGTTTTCGTTGAAATAATGATAAAAGGATTCTTATGTTGCAATACTACCATGGTGGTGAGTTTTCCAACCTAAATGCCATTTACACGCCTTAGAATATCTTTCATGATTTTTTTGCACTGAGCTAAATTATGAAATTCAGAAAGAAAGGAACGTTTACGTACATTACGTATTCGATATTGGAAACACTATTTCAATCGTACAACAGTTGATGAGCCGTCCTTCTTTTTGGGGCAAGCATCCAAACGCGTTTTTTTGGCTAAGACTTACATATATATATAGACAGATCTGTATAACGTATCGTAGACGCTTATCAACCCACAGCGATGCACGCCAATATGTCTTTACATTATTTATTATTACAGTACAGAACGTGTGCGGTCACGCACCATCATGTGTGTACACATCAAAAAAGGAATAAGATATATAGAATACATTCATAAGAAAGATTCCTAAGATTTTAAAAATGAGAAAAAAAATTCTTTAGATTATTCAGCCATAACAACGTTTTCTCGACACTAACGGCTTGTCTATTTTTGCTAGCTACTTTTGATTCCAAAGGACTGCCTTGTCAAGGTGTCACCTCGATCTAAGCATTTTTTCGGACTTCTATAGGTAAACATTTACATAACCCATAAGTCTAGATAAACATTTCTACAATTTCGGATGAAACTGGTACGAAAATAGCACAACACGATGAAATGATGATGCTGAAGTGATGCACTCGTGGCTTGTCTCTTTTCTAGTCAAACTTCGCCGGTGGCCTTATTTCCTCCTTGCTCTTTGGTAAGTTCAAGGGTTTACTTTGCTAAGTACAAAGCGTTTCGTCTAGAAAATCAGCTAGCTATGCACACGTTCACGTAAGTATAGCACAAGTTCTAACTTAGCACACAGCAAATAATAAGATAATAACATGCTGAGGGACACAGGCCCGAGGTCACCTGAACTTTTCTGCATGTTGACCACTTCGCCAGATTGAAAGTTGATGGTCGATAATATAGTTAACTAGTAAAACGCATGTAATTCCTCTGCAATTCAGTATTAGTTGGTCTAACATTTCACGTATGTGCTGTCGGCTACAAGGATTATATCGCACAAGGATCTGAACGAGCTGCTCACACATTTAAGTTTGACATCCTTCGAAGATATCTGATAAGCAGTTCATACCTACCTAATAATAGATATATACATAGACTGGCGAATACTTAATTCAAATGCCAAATAACCCCAGAAATAATAACATGGATATAAATGAAATTTAAGTTGCCTTTGCCCAAAGGGCTAGAACCTGTAGGCCGGAAAATTTTCCACAGAAGCAAAGCCTATAGCTGAAAAACATCGCTGGCTCGAATCCCGTATAGAGATCAAGTCAACGATGACTTGATCTAATCTCAGCTATGTTATAATATACGTCTGTCAAAGAAAACGGCCTATAGAAGTGGGCAAATTTTTCGAACAACGATACATCGCTATGCAAAAGCCCGTTGACCCTTAGGCTGAGTGGTTCTTAGGCTGTACATACAGACATTTCTGTGTGAAATATAATGTATGCAACGCGTAGACAGTATCTTGGCCAGTGTTTTCAGCACTACGAATTAACTGGCCATGTCAGCACGTATATCATCTTCATAGCCTCATACAAACAGGGGTTATCCTTCACAAACATATTAACCAAGTTGGCCAACAGCAAAACCCATTATGGAAACTACACACTGTTTGCTTAACCAGAATGGCCTAGTCAGCTGGCCAGTTTTCCAGCATTTCACTCGCTAAGACGTACCCGACTAGTGAGCCCCATTCCAAGGTGGCCGTATGCTACCAAATGAAGCTGACGATTAGACAAATAAGCATCTCTCTGTCTGTTTGCGTAGAGTAGATTCGAGTGACGTATAGTCAGTTTCCGTAAATAGGTTATAAATGATGAATTGCGAGTCTTTAGATCTACTTTGCTTCACGCTATCTTGCTACTGCCCGCTTCGGAAAAGCACGACTATACCGAATAGAACGATACGCGAGAACTGCCAGCGCATAGCGGAAAACGAGAGACGTTTTCCTTTTCCTCTGCCACTACCACATGTACGTTTACGTCTGCTGTTGCTCTTTATGTCGCTGTAGCATAAATGGCCATTATCATGACATTTGGCAAAGGACTGACATCAACAGAGTTTAGCAGGAGTAGCAGCAGGGCCGTCTTGATTTGAGCAAAACGGACAGGCAAGTGACCAATAAAATGCTGAATGGGACAAAGCAGGCTGCCAGTAATGAACCATTCGTTGGTAAAGAGCGTCATAGGGCGATTATGATCTTTAACGGTAGAGTGCGGACACAATTAGAAACACCGTAAGAGACTCACCATCGATGTCCCATATACAGCAGATAGATCTAGGTGGGGCAGAGGTAAACACGGGGGGAAAAAAGTGCCAGATTTCTGAAAGTTGTTATCTCGTGCTTCATCGCCCGTGGCATAGTCATACCGAGAACCGAGCACATGTAGATGCACAACTAACTTACTATACAGATAAATGTAAATTGAAACCTATTAATGCTCTGAAATGAGTATCGGTAGAAATGAAAGTCTGGATTTAGACGATTTTGATAGTAGAAGCATGTTTGTTGCCAATAAAGTAACTGCTAACAAAGAAGTGGATGAGCGCAACTGTCATTGAATGAAAGAGGCATTATCGGCTGACTACACAGTAGTCGTTGGAATGATTGAAAGATACGCATTTCTTTGCGAGCACTCACAGAAAATAGTTTTCGATACTGTATATCCCTGATTTCATCTTGCATTAGTTCTAATTGTAGTCCAATCGACACGGCTAAAAACCGCTAGTTTGAATCTTGATATAAAGCATAACTGGCTCGAGCTAGCGTGCCATAATGGACCCGAAGTCTGCGAAGCGCTCCGAACAGTGCTTAAGAGTGGGTACGGTCGATCTTACGACTCCGGGAATAAAAAGAAACAATCACCATGTAATGAGGTGCCATATCCTTTGCCCATGGCAAGCAGTATGGCCATTTATACAATGCTAAAAAAGCGATCATATAAACGGCAAATTCAAGCTACAAGTAAATCTTTTAGTTTCAACGTGACATTATTTATAAAAATGCACCATCGGTTACGATAGACCATTCGAAAACTGTTCGGCAATCCCCTACTCTATTGTCACCTATAGAGGAAGGCATATTGTGATGCACTTACCTGTGAAAAGCTCTGTTAAGTGCCCATTGTAACAGCTGTGGGTTGACTTGAATCTGTTGGGCCTCTAGAGCTGCCGGTGCTCCAAGGAGGAGCAGCAAGATGAATTCATTCATAGTATAAGAACGTGCACAAAATTTGTACGTCAGTTAACGGTTGTAGCGCACCCCTGGGCACAAAAACATTCCGTTCCACACTCGATGAGGGGACGAGCTTTTAACACCACCCTCACGAAACGATATGCCTGTTAATTAGGCATCTGAAGACATTAACAATATACTCAACTATTCACGAATGTATTGCACTGATACACTTGGGTTCACTGGCCGCCTCTCTGCTCTTCAGGACGGCAGTCTCCTTTCACGATTAGGTCCGCTAATACTTCGACTTGAACCGCTCAAACAAGGGGTCAAAAAGTACGTCCCATGCTGTTAAAGGATTCCTCAATACTTCGCAGGACTGATCTTTTCTATCTATCTTCTGCTGGGCAGTAGTAGTAGCAGCAACAATTAGAGCTCACGACACACAAATGGATACTTTTCTTTCTTGAGATATTGTAAGTGTTCGCTTTCAAAACGCACTACGACCATCACCTCAAGCGTCTAATTGGTCGTTCTGGTGGATACCCCTTTGCTCGTTGTCTCTTTATATTTGTATAGAGATTTACGCTTGTGCTGTTTTTATGCTTCTCTGCTTTTTAACAGGTAAACAGGCAGACGCAGCGCCTCTCCAAGGAGTGGCTCTAAATCCGTGTGCAGTTCGTCACTGATCGCGTCCGCTGTGCAGCGCAATACAGACAACGAGGTTGTCGTATCGGAAGCTTCAGTGTCTCCGAATCTTCTGATGCTCGGGACGAACGGAGAAACGCACCGCAGACCGATCGTGGCCGATGCCCTGATGCCCTCTCAAAAAACCGCTCGCAGCGGCGAAACCAACAACGGAGGGTGATGGAAAGATCTGCCTGAGGAAAGCGCTGCTGCTGGTACAATACTTCTCACGGTTAGTGCCATCTCGTCGTAGTTGCGGGCAGATCCCAAAAAACTCTCACGTACAATCGGCTGACCGAGCGACGACTAGACAAGAGGAGAGAGCCGAAAACGAAGGGGCAACTGAATCTTTCTCTCTTATAGATTTCTGCGCGACTATCGACAGAAATAAGCGGGCGCTACCAACGATAGCTGCTGCGACGGGTGCGGCGGCGGCGATGGTTTCGAAGTGCTGCTAAATCAGCAGAAGTCACTCTTACGAACATTGATAAACGTGTTCTGTGGACAATTCGAAGCCTTCGCCATTAATTTCGGCCATAATAGCAATCATAGTCGCGGCAACAGCAACGCCAACGTACAGCTCACTGTGTTCCTAACCCTCACCACTTACGGCACGTCCTTACCATTAGAAATCCTCCTCGCCTTTGATGGATTAATCGCCTTTCGACCTGGGAAAGAGAACTGTGCCGCGTAGTCACCGCTATTACGGTGACAACTATATGATTATTAGTTTAACCAGTTCAACAAGGCGACAGATATTATGCATGGAATAAGTATCCACGTTGTTCCGAAGAACTGCCGGCGTCTTGTCATCGTTACGTCGATCGATACTTGTTCTGCTGCAGTTATCGTTATGGCTAAAAAATGAGCGAAGCAAAAATTCAGTGACACAAGTTTTTGTACCTAGCACTTCGACTAACACAGCTTTCTGGTCAAATCGCATGTGTTAGCTAATGGTGCAGTCGGCTACGGGACATGTTGTTCAAAGATGATTGTCTTCATTTGAGTATTGGGCAGGTGGTGTGCATCGCCCATTTTCATGGGCTGTTTGTGACCCTCCAGTAAAAGACTCAATTCGATTTCAATCAAGCGACGAAAAGCCTTTTCTCCTAGAAACCGAGCAGACTACTTCATTTGAATTCAACACGCGTCATACAAGGGCAAGGCATGATATAGGGGGCATACACACAGATTCATAAGTAGATTTTTTCAACAAAATACAGTTAAATGTGATCAGAACTTGACAAAAATCTGGAATGTAGTGTACCAATGCGTTGGCTTGCCGCTTTTTTCTACCAGCTTCGTAATGAAGCGCGCTGTCTGCTAGAACTCTATTAGGGTAGTGCATTAGAGATAAACAGTTAGTTTATGATTTTCAAACAGTATTTAAGTGGGTCTGTATCCGAAATCGAATACGGTCGAAGAATGAAAAGTCCTTCAAACTTTTTTTGCAGTAAAGGAAAAAACGTGTGATAGATTTTTATAGTTATGAGGCGCGTCAGTGTCCAGTTGTTTCGCTGAAACCAACTAAAAAGTACAAAGCAATCGAACCCAAGACCCACTTGGGTCTCTGCATACAGACGGTCACTTTCTAGGACATATCTCTGATCAGACAGCCCTCAGCCATACTAATATTCTATTCTCGATCAACGACTCGATGATTTGCAGTGGATCGCTCTAAGTTTCAGTGATCAGCATGGAGCTCGTCACCTATATAATCCCATATATCAGGCCAGGTAAAATAAAGCAAAGCCGACTATTCTGTTGCAGATTATCGCATTTGGCAAAAATCGCCCACCTTAAATACGCCGACTCTAAGACATTCTGTTGGCATTAGCTCAGAGAGTAGAATGCCTGCTTGTTAAGCCGCAGAAGCTTTCTCGTTAACAAAAGAGCCGTGGTCCTTCTAAAATTTTGGGCTTCGGTAGATTTCAGCTAGCACTTTAACCATCTTGTGAACTAATGGGAGGGCCTCTATACAATGCATCTGCTACCTGGGAATGAGGGGTGTCCTTGGAATACTGGCTGCGATCCGTTTGCTTAAAAAACTTGATCAGCTTAAAAATATGAAACAGGAAGATTCAAAGATGCGCTCTGTGAAATAAAACACAGTTGAATTGAGGCCTTTTTTAATCAACACATTGCCACGTAGTTGTTTGCAGTGGTAGCGAGTAGGCACCTTCTTCGTAATGAACCCAAAGCAATAGCAAATCCTTGCAGGCGTTCGTGGGGGTACATTGGGGAGGTTTGGCGGTTTCTCAGTAAACTCTGAGCTTAGTCGTGATGCTGTAGCTTGCAGGGGGCAGCTTGAAGGGCCTAAAGCTATTGAGCTTAGTAGCTAGTTAGCTCAATAGTTAATGTATTATATAAAATGTATGTTTTAAACAAATGATTAGATATTCCGTGCTTGTACGGAGTATTTTGACGTCGTTGATGACAAAGCTAATGGTAGAAGTAAAGGACAAGGTAAATGGTGTAGGTAGATCTATTTAAGTTAAGCTTATTAAGATATGAGCTCTTCGTAAGCCAACTGTAGTTAAGACTATAAAGTTTAATGTTTAATGAGGCGTACAGGCAACGCAAATTCTGTTAGAAGTTAATTGTTTTCAGAAGTGCCAATTTCTTTTGGGTACTTGAATTTTGTAAACAAACATATTGAAAATACATTTTTTCTTTGTCAAACTTCAATAAAGAAAATTGTTTACGTATATTGGATGGCTAATCAAATAGAGGCACTCAAGTTTTTAACCGTTCGTTTACTTTGTTTTGCCGTCCTTGGAGTAAAACTTAATTACTCCGACGTGATTTAATACTCCAAAATACTATTCTACACCATAGAGCAGTTGAGAGCTGCTATTGAATGTCATGGTCACAGCGAACCCGAAGATTCCAATTCTTAACCCAACTCGTACGGTGATTTGCTATCGAATTGCGTTAATCATAGTAATCCAACAACTTCCCAACGACGCTTTTAATCGGGTTCAGTTGCTTGAAAAAGACCCGCCGTTTTTTCTTTTTTGCTAAACCAGTACGGGGACCAAGCTCACTAAATGTTCATGTTTAAAGTCTTTCCGATTCCATCTATTTAATTATCTGTGGAACCCACGACGGAATCGGAATGGGCAATTCTTGAGCTTGATGCTTAAGGTGCACCGACCCCATTTTAAATTAGGAGTTCGTTTTCGACATACGTAATTTGTTTTTCCGAGCAATGCTGAACATTTACGAAGATGTCCAGGCGAATTAGCCAAAATACAGCGCGCCGCTAATAAATCTAGTTTCTAAAAAAAGATTTTCGCTGAAAGCTAATGTATTTTCGTATTCTTTAAAATGTATTGGGGATCAGAATCGAGTGAATATAACAGATGCCAGGTACCTTAACTTTTAGATGTTTCCTCTTAGACGCCAACTGAACGAGCTTGGTGAAATCGATGGGCGACGAAATATATAGGTATTTGTTTTTTATTTTATTTTTTTTTATAGGTATTTATAGCTAAGAAAGTGATAATAGTGATTCGAAACATCAAAAGATGTGTACAAGTTAAATGATTGGCCACTTGCGGTATTTCGAAGAAGACTCACCTTCTTCAAATCAGACTCGCCGTTTTAATAATCCATTTGCACAAGAAAAAAAACTTGAAAGATTACAACTCATATTAATATAAGTTGTCTTTACCTCAATTTCCACTATTAGGTTGGCTTAATTGAGTTATTTTTGAAGTAGCATCACTGCTAAATGACGGTTCCTTCAGGCACACCGAGAAACGTGCAGAAATCCACATATACATTGCATGACGTTCAAATAAAAATGCACATTTTCTGGAAGATGAAATAAATAGTAGACTGAATCGTAGCGGTTGGTGTAATACGACAGGACCAGGTAACGTAGCATCACTATACGAGTAAAAACATATATTTAAATCATAATAGACCACAAACCATACAGCTTAAAGGCTCGCTTAAAAGGGCAACAATAAATAAATAAATAAAGGATATAATCCACTGCTAATCAGGACAATATAACAGGCCTGGACTATTCGATAGTAAATTACTGAAGTTAGTATTTTGTTTATGAAAATCGTTTAAGATCTACATAGGCGTATTCGACTTTGTGCGGGATTTTTGTTCATTCTTCTAATGAACAGTCTAAGTTAATTCTCTATCATATGTTGTGGTACGGCACTCCGCTGCAACTCCAGGAGCAGATGGCAAACCACACGACGCGCCCGCCAACTTCTTTGTAACCCTCTATAAGGCCTGCAGGGTAAAAGAAAGTTGGAATCGGAACAGCAAAGGCAATGGTTTGGATTAATTTTTTTTTAGAGAAAAAGAAGGGTACGCATTTTGTACGCTTTAGGCATAGTCATGCTCGATTTCAGTCTATAGCCAACGATACAACCGCTGTGCGACACGTAATGATCTTGAATTCGGTAATTCTCAATTTTATATATTTGGTTGACGTCAGGTCAAGCTACATGTCCCACTGCGTAATTGTCGCTCGGGGCAAAAAGGCACGTTTTGTGTTACATTTATGCAGAATAGCGGTCAATTTACACCCAGTCCGCTTATGTTATTCGATTGTAGTGCGGGTGTCATCACTGCGACAAGTATTTTCACCCATCTTAGTCTTCACTAATACCCCATTTATCAATCCAGCCAAATCAGTACTGAACTGATAGCCGCTTTCCTTTCCCCCTAGAAGTTAAGTAATTCAATGTAGAAAAAACAAGCGCTCTACGAGTCTACCAATTTAGCTGACAAGGCGTTTCCGACTGCATCGGAATACATGAGGCCTGTCTGCCGATACAATGGAGGTGGGGTGGACGTGTGCCTAATAGTTCAGTAGAAACTTAAGATATGCAATTGCAGGATCTGGCACGCAGTGATTACAAAATGAAGCATCAAATATTTAAGATTCCCTCTCAAACAATAAAAATAAGCGTTATTTGCGTCACATGAAACACAGAAATCACTACGAAACTGCGTTGTCTTTGATAAAAAATGCTAAACCATTGACTACGCAGGTAGTACGTCTTTACGAGAAACATTTTCCTTAGGATAAAATACAACGAATTTTATGATATAACGTCTGAGGAGCGAACAGAATTCAAGCCATTGTCAAAACAGTGGCAGTAATAAAGAAAGATAGTGACATAAGAACTAGCGAAGTATGAAATCGCCAAAGAGACTGTTACGGAGAAGCCCATTTGCGATCCTCATCAAGCCGTTAACACTACAATGCTTTCTAACTGGCAAAAATTTTCGATGATTCATTAGCTCTTAGTCATCTGCAAAAAATCATTTCTGAACTGGGAAAAACAGTCTCCGGTACGTTGCGAAGTGCCATTCCGTGATTATGTAGGTTGACCTCGTAATAACGCGGGCACGGGTTGAATATTAGTTATTAATTATTAAATATGATAATTTATCTATGTGCAGCAAAAAGAGACATTTCTTATTCTATAATCTCTGTCTCCTTTCTCTCACAAAGCACCGAAGTGCATCGATGCTAGTTTTCAGATTACTGAAATTTTATGATAGTCCATGTAAATTTTCTTACATGACCTGCCAGCAAGCCCCTTGGAACACTATCGAACATTCCTGTTTCTTTTTTGCAGACCTAATCTAACCTAACCTATCAATTATTGTTTTCGTCTGTTTCAATGTCTATTCGCATCTAACGTGACGTACGCATGAAGTGCGTACGTCACGTTAGATGCAATGACTGTCTGAAGTCCACTCTCTCCTCAAAGACCATACGCTTCTGTCGCCGCTACATCGGTGAAAACCAATCCTGTTTCACTGCGTTCGTAAAGAAAGATCGCGTTGCTATTTACTGGAGCATTTAATCAGATTCTAAGGTCTGATCACGGGCTTTTGTCATTATACGTGTCAAGAGATTACCGAATTTGTCCCTATTAAAATCACGTCCAGTCAGATAATGATGAATGCTTTACATTCGCTTTTATTTACTGTTTATTAAAATCTTTTCTGAGCTCTGTAAACGGACGTGGTAATTATAGCCGTTGCCTTCTTTTTCTGTGTCGGATGCCACTCCTGGGATGTTTCTTTAGCGTTCCGGTAGCGACATCATAAACCTGTTTTTTTAGGGTACTCGTGTTCTACATCCAGATAGTTTTCGTTATTGGGAGAATTTCTGCAATGCCGGTCTGACTATGGGCCCATTATGCGTGGAGCTTACACTATCACGCCAGAAATCTCCTATTTCTGTTTTGCTGGTGTAGATAACGTCTAAAACATTTAATAGCACACGTCGGAACGTTCCTTTCTTCTGAGTTAAGCCATTATAGTTGCATCTCACCTCGAATGACGACTTTGCCGTTCGCTACATGTGTAAAAAGTCATTTTATCTGTAAAATCTTGAAGCAGACTGGCCTGAGCTGGCTTCAGTTTGGTCAAATCATAAACACATAGAGCCAAATAAGACAGCAGAGTTCGTACTGTATATATGTCTGTATATGCTCCGGGCTTGATTTTTGATAAGAAAAATCATAAGGAAAATGCACCTGGTAGATGCCCATGAGCTGCCTGTCTTTTTTGAGTCCGCCATAAAATCTCGATCATATGCTTGTAGCACCATCCTGCGACAATTGATACCAAAGTCGATTGAGAATAGTCTATAATTTGAGCTTATCCGAACATATAGGTTAGAGAAAATATCGCATGTTTAAAAATAAATGTTTGTAAATTCCATTAATTTGACCATATAAGTATTGCGCTAGGGACAGCGAAAACGAAGTACTAAATTAGAGTACAAGTGAGTTTATCCGGTGCTGAAAATTCGTTAATCCTAAAGCCAATAATTCTTATGCCGGATGATGAAATCGTTAACATTTAGCAGTAAATAATATATGGGCCGCGATACATGCAACGAAGTTTTCGTGGTTTTAAAAAATATTTTCAGACTTTTCTCGGTGTTTTTCTTCGGTGGAATTGCCTGAGCATTTAGTAAGTAAAAAGGACATCGGTTTTTTAAATGGCTTGATTCCCTTTTTGTAGCTAAGGAAACGTAAATCTGACCCTAAAATCTGTGTAAAAGTTGATTACTTTTCAAAGCATGGCCGTCTGAGGTAATCCCCTTGGTGATTTCATATCTTGAAAACACATTGTAGCGTAGCGTTTGCCTTTAGCTATCCAAGTAAATTTCATTCAGATCCGTATTAGAGGCTGAAACTCCCGATTTCGATCTGCAAAGGTAAATATAAATAAATTGTTGGCACAATCTCATCAGTCTATAGTAGGACACCTTAGCGCCTATGTCATATTTCCGTCAATTTTCATCGCAAGTTTGAGTACCGGAACCATTTCTTCCGCCTACCGCCGCATCAGATATCGATGCTATATCGTTTTACATCGCTTACGTTATCGCATGGGGAAAGTTGCAACACGTTTCTATTTAACGCTTAATTTTATTATCATGCTACAGGGAAAAACCGACCCGCATTAATCATATTTATATTTTTATTATGACCGCTGATAGTTCCTATATATATATATATATATATATATATATATATATATATAATACATTGCACATAGGAAAAATGACTAGAGAAAATATTGCAAAACTCAGTATATGTAAATATGCAATAGTCTAACATATACGAAATTAATATACGATATGATTATATGCGTTTGCTCTCATTATCATTATATGATCGAATATTTTATAGTGGGCTGATGGGAAGTAGATGCTAAACCTTGTCATTAGCTTCCCATTGTACTGTCGACCATGTACACCGTCTCCGATCTCTGATGCGTAAAACAATCTTCACTAATTTCGTGCCACTGGGATGTGGGCATATTGACCCACTTATGAGGCCCTCTGCTATTTTATCCTTTGATATAATAATGCACGTTCTTTCGATCAGCGTAACATTAATATACCTCGAGATGTTAATGCACACTCATGGTATCAGTGGTTTGGATTGGACGAAACTCTTCTTATATGGCAAAGAACCCGAACTGATAAAAATTCAGACCTAGCTGTTTCAAAACAGCATTATGGGAAATGTAGCGTGTTTTTTTTTGCAGTGTTTTTTTCTCATGAACGCACGCACACATAGTTTATAGTTGGTCCACTGATATTTTAGAAGGGTTCGATCTGTGTAGAAAGTAGACACGTAGAATCATTGCGGAGCCATTTGCCTGTGATTCAAATATTTAAAGATCTTCCTCATTCAACGTTGTACCCTGCAGTAGTCCAAACACAACCGTCTTTAAACGACCTGCAGACTGAAAAATGTGTGAGTAGCGCGAAATATAATCAAAATTGTACCGACGTACACCTTTAAACGTGATAATCAGTTTTAACCTTGTATCTTGATATTTAAAAAAAAAAAAAAAATA